>NW_025767587.1:0-432500 GCF_003918875.1 Haliotis rubra
GTTCATATAAGGAATACACTGGCACAATAGTATTTCTCTGCCGAATCGTTGCAGCTTTCTATAATACACTTATGAAATATAATACATGTTTTCCGTCCTTGAAGACATTGTAAAGAACTATCTATGCATTAAATGGAGGTTCACCTGATTAATGGGTATCGAGGAAATTATGTTCATCTACTACAGCGTTCTATAATACACTTATGAAATAAACTCTCCCAAAAAAGAAACGCATCAAGAAAATAGCAAATTCATGTAGCAATGAATTAAAACGTGATTCATTTTACAAAAGGTTTTGCTCTGTTTATGAGTCCTATGGTGTATATGGTTTGAAACATCACAACAAAACGCACCATCCGTAAAATGCCCGTATTTAACAGCATGATTTTCAATTTAGGCGTGTAGTGTCACAGAATACACAATTCACATGCAATGCACGTGAAAGTTGGGGATCAGATAGTCTCAATGATGGGTATAAAAGGTTATCGCTGTCTGTCGATTATTCATTGTATTTAGCATATTGTTGACGAACGCAACATGTCACGTCTAAGTGAAGCCAACCGTCATATCGCCATTGGTTTGCTTGAAGCTGGCCAGTCTCAACGTGAACAGGTTTGCGTGCCAGAAGACCGTATTTGGGCCCTGTGCTTCAACAACAACATCGTCGACATCGAGTTCAATGGTGCACCAACGTTCAGGCCTGGAACCTACCGAATTGGCGTAGAATCTGGTTCAGTGATGAATCACGATTTCTTTTGGAACCACACGATGGAAGAATGCGGGTGTACAGACGTCGACCTGGACGTTTCGCCGAGGCATGCGTTCCCCAGGTGGACAGATTCGGCCGGGGCAGTGTTATGATATGGGGTGAGATCACCTGCCGTAGGAGAAGTGATTTGGTGATGATCCAGGGCAATCTGACAGCTCAACGGTACTGTGACGAAATCCTACGCCCACACCTCCTTCCAATCATTGATCGCCAGAGGGAGTTGTTTCAACAGGACAATGCCAGGCCCCACACAGCACGTCACACTAGAGACTTCCTCCAGAACCACAACATCAATGTGCTCCCCTGGCCCTCAAGATCACCGGACTTAAACCCGATCGAACATCTGTGGGATGCCCTTGACAGACGGGTGCGACGCCGTAACCCTCAGCCCCGGACACTTCAGCAACTCGCACAGGCACTACAGGCAGAGTGGGCTGCGATTGGGCAACACGAAATTCTGAGACTGATTCGTTCGATGCCAAGGCAATGCCGTGCAGTTCTGGATGCCCACGGTGGTCACACGAGGTATTGACTTCAGCGCCACCACACGTCTCCATGTGACACTCAAACTGACTTCCCTCGAGTTGGTGCCAAAGACGGATAAGTCTGCATTCCCAGTGTGCAATTTCGCTATATTTCATTGAATCATAAAGCCTACAAGATTTTTCAAAATAAACATAAAAATACAGTTGAAATTCCTATATGCGTTTATTTTTTGGGAGAGTATATAATACATGTTTTCCGATCGTGAAGTCATTAAAAAGAATTATGCATTTTCTGCAGTCACTTGTGAATTGAACTAAATGAAGGTCCATCTGATTAATGAGTATCGAGGAAATTATGTTCATCTATAAATTAGACGCAGCTTCATGTTTTTCATTACTTGCACGTGGTGCTAGTAACATTAAGTTTCTATTGGCATTGAATGCATATTTCAGATAAAAGCTAATGGTATTATAGTCACAACATCTATATTGTTTGATGTTAAAAGATTTGGCAATGTGTGTTCATACATTACACTTTTTGACAGACTTGGCAAATAATTAATAAATTATATTGATAGCATCTTCACGACTTGGCCATACAGTCATGACAATTTAAGGAGTGAAAAGCGAGCGATAGGTCTTGTGGGAATTCAAAGATTCATTAAGACTGTAGCCGTCTAAGCTTAACTCTGTGTGTAATATTTATACATTTTCTATCCACGGACAACACATGCTTTCTAATATTAATATTATTTCCATGGATTCATCATATTTTATCTATAGCTGTGCTATAGTTTTTCATTAAAATTTCTTTTCTGTTGTTGGAATTGAAGTAGGTCCCATTCAGAGCTGGGATCATTTGTCTTTGAAATATAAATTATGCAAACGGCTGGAACCTTGTGTTACAATCCAAAACGTTCGTAGCGCTACAGCTTTCGCATGCCTTTGATAAACTATAGAGTTGTCCTCAACCACTGACTGGATTACATTCTCTTCGTCAGCAGAGAAATTTCGACTTCTCTTTCTCCTTGGGGTGCAGGCGACATTTTGCGTTTTCATTTTTGGTAAACCGGAAGTAAACAGAAAACGGAACTATGGGATATATGGAATCTAACCAGTGACGTTAGCCACACTGTTAAACTTTGACGGCGACGTTAGCTAACGGCATGCCTAACCATGTTTTGAACAACGCATATTTAACGTTCGGTTACCTAACGGCCGGTTAAAGATTTAACCGGCCGTTAGGAGTTAACCGGCGGTTAAGATAACCGAGTTTTGAACAACCGGGCCCAGATAGATAGTTAGTTAACCAACTAAGTACGTTTCCACGAACACCATCATTTTCTAATTTGTGCAATAAACCTTTATGCCATGCCCTGAACAAAGCTTTTGAAATATCACAAAACAGCATACAGTAAAGGTGATGATTATCTAGGACTGAGCATATATTATGATAAATGCCTATGTTGAGATATAGTAGAATGACTAGCAGTAAAACCTGACTGGAATTTACTTAAAATGTTATGTTCATGGAAATGGTCGTGCACATGCTTTACCATTATTCTTTCAAGGATTTTCCAAAGGATAGGTATTAAACTAATAGGTCTGTAATTAGTTGGGAGGGATGCATTTCCTTCTTTCAAAATAGGAGTAACATTACCCGTTTTAGACATTGTAGGAAATACAGTCACTCAGTGATATATTATACAACAAACAAAGAGGTTCAGCTATAGATGTACAAATTCGTTTTAACACTCTCGTGTTAATGCCATCAGGTCCACTAGATTTGTTTGCTGGTAAGGTCTTATCAGATACCTCCTTTTCGGTTACAATGACATTTGTTATACTGTTAACACAGCGATGGCTAACAGGTGGCAAAGTCTTGCCGCCATCAGTAACATTTGAAACAGATACAAAATATTCATTTAATGTTTGAGCTTTATCCAAATCTGTAAAAACTGAAGGTATCCCAGAATCATCAGTGACAAGAAGGGGAATGGGTCCCGATGAAGTAGTAACCACCTGATTGAGTAGACTGAGGTGATAAATAGTTATCAAAAATAGATTAAAAGTTTCCTTGGCTATTCTTTTCAGATTATTTACTTTATTCCTTTGCTTTTTGTATTTAAATAGCTCAGAAGTATTCAGAGATCGAAATGCTTTTTTCCTTAGACGTTCTCATTTCTTTTTAGTATGTTACGATGGGCGTTGAAAAAGTAGTCAAACTAACTATATTCTCGATGTCCAATGTTTGAAAAAAAGCATCCATTTTATTTTGAAGGAATCATTAGCAAAGTCATATCCATGATTGCATGTGGGTAATGTGGTTAACGAGATATTAGTCATCACAACATTGGGGTATTATGTTTCTTGCAAATTTGCAGAAAAATGGAAAACGATCTCCCATTTGGTATCTAGTAATAGTAATAGTCCGCTTATATGGCGCTCACATCAAGGCACATTGCCTGCTCACGGCGCTACGTACATTACTATCCCCGATCATAGGACACTATCGTAGTTTCCGATACTTTTTAAACTCCCTGGGGACTGTACAGCCATGCTGCCTGTTAGGCGCAATGAACTAAACACTCACATTGCCAGCACATACTCACGGGTACCCATTTTACAGCTGGGTAAACTGAGACAGTGTAGATCTAAGTATCTTGTCCAAGGATACTACGCAAATGTGCCCATCTCGGGAACCGAACCTCGGCGCCTCCTCGAAACAGGGCTTTCAGCGTGATAGGCAGACGCCTTACAACTGCACTATTGCGCTATCTCTTGGATAATGGTATACCCTCAGATAGTATTATATAAAATATGTTCAGCATAGTATTGGATGAATTCCCGTCATCATCAACATTCAAAGATTTGGATTGCTTGATTTACATTTAGACGGGGACTGTATTTTTAGGACACCCTCATTCTAAATTTTCAAAAACATTGTGTCCAGATATACAACATATTGAGAGCTGACACTTGTGTGACCATTCAGTATTTAGTTTGAACCCTTGACACCATGTATGAATAGTGAAAACTTTAGGATGAGTTATATCCTTATGATGACGTCAACTGAAAGGGGGTGAGTAGTGTCTCCAAAACAACCCCTTTCAGAAAACATGAAGGGGGAGTCACTTGAACAAGCGATTATAGTTTAAAGTTGCTTTTATGTGCAGTTTAATATCTAAGTTTGACTTTTACTAACATACAACATGTATTTTGCATATTTTGTTTCAATTGGTGTAGGGGGATTCCCGCCAATACACCTTGATATAAAATTGGATCAAAATCTATTAATTCTTTCCTAAGTTCGCGGCTACCAAGCTTGGCATGTGCAAAACTGTTACACCTTCGCTGTGACCTTTAAAATGACCTCAATGTCACTAAATTCAAGTGGTGTCGGTAAATCTCGTCAATAAACCTTGGTACCAAATTTGAACAAAATCCATCATTTCTTTCTCGAGTTCTTTCAGTAAACCGAAGGGGGAGTCATTTGAACAAGCGATTGTAGTTTCAAATTGCCTTTTTGTGCAGTGTAATATCTACGATTATTTTGTTTGCTCACCTGACTTTTTCCCATTTATACATATGTTAAATGTTGGTGAAAGGGTGGAATCTGATCATTTACCGTTGGAATTGACTTGCCAATTAGCAGATATGATAAATATGAGTGACGGTTGTACAGATGTCTATTCTAAAGAAAGATATATCTGGAACGAGTATTTTAGTAAAACATATTTAGATAATTTGCAGAGTAATATTACTTCTTGTTACGAACATCTCCTGTCAAAACTTGATTGTGATCTGAACGGTGCTTTAGATGATTTTGTCCACGTTATACTAGAATCAGCAGAATGTATGAAGAAAACATTTAAGTCAAACAAACAGAGCAGTAAGCCAACAGTAGATAAAGACTGCAGGACTGCTAGACGAGATGCTCGCAAAGCATTGAGAAGTTTTCGGTTTAGACGCACTGAGAGTAACAGACAATATTTTTGCAAAATGAGAAATAGATACAAAACTTCATGTAGAATATATAAAGGTAGGTTGCGTAATCAAAACCTAAGAAGACTTAATGAGTGTGTCCATAATCCCGCTAAATTTTGGAAACAAATCCGTTCCTTTAGAAATCGAACTAATCCTAAAATAAATATTTCCAAACCTGAGTGGTTGATTCATTTTAAGAGAGTGTTCTCAAATGATTCTATTCTTCAGAACGATAACATTGTTTTTGATGATGATGTTCGTGATCTCAATCTTGATATGGAATATGAAAGTATCGATAAATTGATTTTAGAAACACAAATTTCTGATGATGAAATTAAAATGCGATTACTCATTTAAAGAGTGGTAAGGCAGCTGGACCTGACAACGTTGTGATTGAAATGATAAAATGTTCTCAGGTCGAGTTAATGCCCTTCCTACGGAAATGTTTCAATTCTATATTTGACAAAGGTGTATTTCCAGATAACTGGTCTCGTTCAATTATTGTTCCATTACATAAAAAAGGAGCTTTAGACAACCCGGATAACTATAGAGGTATATCGTTAATGAGTATTTTAGGCAAGGTATTTACAACCATATTAAATAACAGAATTTCAAATTGGTCAAATATGAGAAACCTGATTCCCAGAATGCCAAGCCGGTTTTAGGAAAGAATATTCAACTGCAGATCATATTTTCACATTATATGCCATAATCCAAAATGTCTTTCACGAAGTAAGCACAAATTATATGTTGCTTTGTTGATTTCAAGAAAGCTTTTTGACTCTGTAGATCGTTCCAAATTGTGGTATTGTTTAAAAAAATCTGGTTTACAAGGAAAAATGTATAATATTCTAAAGTCAATGTATTCTAACATAAAATCGTGTGTACGTTGTGGTAATGATGTAACCGACTTCTTTGATTGTCCCATAGGGTTACGACAGGGCTGTATCTTAAGTCCAATGTTGTTTTCTTTCTTTATAAGTGAACTGTATTACGATATTACAATCTCTGGTAAACACGGCGTTCAAATGTTTCCTGATATGCTTGAAATTTTCATCCTACTTTTTGCTGATGATGTGATCTTGGTGTCCGATACTATTATTGGCTTACAAAATCAACTCAATATCTTAGAACGTTACACTAACGACTGGAAACTGTTTGTTAATTTCGAGAAAACAAATATTGTAATCTTCAGAAGAGGCGGTCCCGTCGCTTCAAAAGGGAAATGGTTTTTCAATGGCAAGTTACTGACTATCGCTAATCACTATACCTACCTTGGTCTTATGTTTTCTCACACGATGAATTTTAAAAAAAGTGTTCTTTATTTGCAATCACGTGCAAAGAAGGCTTTCATAAATGTTATGTCTGTTTCTCAGAATATAGGTGCCTTCACTCCAAACATATTTTTCAAACTATTTGATTCACAAATTCAACCGATTATGCTTTATGGGTCAGAAGTTTGGGGGTTTCAGCGTCAAGAATGTCTTGAGAAACTTCATCTCTTAGCTTGTAAAAGATTTCTAAATGTTGGACAAGCAACGCCAAATTGTATGGTTTATGGGGAATGTGGGAGATTTCCAGTTTATATAAATTCACAAATCAGATGTTTGAAGTATTGGCTTAAGATTCTGGAAATGCATGAACAACGAATACCTAAAATAGCTTATAATATGCTTGTTCATCTTGATAGCATGGACAAGACAACTTGGGCTTCACATATTAGAAATCTTTTATTTTCCCATGGCTTTGGATTTGCATGGTTAAATCAGACAGTGGGTAATGTAACTCTGTTTCTTAAACGTTTCCGAGAACAGTCAATTAATATGTTCTATCAAGAATGGCATTCGACTCTCGAAAATAGTTCAAGGTATGATCTATATAGGTCCTTTAAGAGCCTTATCCAACCAGAAATATATTTATCTGTATTGACATCAAGAAATATCAGACGCATTTTTTGTTCAGCTCCGACTAGGTTTATTAGATTTAAGTATTAATAAAGGTAGAAGATTGTCTATAGACAGAAATATGAGAATTTGTCCATTATGCACTTCATCTATTGAAGATGAAATTCATTTTATATTTGTATGTCCATATTATGATGATCTTAGAAGAAAATATATTTCAAGTAATTATCTATCAAAATATCCAACAATAGCCTTTGTCTCAATTCTCACTTCCAGAAATGAAACTGTTATCCGCAACCTTTCTCTATTTGTAAAACATGCTGTTGTCTTGAGAAATGATAGGTTATCTAAGCAATAACCATTATAATTGCCATTGTATTATGTACTGTAATTATGTATATGTCTGTAACTCCTTGTATATGGGCCGGAGGCCTTGAATACAATAAACTTGACTTGACTTGACTTGACGTTTAATTCTAGCCGACCTCTACAAATCTCAAACATACAAAAATGTTTCTTGCATATTTTGTTTCCTGAAGTTTAATTTGTGATGCATGTCATTGCTAGTCAGCTAGGCTGTTCCATTTGTCCGAACCACAACATACGGAGACAGATCATTTAGCAGACCGGGTGCTGTACTCTGGAATTGATTACTTGAAAATGTCAGAAAATCGGAAAATATCAACAGTTTCCGATCTTGTCTCAAAACCACCCTCTTCAAAGGAGCATTCGACTAAGTGCACATGAGCAGGACTCTGGATATGTAGCGCTATACAAATGTCTAATTTGATTTGATTTGATTTGATATACCCGTTAGAAACCCACCCCCACCCCACTTTATATTTATACATATCAAAACCTCAAAAGATATTTGCGAAAAGACATGATACAGAGGACAGTAAGAGATTTTATATCGATTATATATCAGGACGAATATCATTTTCGTCATTTGGCTAAGATTTGTCAATTCTTTCTTGGGTATGGCGCTAACAATCTTTATATTGGCAAAACCCTCAGATTTTTGCTGTGACATTGAAAATTATCTCAAGGTCACCCCATTTCACTTGTGTCGGTGAATCTCGCCAATATACCTTGGTACCAAATTTGAACAAAATCCATCATTTCTTTCTTGAGTTATCGCCCTAACAAGCTTATTTGATGTATGAAATGCAACGAAAAACAAACACCCGCGTATTTACAAGTGATTAAAACTGTTATTACAATTTACGTAAATATTTATTACATTTTACCGCAACGAAAATTATTACAATTTACGTCAATTTTTATTACAATTTGCGTATTACAATTTACGTCAATTTTTATTACAATTTACGTTTTTATTACAATTTACGTCAAGTTTATTACAATTTGCTGCAAGTATTACAATTTGCGTTTTTATTACAATTTACGTCGTAACAAGGCTCCCCGTCATCACTGTATTTGGAAGGTGGCTTCTCAGAAGCAACGTGACGTCATAACATTGCCATGATTAAATGTCACCATGACAAAGTGATATTTTACCCGGTGCATATCGTATGAAAACAAATGACCGTCGATATGTTTGCCCTCGTAGGTTATAAGCATTGTCATTATCATACTTTGAGGATAATGTCACCCTTTGATTTGTTTCTTGTATTTTACGCAGGGAAACTAATGGTTTCCTTGGTACCTATAACAATTAAGTTGTCGACTTACATTGTGTACCTTATAGTAAGTTTGGCTTTACATTGATAACGAGCACATATGATCGATTCCTTGAAACAAATGATACAATTCAATAGCATTTCTACGTTATATTTTAAATGTATCAATCAAATACAACAAATGGATAGACAGATTGACTGCAAGAATAACCAGGCGCCAGCGATTCATGATATCCTCAGCAAATGTAATATACAATTCCCTGTCATCCAGTGTATCCATTACCAAATCATGATCTGTAGGAAAGCCTGTGAAGTTATTCTATCACTTCCCTAATTCACAGAGATGGGTTGGAATAGAGCAAAGGTTCACAACCCTTGTTGATATCTTTGGATTCCCTTCCTGAAGCCTGTCTTGCACTTATTACATGCTCATGTCAAACAAAAGGTCGAAACTTGCGCTGAAAAAGCAGGAGATCAAACCTTCTTTGACTGCTACGCGTGGCTGCACGAGGTCTGGTGATGACGAAAGTTGTTTCAATGACAATTCTGATGTGTAGTAAAGTTTACTGATGAAGTGTCATGAATCAAAGCCAAGTCACATTTGTATGTTTCAGCATCTATATTGTGTTGAGGAGTGTTTGTTCAAGTTTCATTGATTATACGTATCGTTTTCATCCGAAATGATTAAAAATAGAAATATTCATGAAATATATATGTTGTTGTGTATTGGTATAATTTTGAATACTATTTGTTACTCCACAGTCGCAATACCGTCAATCCGCACAAAGCAGCTATTTTGGGGGCCATTTTGTTTTTCAATTTCAAGGAACATAAACAAGTCTTTTAAGTTGTTATCCTATTTTTTCGTGATCAGCACCCTTTAAGTGTATAAAAAAAATCGGGTTTAAAAAAATTAGAAAATAGATATATAGTCACAGGTGATGACATACCGTGCACACCCACCATTACTTGCAGTGATTATCGCGGCAATTTTGTTTTTCAATTTTGAGGGTCCAGAAAACATTTTTCAGCTTGGAATCCTTTTTATTCATGATCAGCACTCTTTAAATGTCTTAAAACATCATCTAAACTAATTACCAACTAAAACGTTTTGTTAACTCATTCCTAATAATATCTGAAAATTTGAATGAAATACATTTAAAAAATAGTTTTGGAATGAAGAATGTTTTTAACCAAATCCAATTTAATTATTGTTTTTAATTAAAGGCAGTTCTATCTATACCTTGTGGTGACAACAATATTAACATTTTAATTATACAGTGGTAATTTATATTTCACAATACATGTATACCAATTTAAGCATTCAGTATTTCTTCACCAAAAAGGTGATTTGGTGGCCATTTTGCTTTTCAATTTTGACCTTGATAAACAATTTTTTCAGCTGGTATCCTAATTTTTCGTGATCAGCACCCTTTAAATGTAAAACAGAGTCTGGAAAATTGGTTAAGTTCAGTTAAAAGTATTTGTCTTTAAACAATTTAATTTTTAAAGTTGGCAAGTTTGTTTTGGACGTTAGTTTATATACCAGGTTCACTCACTCAATCGCTTATACATATCCGAGGGAGATCTAGAATAGTATTTGATCAAAAAGGATTTTGCAACAAAGCACGCCTCGACATTTCTATTGGGAAGTCAATGTCAGTTCAAAGGTTTACCATTCCTGTTCTTATAAAAACTTTAGGTAGTTGTCATGTTGCATATATTATGATACACATAAAGAGCATTCTTTGTTCATGCAATTACCTCTATAAGATATGACTGTGTGTTGAATGAGTCATCTGAAACGTCATGTTGTATGTTTTCAGGACTGAGCCTCAATATCGGCAACATAACTATTAAAAAAGGAATTCCATCAAGACAGCCTGCTCAGGAAACGGCAGGTAATAGTTTCATGTTTAAAGCACCACATATAAATCTTGCCACTTACTTCAAATCCATAGGAATAACATTTGATCAAAATGGACTTTGTAAGAAAACATGCCTCAACACCAAACACACTTCCATTGGGAAGGAAATTTAATTCCCCATTCCAAAGTCCCAAACGTTTCCACGACATATTATTTGTATCAAACCGGATATCGATGACTTCGAATCCTGTTTTTTATATAAAATCTTTAGGTAGTTGTCATGTTGCATATATACAGTATATTATTCTTCGCATAAAGAGCATTCATTGTTCATGCAATTACCTCTATAAATAGTATTCACAATGGGGGCTACGGGACCAGGTCCTTATCCAAGGCTTAATTAAAAATAACGCCTTTGATAAGTCTCTAATCCCGTAGCCCCATTGTGCATACTACTACTGAGGTGCATGCAAAATTTGATGAAAATCGGTCGAATAGTTTCTGAAGTATTGACTTTTAAGTGAGCATGGGGTCGGTCGGGGAAAAGCAAATGTCCAACTTTTTGTCGTTATTAAGTCTTAATTAATCTAATGAAGTCATCGAGAGTGTTCCCAATGCCGTTTTGCTATAGCGTAACCATCCGACAAGATACATGCAAAATCTCACGAAAATCCGTCAAACAGTTTAGGAAATAATCACTTTTTAGTGAGTATGGGGTCGGTCTGGCGAAAGGCTAACACTCCAACGTACTTGCTATATATTATCGTGGCGAGAGGTGTTATTACCTGAATGAAACGCAGGTCTCGGAAGTCATCACCTCGCTACCGTCTCGGGGGCTGCTTTGAGCGAGCGCCGTGGACGAGTATAAGTGTGTGTATCTCTAGGCTCGGCTATGATGATGATGCTGGCTGGCTGACTAGCGTAGCTACAGATGTCTGAAAGTGAATGAAACACATCTCTCGGCAGTTTCCTTCCCGGGTCGTCGTCACGGTATCACCGAGCGAGCGCAGTTCCACCGGGGCAACTCGCTGCCGTCTCAGTAGCATTGAGCGAGTGTTGTGGGCGAGTCGCAGTGTGTGTGTCTCGACTCGGCTATTTACCTACAGCTCGCTGAGAATGCTGGCTACGTTATCTTGATGTCCGCGAAACAGTTTTATTGTGAATCTCCTTCTATGATCTGTTTGGTTGTCGTAATGAAGGCTTATCGAGCCTGTTGCTTTCCTTGTCCGAATCTCTTGTTTCATTCTGTGATATTTTGCTATTTCTGATAGCACCAAACGAAACTCTTTCTCGGAGATTTTAGAGTCGGTGAGTGCGGTGGAATTATGATCGTCTATCGTGTTTAACTTCGCTTCGGGTAGAATTCTAATTTCGTCGTTTTTCAATGCTTACGTTGCAGTCTGCGAGACACGTACTTAAGGGTCAATCCCATCAACCCTACCACTCCGGCTGTTATTTCGATACCTGCCATGCCTAATCCCATGCTGACTGCGGCTCATCTCATACGGCTGTGATATTTTTTCTGTAATGCTGATCGTATATTGCGTTCACATTCTAGTTGTTGTTTGATCTCGCATATCTGTAGTAAACGAAACCCGTCTGCGGTTTCCAGTGTTTTTGCTACTTCGTCCACGACTCTGCGTACAGTCCCATTCTGTATATATACTCTTTTTTTATAAAACAGTATTTAATTGGTCCTCAGTCCTTATTTGATGAATATTCTTTAAGCTGATGATGTACAAGTTTTCGTATAAATAAATGATCTCGAGTTCAATAAAATCCTTTTGAAATACCATAATATCTAGGTTTGCGGTGGGGGATTTTCCTGGTTGTATACAAATACGACAACGTTTTTGTTGATGGCGATCATGCCAGCATAATTTTAACCCATGCAGAAGGATTATATCTACTCCGGGGGCATCTCCAAAAAATACTAGAACCTTGTATCAAACTGATCCACGAGTCTGGCAGATACGTATATTTTAGTATAAATGACGCTATTTTTATATCATTGGGGACTAACATGTTAGCCATTGGGGACTAACATGATTTCGCCAGCAGATTTTCCAGGACGTCTACCACGCTGTCTAATTCTGACACAACCTGCAATCCACGTTTTGCATCCCGGGTTTGCTCGACAGCATGTGGGCTACTCTTTGCCTCAACGTGCTGACGATCACGCTGCATCTTTGCGTAGGGACGAAAGCCACGAGAAGCGTTCCGTTGTTCACGACTTTCGTCAGGTAGTGATCTTTGTTGTCCGTGATAATGTGGGGAGAGTCGAGTGTGATTTTGCGATTCCTGTCGATTTGGGATGGTACAAATACCCATTTGTTGTCGTCGTTGAAGATGAGAGTGTACTGCGTGTTTCTGGAGATGGCCGTGGTCTCAACGTCGTCCAGGTGGAACAGCCTGCCACGGAAGGCTGGGGTTATCGTCCATTCGTACTCGTCATGCATATCAGGTCGTACAGAGTGTTGTTGACCGCTCCTTCCGTATCGACGAAATCGCCTAGGTTCTTGCCACCAGCAGCAGCAGTAGAGGGCAGCAGTTTAATGAGTTTGTAAATTTTGTTTTTCAGTTGCAAGGCGTACAGTTTGCCGTCGACTGTGGGTTCGTCGAATCCGAGTGTGTCCCTGAGGTTGGAGATCGCTATGTTGGCGCATTTTCTAACGCGTGTTCCTGGACCATGAGACTCAGTCATTACTGTATGTGCAGCGTCGCGCTGAGATATCCTATACTTACGGGATCGTGTTTAATGTCTAAGACCGATATTTTCAATTCCGTGATGTTGCCTCGGATTAATTTCTTGTACTGACGCGATGAAAACGATTTGGTTCTGCCGTTGTTGTACTGTTCCGTTTTCACCGGCACGGCTCTTGTGTGGAAGGTCGTTTGCCTTGAACGTTTCCGGTCGTGCTCAGCTGATGAATGCACAGTTTGCGATACGGAACGAGATCTAGTAATTTGGTGCTGGTCACGGTGGTTTCCGGTGGTATGTCATTCGACGTAAACCAAAGCGTTTAAGCCAATGGCTGACTGAGTCTTAAGTCGTTTTTTCCGTTTTTGGCTGACCCTTCCGTTTGAGTCGTTCATTTTGAGTTCGGCTCCCACGGGTTTGAAGATTTCTTCACTGAGCGAGCACTCGCTGTAGTAGCCATCCGTTATTTGGTTGCGGACGTTATTAACGAACAGCCTGTTGTTTTTGCCGTTGATGTTGGTCCATGGCGAGTAGTAGGTGAAGTCGCAGAGCATGACATCGAGCTGACCGGACGTGTTGTCGATCGCGTGCAGCAGTTAAACGGAATCCCTGCTCGTTATTCCCAGAAGCGTCACGCATCACGTATATATTGAAAAGTAGATATGTATACTAAGTGCTACCTATGTCACGCAACCGAGTATTGTGGTTGATGCAAAGGATGGCTTACACTTCATGGTTCAGTTCATCGACATGTTTAAAAATTACAGGTTTTCGGTCACAAATGTGAAAACGGTACACGCTTGGTTCCACAACCCGATGCAGTTCTGGCAGATTCAATTAAATTTCGCCGTGTGGTGCAAGACGACCAGGTGCAGCATGACGTTCAATGACACTCATCGTGATGCGCTGAGTCAGTCTGTATTCTCATTTCACGTGTACTACCAGATCAGACGTATCCTGAAAGAAATCAGCGCCCTGATTCCGCAGGACAAGGCGTGTAATGACATAAACTATCCATATGATCGACGTGCGTATGAACGCGTTTGCAGTGATTTCAAACTAGATCCGAAAACAATCGATTGGCGATTGCCGGGTCTGAACCAGGGTTCGGGCATTCCTATCATTCACAACATTTCTCTCGTGGAAGCCAGCAAACAGCTAGTGGAAGATTGGGGTTACAAGTCGTATCATTACGTCAAGACAAACGAGTGGAACGACGATTACATGGCGGCACGTCGATCGTCAAAAGACGATTGTGGTCCGGGGATCGTGGTCGGACTGTGCCTCATTTGGTTAAAAATTCCTTAGCCGCGATGTACACCAGACCCGCCACGGTGACGACGAAAGCCCACAGGTTTTGACCCTAGCCACGTGACCGTTTTCGACAAGAATCCTAACAACCAGGAATCGATGCTGCCCAAGATTCCAGGCAGCACTTCGTCGGCTTTGCCGGACAGTTTAGCCAGAGCTTCACCGCGAGACTTCAAATGTTTGTTTATCCAGTCTCTGACGCCGTCGCCTGATGATGATGATTGGCTTGTTGGTGCTTGTTTGGCTTGTCAGCGATACGACCAGGGTCGATATGATGAAGCCCAAAGCCGTGAGAATGCTGGCAATGGTTATTCCTTGTTCCTAGAACAGAATTCGGATCCTGTTGGCCAACGTGGTGTCCTCGTTCAAGAGGCTCGTTTTAAGGCTTCGTCTAGACCCCGAAGTTCCCTAATAGGCAATTCGAAACCAGGCAAGGGTTCGTTCAAGTACGTGACCAATATTTTTTCGATTTTGTCCAACTCTTCTTTGGCGCACTGGGGCATTTCTCTTGGATCGTCAGAAGCGCTAGCATCACCAAGTTCGGTCCTTATGTTTTGCAGATCTTGGACAACCTTCGGCGGAAGTCGTTCGCCACCGTAATCTCACAGGTTTAGTTCGTTGAGTATCAGTTGAATACTGCCACGGCGACTGGCTAGCGTTGACAGGGCGAGTGGTTTTCCTTTGTCTTCATTCATGAGATCGAAGTCCGGATAAGCTTTCAATCACAGCGTCCCTTCGTTGTCGATTCTGAACTTCAGATAGTCATGAGCCAATGGTTCGACGTAATTTTTATCGTGCTTTAAAGCATCGTAATACTCGTCCACAGCCTGCTTTAAAAGCTCGTTGCCCAATGTTTTCCCCATGAACGAGGTGTCCATGGCTGCTGCATCAACATCTTTCAGCTGGTGTACGTCGAAATTGTTCATGGGAATATCGTCCGCCATTATTTTTATTAAACTTATAATATGCATAGTTTCAATGTAAACAATGTATCAAACAAAATCTGTGTGGGGTACAGTTTCACACAAGACCACCTCGGCAATATAACAGCAGAAGAAAAAGCCATCGCCAAGGTGTACAGGAATCGGTTTTTCATACCGCTCGACTGCTCGAGGGGCACATGCCATTTTACCAGGCCGCGCTGGGTGACAGGCAAAGTTATCTTCACGCCAGATAGCACCGAGGCCAGCTACGTCGTCGACAACATCTCGCTGGGGTTCGACATGGTCACAAGCATGGAACTGGCCCGGCAGATTGGCACCCAGTACTCGGGAAAGCTGTCCATCCTGTATGACCGCGTGTTGCGGCACCGGACGATCATCATGGACAAGAGCGACACGTTGTGGAACATCAACCTGAACGTGCTGGCTTGATTGATGAAAGGCATCTTGATCATTCCTGTGGCAGAATACGAGCCGTTTCAGAGAAAAAGCAAACTTACATGGAATCCCGAGATCACGAAAGTGGAAGTGACCATCGAGGGTGTGCCCAACCAACTGTTCAGCCAAGGCATGCGAGCTTACCAGCAATGGGACGACATAAGAAAACTACCGGCCATCAAGCGACACTCGTCTGAAGTCAAAGACGTCGTCAAAGACCTGGGTTTCACCTACGTGATGCTCCATAAGTACCTGGATAAGCATTACGCACTGAGGCTGGACATGCGATACACAGACGAGGACAGGCTCCATATACTTGCGATCCCCACTGCGCCATCTTGTGCGGTCAGACGGCATTCACGCATCGACAACGGCAGCGAGGGGATCTACATCCAAATCACCCAGAAAGCTCAAAATCCGGCAGGCAAGTTACATCTATATTTGTACGTGATTATGGACGCGCAACTCAATATAGAATATCGAAGGTTCATGCAAGCCATGTATTGATTAACATTGCGATCCCCACTGCGCCATCTTGTGCGGTCAGACGGCATTCATGCTGGACATGCTGCAAGGATATTATCGCGACGTGTTCAACCACATCGTCATTCTCTGCCAGACTTTACGTGGGAACAAGACGTACATGAGAGACCGTGGGTGATGACGGACCCGGACGTGCACAAAATAGGAGTACATGGACGATTGGTCTAAGTTCGACAAGACATGTTTACCTCCAATCGACCGCTTTTACAGCAACTTGACCAATTCCAATATCTCTCAGGACGATTATGCGCACGCTCTCAGTTCGAATTGGACTATCCCGCAGAACTACACAAATCAAACAACAGTCTGCTCAAGAAACGGCAGATAATATTTTCATGTTTAAAGCACCACATATATACCTTCACACTTACATCAAATTCATATGGTCGTATTTTCAGCCCAACATATTTTACGTCACTGGATGTTCCGTGGGAGATCTGAAAAAGCATTTCATTAAATTTTATATCAAAACACGCCTCGACACCAAACACCTTCCTTTGGGAAGTCTATGTACTTCGCCATTCCAAAGTCCGAAGCTTTTCCATGACATATTATTTGTATCAAACCGGATATCGTTCACTTAGAATCGTGATTGCTTTTACAATCTTTAGGTAGTTGTAATGTTGCATATATTATGTTTCGCATACAGAGCATTTACTGTTCATGCAATTACCTCTTTAAGATATGACTGTGTGTAGAGTAAGTCATCCGAACCGTCATGTTGTGTGTTTTCAGGACTGAGCCTCAACATCGGCAACATGACTATTAAAAATGGAATTCCATCAAGACAGTCTGCTCAGGAAACGACAGGTAATATTTTCATGTTTAAAGCACCATATATAAATGTTGACACTTCAAATCTTTAGGAATAGCATTTGATCAAAATGAATTTTGTAAGAAAACACGCCTCGACACCAAATTCACTTTCATTGGAAAATCAATCTACTTCGCCATTCCAAAATCCCAAGCTTTTCCATGACATATTATTTATATCAAACCGGATATCGATAACTTAGAATCGTGATTTCTTATAAAGTATTTAGGTAGTTGTCATGTTGCATATATTATGCTACGCTTAAAGAACATTCATTGTTCTAGAAATTACCTCTGTAAGATATGACTGTGTGTAGAGTAAGTCATCCGAACTGTCATGTTGTATGTTTTCAGGACTGAGCCTCAACATCGGCAACATAACTATTAAAAATGGAATTCCATCAAGACAGTCTGCTCAGGAAACGGCAGGTAATATTTTCATGTTTAAAGCACCATATATAAATGTTGACACTTACTTCAAATCTTTAGGAATAGCATTTGATCAAAATGAATTTTGTAAGAAAACACGCCTCGACACCATACATACTTTCATTTTGAAGTCAATATACTGCCCCATTCCAAAGTTCCGAGCTTTTCCATGACATATTATTTGCATCAAACCGGATATCAATCACTTAGAATCGTGATTTCTTATAAAATCTTTAGGTAGTTGTCATGTTGCATATATTACTAGGTATAAAGAACACTCACTGTTCATGCAATTACCTCTTTAAGATATGACTGTGTAGAGTAAGTTTATCCGAACCGCCATGTTGTGTGTTTTCAGGACTGAGCCTCAACATCGGCAACATGACTATTAAAAATGGAATTCCATCAAGACAGTCTGCTCAGGAAACGACAGGTAATATTTTCATGTTTAAAGCACCATATATAAATGTTGACACTTCAAATCTTTAGGAATAGCATTTGATCAAAATGAATTTTGTAAGAAAACACGCCTCGACACCAAATTCACTTTCATTGGAAAATCAATCTACTTCGCCATTCCAAAATCCCAAGCTTTTCCATGACATATTATTTATATCAAACCGGATATCGATAACTTAGAATCGTGATTTCTTATAAAGTATTTAGGTAGTTGTCATGTTGCATATATTATGCTACGCTTAAAGAACATTCATTGTTCAAGAAATTACCTCTGTAAGATATGACTGTGTGTAGAGTAAGTCATCCGAACTGTCATGTTGTATGTTTTCAGGACTGAGCCTCAACATCGGCAACATAACTATTAAAAATGGAATTCCATCAAGACAGTCTGCTCAGGAAACGGCAGGTAATATTTTCATGTTTAAAGCACCATATATAAATGTTGACACTTACTTCAAATCTTTAGGAATAGCATTTGATCAAAATGAATTTTGTAAGAAAACACGCCTCGACACCATACATACTTTCATTTTGAAGTCAATATACTGCCCCATTCCAAAGTTCCGAGCTTTTCCATGACATATTATTTGCATCAAACCGGATATCAATCACTTAGAATCGTGATTTCTTATAAAATCTTTAGGTAGTTGTCATGTTGCATATATTACTAGGTATAAAGAACACTCACTGTTCATGCAATTACCTCTTTAAGATATGACTGTGTGTAGAGTAAGTCATCCGAACCGTCATGTTGTGTGTTTTCAGGACTGAGCCTCAACATCGGCAACATGACTATTAAAAATGGAATTCCATCAAGACAGTCTGCTCAGGAAACGACAGGTAATATTTTCATGTTTAAAGCACCATATATAAATGTTGACACTTCAAATCTTTAGGAATAGCATTTGATCAAAATGAATTTTGTAAGAAAACACGCCTCGACACCAAATTCACTTTCATTGGAAAATCAATCTACTTCGCCATTCCAAAATCCCAAGCTTTTCCATGACATATTATTTATATCAAACCGGATATCGATAACTTAGAATCGTGATTTCTTATAAAGTATTTAGGTAGTTGTCATGTTGCATATATTATGCTACGCTTAAAGAACATTCATTGTTCAAGAAATTACCTCTGTAAGATATGACTGTGTGTAGAGTAAGTCATCCGAACTGTCATGTTGTATGTTTTCAGGACTGAGCCTCAACATCGGCAACATAACTATTAAAAATGGAATTCCATCAAGACAGTCTGCTCAGGAAACGGCAGGTAATATTTTCATGTTTAAAGCACCATATATAAATGTTGACACTTACTTCAAATCTTTAGGAATAGCATTTGATCAAAATGAATTTTGTAAGAAAACACGCCTCGACACCATACATACTTTCATTTTGAAGTCAATATACTGCCCCATTCCAAAGTTCCGAGCTTTTCCATGACATATTATTTGCATCAAACCGGATATCAATCACTTAGAATCGTGATTTCTTATAAAATCTTTAGGTAGTTGTCATGTTGCATATATTACTAGGTATAAAGAACACTCACTGTTCATGCAATTACCTCTTTAAGATATGACTGTGTGTTGAGTAAGTCATCCGAACTGCCATGTTGTATGTTTTCAGGACTGAGCCTCAACATCGGCAACATGACTATTAAAAATGGAATTCCATCAAGACAGTCTGCTCAGGAAACGACAGGTAATATTTTCATGTTTAAAGCACCATATATAAATGTTGACACTTACTTCAAATCTTTAGGAATAGCATTTGATCAAAATGAATTTTGTAAGAAAACACGCCTCGACACCATACTTACTTTCATTTTGAAGTCAATATACTGCCCCATTCCAAAGTTCCGAGCTTTTCCATGACATATTATTTGCATCAAACCGGTTATCAATCACTTAGAATCGTGATTTCTTATAAAATCTTTAGGTAGTTGTCATGTTGCATATATTACTAGGTATAAAGAACACTCACTGTTCATGCAATTACCTCTATAAGATATGAATGTGTGTTGAGTAAGTCATCTGAACCGTCATGTTGTGTGTTTTCAGGACTGAGCCTCAACATCGGCAACATGACTATTAAAAATGGAATTCCATCAAGACAGTCTGCTCAGGAAACGACAGGTAATATTTTCATGTTTAAAGCACCATATATAAATGTTGACACTTACTTCAAATCTTTAGGAATAGCATTTGATCAAAATGAATTTTGTAAGAAAACACGCCTCGACACCAAATTCACTTCCATTGGAAAATCAATCTACTTCGCCATTCCAAAATCCCAAGCTTTTCCATGACATATTATTTATATCAAACCGGATATCGATAACTTAGAATCGTGATTTCTTTTAGAATCTTTAGGTAGTTGTCATGTTGCATATATTATGCTACGCTTAAAGAACATTCATTGTTCATGCAATTACCTCTTTAAGATATGACTGTGTGTTGAGTAAGTCATCTGAACCGTCATGTTGTGTGTTTTCAGGAATGAGCCTCAACATCGGCAACATGACTATTAAAAATGGAATTCCATCAAGACAGTCTGCTCAGGAAACGACAGGTAATATTTTCATGTTTAAAGCACCATATATAAATGTTGACACTTACTTCAAATCTTTAGGAATAGCATTTGATCAAAATGAATTTTGTAAGAAAACACGCCTCGACACCAAATTCACTTCCATTGGAAAATCAATCTACTTCGCCATTCCAAAATCCCAAGCTTTTCCATGACATATTATTTATATCAAACCGGATATCGATAACTTAGAATCGTGATTTCGTATAAAGTCTTTAGGTAGTTGTCATGTTGCATATATTATGCTACGCTTAAAGAACATTCATTGTTCTAGAAATTACCTCTGTAAGATATGACTGTGTGTAGAGTAAGTCATCTGAACCGTCATGTTGTGTGTTTTCAGGACTGAGCCTCAACATCGGCAACATGACTGTTAAAAATGGAATTCCATCAAGACAGTCTGCTCAGGAAACGACAGGTAATATTTTCATGTTCAAAGCACCATATATAAATGTTGACACTTAATTCAAATCTTTAGGAATAGCATTTGATCAAAATGAATTTTGTAAGAAAACACGCCTCGACACCATACTTACTTTCATTTTGAAGTCAATATACTGCCCCATTCCAAAGTTCCGAGCTTTTCCATGACACATAATTTGCATCAAACCGGATATCAATCACTTAGAATCGTGATTTCTTATAAAATCTTTAGGTAGTTGTCACGTTGCATATATTACTAGGTATAAAGAACACTCACTGTTCATGCAATTACCTCTATAAGATATGAATGTGTGTTGAGTAAGTCATCCGAACTGTCATGTTGTATGTTTTCAGGACTGAGCCTCAACATCGGCAACATAACTATTAAAAACTGAATTCCATCAAGACAGTCTGCTCAAGAAACGGCAGATAATATTTTCATGTTTAGAGCACCAGATATATACCTTGACACTTACATCAAATTCATATGGTCGTATTTTCAGCTCAACATACTTTACGTCACTGGATGTTCCGTGGGAGATCTGGAAAAGCATTTGATTAAATTTTATAACAAAACACGCCTCGACACCAAACACCTACCTTTAGGAAGTCTATGTTCTTCGCCATTCCAAAGTCCCAAGCTTTTCCATGACATATTATTTGTATCAAACCAGATATCATTCACTTAGAATCGTGATTTCTTTTAGAATCTTTAGGTAGTTGTCATGTTGCATATATTATGCTACGCTTAAAGAACATTCATTGTTCATGCAATTACCTCTTTAAGATATGACTGTGTGTAGAGTAAGTCATCTGAACCGTCATGTTGTGTGTTTTCAGGACTGAGCCTCAACATCGGCAACATGACTATTAAAAATGGAATTCCATCAAGACAGTCTGCTCAGGAAACGACAGGTAATATTTTCATGTTTAAAGCACCATATATAAATGTTGACACTTACTTCAAATCTTTAGGAATAGCATTTGATCAAAATGAATTTTGTAAGAAAACACGCCTCGACACCAAATTCACTTCCATTGGAAAATCAATCTACTTCGCCATTCCAAATCCCAAGCTTTTCCATGACATAATATTTATATCAAACCGGATATCGATAACTTAGAATCGTGATTTCGTATAAAGTCTTTAGGTAGTTGTCATGTTGCATATATTATGCTACGCTTAAAGAACATTCATTGTTCAAGAAATTACCTCTGTAAGATATGACTGTGTGTAGAGTAAGTCATCTGAACTGTCATGTTGTGTGTTTTCAGGACTGAGCCTCAACATCGGCAACATGACTGTTAAAAATGGAATTCCATCAAGACAGTCTGCTCAGGAAACGACAGGTTATATTTTCATGTTCAAAGCACCATATATAAATGTTGACACTTACTTCAAATCTTTAGGAATAGCATTTGATCAAAATGAATTTTGTAAGAAAACACGCCTCGACACCATACTTACTTTCATTTTGAAGTCAATATACTGCCCCATTCCAAAGTTCCGAGCTTTTCCATGACACATAATTTGCATCAAACCGGATATCAATCACTTAGAATCGTGATTTCTTATAAAATCTTTAGGTAGTTGTCATGTTGCATATATTACTAGGTATAAAGAACACTCACTGTTCATGCAATTACCTCTATAAGATATGACTGTGTGTTGAGTAAGTCATCCGAACTGTCATGTTGTATGTTTTCAGGACTGAGCCTTAACATCGGCAACATAACTATTAAAAACTGAATTCCATCAAGACAGTCTGCTCAAGAAACGGCAGACAATATTTTCATGTTTAGAGCACCAGATATATACCTTGACACTTACATCAAATTCATATGGTCGTATTTTCAGCTCAACATATTTTACGTCACTGGATGTTCCGTGGGAGATCTGGAAAAGCATTTGATTAAATTTTATAACAAAACACGCCTCGACACCAAACACCTACCTTTGGGAAGTCTATGTACTTCGCCATTCCAAAGTCCCAAGCTTTTCCATGACATATTATTTGTATCAAACCGGATAACATTCACTTAGAATCGTGATTTCTTTTAGAATCTTTAGGTAGTTGTCATGTTGCATATATTATGCTACGCTTAAAGAACATTCATTGTTCATGAAATTACCTCTGTAAGATATGACTGTTTTGAATAAGTCATCCGAACTGTCATGTTGTGTGTTTTCAGGACTGAGCCTCAACATCGGCAACATGACTATTAAAAATGGAATTCCATCAAGACAGTCTGCTCAGGAAACGACAGGTAATATTTTCATGTTTAAAGCACCATATATAAATGTTGACACTTACCTCAAATCTATAGGAATAGCATTTGATCAAAATGAATTTTGTAAGAAAACACGCCTCGACACCAAATCACTTACATTGTGAAGTCAATATACTGCCCCATTCCAAAGTTCCGAGATTTTCCATGACATATTATTTGTATCAAACTGGATATCGAAGACTTAGAATCCTGTTTTTTTTATAAAATCTTTACGTAGTAGTCATATTGCATATCTTATGCTACGCATAAAGAACATTCATTGTTCATGAAATTACCTCTATAAGATATGTCTGTGTGTAGAGTAAGTCATCCGAACTGTCGTGTTGTATGATCTCAGGACTGAGCCTCAACATCGGCAACATGACTATTAAAAATGGAATTCCATCAAGACAGTCAGCTCAGGAAAAGGCAGGTAATATTTTCATGTTTAAAGCACCACATATTGCCGCTTTCTTCAGATCCATACGGTCGTATTTTCAGCCGAATATATGTTACTTCACTGGATGCTCCGAGGGAGATCTGGAACAGCATATGATTAAAATGGATTTTTTTGAAGGAAACACTCCTCGACATCAAACACACTTTAATTTGGAAGTCAATGTAATTCGCCATTCCAAAGTCCCAAGCTTTACCATGACATATTATCTGTATGTTCTCAGGACTGTGGCTAATTATCAAGAACGTAACTTTTGAAAAGGAGATTCTATTAAGACAGTGTGCCGAAGAAACGACATGTAATATTTTCATGTTTAAAGCACCATATATCAATCTTGTGAATTACTTTAAATCTATGTTCAGACCAAGTATAATCAATAGCTTTTCAGTACTAGAAACTGCCCGTGTATTTTACAAATGATGTTTTCGGCGTCTACCTCAAATGGCTTGAGCGACGTGGTATATATTGATATGGTACTTTTGCATCCGTTCTTTCAGCTTATTACGATGGCTTTGAGTTAGAACACTAATTCTTTAGTTTTTGTCAAGGATCAAGTATCAAGGCAATATGTAACGACTCTAAAGCTCAGCTACAGAAGCATGTCATTTCGATTGTTTCACCGAATCCCGTTTCCCAAATGGAAACATACAATATTCACTTTGGTATTAATAATAATAATATTTGATTTATAGAGCGCCTATTTCCACAAGATATTGCTCAAAGGCGCTATGAAGAGAAAAGATTGTGGACAATGTCTATGGAAAAGAGAATTTGAACAGATGAGTTTTGAGGGCATTTTGAAGCATCAGCAGATTCTATTGTTCCTCAAAGATGTTAAAGCATCCCTATTGTTAGAATAAAGGGAAGATAACATATGACAAGGTACTTGCATTGCCTCAAATATTTTGCAGCTGTTGCTGGTCCAGGGCCATACAAGATGGATGCGGTTCCAAGAGGTAAAGAGCATTTGCGACAGAATAGCGTTATCCTGAATCATGTTATTTGGTCCTAAGCCTGAGTGCGACCTCAATTCAACTTACAGTGATGTGAAATTGTCAATGTATAGTTTCCTTCAGCTGTGAAGGTATACTTCCAGATATATGGTCGTATTTTCAGCTCAGATATATACTACGTCACTGGATGTTCCGTGGGAGAATTGGAAAAGCATTTGATTAAATTTTATAACAAAACACGCCTCGATATTAAAACACTACCTTTGGGAAGTCTGGAATGTACTTCGCCATTCCAAAGTCCCAAGCTTTTCCATGACATATTATTTGTATCAAACCGGATAACATTCACTTAGAATCGTGATTTCTTTTAGAATCTTTAGGTAGTTGTCATGTTGCATATATTATGCTACGCTTAAAGAACATTCATTGTTCATGAAATTACCTCTGTAAGATATGACTGTTTTGAATAAGTCATCCGAACTGTCATGTTGTGTGTTTTCAGGACTGAGCCTCAACATCGGCAACATGACTATTAAAATGGAATTCCATCAAGACAGTCTGCTCAGGAAACGACAGGTAATATTTTCATGTTTAAAGCACCATATATAAATGTTGACACTTACCTCAAATCTATAGGAATAGCATTTGATCAAAATGAATTTTGTAAGAAAAAAAGCCTTCGACACCAAATCACTTACATTGTGAAGTCAATATACCGCCCCATTCCAAAGTTCCGAGATTTTCCATGACATATTATTTGTATCAAACTGGATATCGAAGACTTAGAATCCTGTTTTTTATAAAATCTTTACGTAGTAGTCATATTGCATATCTTATGCTACGCATAAAGAACATTCATTGTTCATGAAATTACCTCTATAAGATATGTCTGTGTGTAGAGTAAGTCATCCGAACTGTCGTGTTGTATGATCTCAGGACTGAGCCTCAACATCGGCAACATGACTATTAAAAATGGAATTCCATCAAGACAGTCAGCTCAGGAAAAGGCAGGTAATATTTTCATGTTTTAAAAGCACCACATATTGCCGCTTTCTTCAGATCCATACGGTCGTATTTTCAGCCGAATATATGTTACTTCACTGGATGCTCCGAGGGAGATCTGGAACAGCATATGATTAAATGGATTTTTGAAGGAAACACCTCGACATCAAACACACTTTAAATTTGGAAGTCAATGTAATTCGCCATTCCAAAGTCCCAAGCTTTACCATGACATATTATCTGTATGTTCTCAGGACTGTGGCTAATTATCAAGAACGTAACTTTTGAAAAGGAGATTCTATTAAGACAGTGTGCCGAAGAAACGACATGTAATATTTTCATGTTTAAAGCACCATATATCAATCTTGTGAATTACTTTAAATCTATGTTCAGACCAAGTATAATCAATAGCTTTTCAGTACTAGAAACTGCCCGTGTATTTTACAAATGATGTTTTCGGCGTCTACCTCAAATGGCTTGAGCGACGTGGTATATATTGATATGGTACTTTTGCATCCGTTCTTTCAGCTTATTACGATGGCTTTGAGTTAGAACACTAATTCTTTAGTTTTTGTCAAGGATCAAGTATCAAGGCAATATGTAACGACTCTAAGCTCAGCTACAGAAGCATGTCATTTCGATTGTTTCACCGAATCCCGTTTCCCAAATGAAACATACAATATTCACTTTGGTATTAATAATAATAATATTTGATTTATAGAGCGCCTATTTCCACAAGATATTGCTCAAAGGCGCTATGAAGAGAAAAGATTGTAGACAATGTCTATGGAAAAGAGAATTTGAACAGATGAGTTTTGAGGGCATTTTGAAAGCATCAGCAGATTCTATTGTTCCTCAAAGATGTTAAAGCATCCCTATTGTTAGAATAAAGGGAAGATAACATATGACAAGGTACTTGCATTGCCTCCAAATATTTTGCAGCTGTTGCTGGTCCAGGGCCATACAAGATGGATGCGGTTCCAAGAGGTAAAGAGCATTTGCGACAGAATAGCGTTATCCTGAATCATGTTATTTGGTCCTAAGCCTGAGTGCGACCTCAATTCAACTTACAGTGATGTGAAATTGTCAATGTATAGTTTCCTTCAGCTGTGAAGGTATACTTCCAGATATATGATCGTATTTTCAGCCAGATATATACTACTATACTGGATGTTCAGTGGGAAATTCGAATAACATTCAAATGAACTTTGTAACAAAACACGCCTCGATATTAACCACACTTCCATTGGGAAGTCTGGAATGTAATTCACCATTCCAAAGTCCCAAGCTTTACCATGACATATTATCTGTATGTTCTCAGGACTGTATTAATTATCAAGAACGTAACTTTTGAAAAGGAGATTCTATTAAGACAGTGTGCCAAGAAACGACATGTAATATTTTCATGTTTAAAGCACCATATATCAATCTTGTGAATTACTTTAAATCTATGTTCAGACCAAGTATAATCCGTAGCTTTTCAGTACTAGAAACTGCCCGTGTATTTTACAAATGATGTTTTCGGCGTCTACCTCAACTGGCTTGAGCGACGTGGTATATATTGATATGGTACTTTTGCATCCGTTCTTTCAGCTTATTACGATGGCTTTGAGTTAGAACACTAATTCTTTAGTTTTTGTCAAGGATCAAGTATCAAGGCAATATGTAACGACTCTAAGCTCAGCTACAGAAGCATGTCATTTCGATTGTTTCACCGAATCCCGTTTCCCAAATGAAACATAGAATATTCACTTTGGTATTAATAATAATAATAATTGATTGATAGAGCGCCTATTTCCACAAGATATTGCTCAAAGGCGCTATGAAGAGAAAGATTGTAGACAATGTCTATGGAAAAGAGAGTTTGAACAGATGAGTTTTGAGGGCAGTTTTGAAAGCATCAGCAGATTCTATTGTTCCTTAAAGATGTTAAAGCATCCCTATTGTTAGAATAAAGGGAAGATAACATATGACAAGCTACTTGCAATGCCTTCAAATATATTGCAGCTGCTGCTGGTCCAGGGCGATACAAGAGGGTTGCGGTTCCAAGAGGTAAAGAGCATTTGCGACAGAATAGCGTTATCCTGAATCATATTATTTGGTCCTAAGCCTGAGTGCGACCTCAATTCAACTTACAGTGATGTGAAATTGTCAATGTATAGTTTCCTTCAGCTGTGAAGGTATACTTCCAGATATATGATCGTATTTTCAGCCAGATATATACTACTATACTGGATGTTCAGTGGGAAATTTCGAATAACATTCAAATGAACTTTGTAACAAAACACGCCTCGATATTAACCACACTTCCATTGGGAAGTCTGGAATGTAATTCACCGTTCCAAAGTCCCAAGCTTTACCATGACATATTATCTGTATGTTCTCAGGACTGCGGCTAATTATCAAGAACGTAACTTTTGAAAAGGAGATTCTATTAAGACAGTGTGCCGAAGAAACGACATGTAATATTTTCATGTTTAAAGCACCATATATCAATCTTGTGAATTACTTTAAATCTATGTTCAGACCAAGTATAATCAATAGCTTTTCAGTACTAGAAACTGCCCGTGTATTTTACAAATAATGTTTTCGGCGTCTACCTCAACTGGCTTGAGCGACGTGGTATATATTGATATGGTACTTTTGCATCCGTTCTTTCAGCTTATTACGATGGCTTTGAGTTAGAACACTAATTCTTTAGTTTTTGTCAAGGATCAAGTATCAAGGCAATATGTAACGACTCTAAGCTCAGCTACAGAAGCATGTCATTTCGATTGTTTCACCGAATCCCGTTTCCCAAATGAAACATAGAATATTCACTTTGGTATTAATAATAATAATATTTGATTTATAGAGCGCCTATTTCCACAAGATATTGCTCAATGGCGCTATGAAGAGAAAAGATTGTAGACAATGCCTATGGAAAAAGAGAGAGTTTGAACAGATGAGTTTTGAGGGCAGTTTTGAAAGCATCAGCAGATTCTATTGTTCCTTAAAAATGTTAAAAGCAGCCCTACTGTTCGAACAAACGGAAGATAACATATGACAAGCTACTTGCATTGCCTCCAAATATATTGCAGCTGTTGCTGGTCCAGGGCCATACAAGATGGATGCGGTTCCAAGAGGTAAAGAGCATTTGCGACAGAATAGCGTTATCCTGAATCATGTTATTTGGTCCTAAGCCTGAGTGCGACCTCAATTCAACTTACAGTGATGTGAAATTGTCAATGTATAGTTTCCTTCAGCTGTGAAGGTATACTTCCAGATATATGATCGTATTTTCAGCCAGATATATACTACTATACTGGATGTTCAGTGGGAAATTTCGAATAACATTCAAATGAACTTTGTAACAAAACACGCCTCGATATTAACCACACTTCCATTGGGAAGTCTGGAATGTAATTCACCATTCCAAAGTCCCAAGCTTTACCATGACATATTATCTGTATGTTCTCAGGACTGTGGCTAATTATCAAGAACGTAACTTTTGAAAAGGAGATTCTATTAAGACAGTGTGCCGAAGAAACGACATGTAATATTTTCATGTTTAAAGCACCATATATCAATCTTGTGAATTACTTTAAATCTATGTTCAGACCAAGTATAATCCGTAGCTTTTCAGTACTAGAAACTGCCCGTGTATTTTACAAATGATGTTTTCGGCGTCTACCTCAACTGGCTTGAGCGACGTGGTATATATTGATATGGTACTTTTGCATCCGTTCTTTCAGCTTATTACGATGGCTTTGAGTTAGAACACTAATTCTTTAGTTTTTGTCAAGGATCAAGTATCAAGGCAATATGTAACGACTCTAAGCTCAGCTACAGAAGCATGTCATTTCGATTGTTTCACCGAATCCCGTTTCCCAAATGAAACATACAATATTCACTTTGGTATTAATAATAATAATATTTGATTGATAGAGCGCCTATTTCCACAAGATATTGCTCAATGGCGCTATGAAGAGAAAAGATTGTAGACAATGTCTATGGAAAAGAGAGTTTGAACAGATGAGTTTTGAGGGCAGTTTTGAAAGCATCAGCAGATTCTATTGTTCCTTAAAAATGTTAAAGCAGCCCTATTGTTAGAATAAAGGGAAGATAACATATGACAAGCTACTTGCAATGCCTTCAAATATATTGCAGCTGCTGCTGGTCCAGGGCGATACAAGAGGGTTGCGGTTCCAAGAGGTAAAGAGCATTTGCGACAGAATAGCGTTATCCTGAATCATATTATTTGGTCCTAAGCCTGAGTGCGACCTCAATTCAACTTACAGTGATGTGAAATTGGCAATGTATAGTTTCCTTCAGCTGCGAAGATATACTTCCAGATATATGATCGTATTTTCAGCCAGATATATATACTACTATACTGGATGTTCAGTGGGAAATTTCGAATAACATTCAAATGAACTTTGTAACAAAACACGCCTCGATATTAACCACACTTCCATTGGGAAGTCTGGAATGTAATTCACCATTCCAAAGTCCCAAGCTTTACCATGACATATTATCTGTATGTTCTCAGGACTGTGGCTAATTATCAAGAACGTAACTTTTGAAAAGGAGATTCTATTAAGACAGTGTGCCGAAGAAACGACATGTAATATTTTCATGTTTAAAGCACCATATATCAATCTTGTGAATTACTTTAAATCTATGTTCAGACCAAGTATAATCCGTAGCTTTTCAGTACTAGAAACTGCCCGTGTATTTTACAAATGATGTTTTCGGCGCCTACCTCAACTGGCTTGAGCGACGTCGGTATATATTGATATGGTACTTTTGCATCCGTTCTTTCAGCTTATTACGATGGCTTTAAGTTAGAACACTAATTCTTTAGTTTTTGTCAAGATCAAGTATCAAGGCAATATGTAACGACTCTAAGCTCAGCTACAGAAGCATGTCATTTCGATTGTTTCACCGAATCCGTTTCCCAAATGAAACATACAATATTCACTTTGGTATTAATAATAATAATAATTGATTGATAGAGCGCCTATTTCCACAAGATATTGCTCAAAGGCGCTATGAAGAGAAAAGATTGTAGACAATGTCTATGGAAAAGAGAGTTTGAACAGATGAGTTTTGAGGGCAGTTTTGAAAGCATCAGCAGATTCTATTGTTCCTCAAAGATGTTAAAGCATCCCTATTGTTAGAATAAAGGGAAGATAACATATGACAAGCTACTTGCATTGCCTCCAAATATTTTGCAGCTGTTGCTGGTCCAGGGCCATACAAGATGGATGCGGTTCCAAGAGGTAAAGAGCATTTGCGACAGAATAGCGTTATCCTGAATCATGTTATTTGGTCCTAAGCCTGAGTGCGACCTCAATTCAACTTACAGTGATGTGAAATTGTCAATGTATAGTTTCCTTCAGCTGTGAAGGTATACTTCCAGATATATGATCGTATTTTCAGCCAGATATATACTACTATACTGGATGTTCAGTGGGAAATTTCGAATAACATTCAAATGAACTTTGTAACAAAACACGCCTCGATATTAACCACACTTCCATTGGGAAGTCTGGAATGTAATTCACCATTCCAAAGTCCCAAGCTTTACCATGACATATTATCTGTATGTTCTCAGGACTGTGGCTAATTATCAAGAACGTAACTTTTGAAAAGGAGATTCTATTAAGACAGTGTGCCGAAGAAACGACATGTAATATTTTCATGTTTAAAGCACCATATATCAGTCTTGTGAATTACTTTAAATCTATGTTCAGACCAAGTATAATCCGTAGCTTTTCAGTACTAGAAACTGCCCGTGTATTTTACAAATGATGTTTTCGGCGTCTACCTCAACTGGCTTGAGCGACGTGGTATATATTGATATGGTACTTTTGCATCCGTTCTTTCAGCTTATTACGATGGCTTTGAGTTAGAACACTAATTCTTTAGTTTTGTCAAGGATCAAGTATCAAGGCAATATGTAACGACTCTAAGCTCAGCTACAGAAGCATGTCATTTCGATTGTTTCACCGAATCCTGTTTCCCAAATGAAACATAGAATATTCACTTTGGTATTAATAATAATAATAATTGATTGATAGAGCGCCTATTTCCACAAGATATTGCTCAAAGGCGCTATGAAGAGAAAAGATTGTAGACAATGTCTATGGAAAAGAGAGTTTGAACAGATGAGTTTTGAGGGCAGTTTGAAAGCATCAGCAGATTCTATTGTTCCTTAAAGATGTTAAAGCATCCCTATTGTTAGAATAAAGGGAAGATAACATATGACAAGCTACTTGCAATGCCTTCAAATATTGCAGCTGCTGCTGGTCCAGGGCGATACAAGAGGGTTGCGGTTCCAAGAGGTAAAGAGCATTTGCGACAGAATAGCGTTATCCTGAATCATATTATTTGGTCCTAAGCCTGAGTGCGACCTCAATTCAACTTACAGTGATGTGAAATTGTCAATGTATAGTTTCCTTCAGCTGTGAAGGTATACTTCCAGATATATGATCGTATTTTCAGCCAGATATATACTACTATACTGGATGTTCAGTGGGAAATTTCGAATAACATTCAAATGAACTTTGTAACAAAACACGCCTCGATATTAACCACACTTCCATTGGGAAGTCTGGAATGTAATTCACCGTTCCAAAGTCCCAAGCTTTACCATGACATATTATCTGTATGTTCTCAGGACTGCGGCTAATTATCAAGAACGTAACTTTTGAAAAGGAGATTCTATTAAGACAGTGTGCCGAAGAAACGACATGTAATATTTTCATGTTTAAAGCACCATATATCAATCTTGTGAATTACTTTAAATCTATGTTCAGACCAAGTATAATCAATAGCTTTTCAGTACTAGAAACTGCCCGTGTATTTTACAAATAATGTTTTCGGCGTCTACCTCAACTGGCTTGAGCGACGTGGTATATATTGATATGGTACTTTTGCATCCGTTCTTTCAGCTTATTACGATGGCTTTGAGTTAGAACACTAATTCTTTAGTTTTTGTCAAGGATCAAGTATCAAGGCAATATGTAACGACTCTAAGCTCAGCTACAGAAGCATGTCATTTCGATTGTTTCACCGAATCCCGTTTCCCAAATGAAACATAGAATATTCACTTTGGTATTAATAATAATAATATTTGATTTATAGAGCGCCTATTTCCACAAGATATTGCTCAATGGCGCTATGAAGAGAAAAGATTGTAGACAATGCCTATGGAAAAGAGAGTTTGAACAGATGAGTTTTGAGGGCAGTTTTGAAAGCATCAGCAGATTCTATTGTTCCTTAAAAATGTTAAAAGCAGCCCTACTGTTCGAACAAACGGAAGATAACATATGACAAGCTACTTGCATTGCCTCCAAATATATTGCAGCTGTTGCTGGTCCAGGGCCATACAAGATGGATGCGGTTCCAAGAGGTAAAGAGCATTTGCGACAGAATAGCGTTATCCTGAATCATGTTATTTGGTCCTAAGCCTGAGTGCGACCTCAATTCAACTTACAGTGATGTGAAATTGTCAATGTATAGTTTCCTTCAGCTGTGAAGGTATACTTCCAGATATATGATCGTATTTTCAGCCAGATATATACTACTATACTGGATGTTCAGTGGGAAATTTCGAATAACATTCAAATGAACTTTGTAACAAAACACGCCTCGATATTAACCACACTTCCATTGGGAAGTCTGGAATGTAATTCACCATTCCAAAGTCCCAAGCTTTACCATGACATATTATCTGTATGTTCTCAGGACTGTGGCTAATTATCAAGAACGTAACTTTTGAAAAGGAGATTCTATTAAGACAGTGTGTGCCGAAGAAACGACATGTAATATTTTCATGTTTAAAGCACCATATATCAATCTTGTGAATTACTTTAAATCTATGTTCAGACCAAGTATAATCCGTAGCTTTTCAGTACTAGAAACTGCCCGTGTATTTTACAAATGATGTTTTCGGCGTCTACCTCAACTGGCTTGAGCGACGTGGTATATATTGATATGGTACTTTTGCATCCGTTCTTTCAGCTTATTACGATGGCTTTGAGTTAGAACACTAATTCTTTAGTTTTGTCAAGGATCAAGTATCAAGGCAATATGTAACGACTCTAAGCTCAGCTACAGAAGCATGTCATTTCGATTGTTTCACCGAATCCCGTTTCCCAAATGAAACATACAATATTCACTTTGGTATTAATAATAATAATATTTGATTGATAGAGCGCCTATTTCCACAAGATATTGCTCAATGGCGCTATGAAGAGAAAAGATTGTAGACAATGTCTATGGAAAAGAGAGTTTGAACAGATGAGTTTTGAGGGCAGTTTTGAAAGCATCAGCAGATTCTATTGTTCCTTAAAAATGTTAAAGCAGCCCTATTGTTAGAATAAAGGGAAGATAACATATGACAAGCTACTTGCAATGCCTTCAAATATATTGCAGCTGCTGCTGGTCCAGGGCGATACAAGAGGGTTGCGGTTCCAAGAGGTAAAGAGCATTTGCGACAGAATAGCGTTATCCTGAATCATATTATTTGGTCCTAAGCCTGAGTGCGACCTCAATTCAACTTACAGTGATGTGAAATTGGCAATGTATAGTTTCCTTCAGCTGCGAAGATATACTTCCAGATATATGATCGTATTTTCAGCCAGATATATACTACTATACTGGATGTTCAGTGGGAAATTTCGAATAACATTCAAATGAACTTTGTAACAAAACACGCCTCGATATTAACCACACTTCCATTGGGAAGTCTGGAATGTAATTCACCATTCCAAAGTCCCAAGCTTTACCATGACATATTATCTGTATGTTCTCAGGACTGTGGCTAATTATCAAGAACGTAACTTTTGAAAAGGAGATTCTATTAAGACAGTGTGCCGAAGAAACGACATGTAATATTTTCATGTTTAAAGCACCATATATCAATCTTGTGAATTACTTTAAATCTATGTTCAGACCAAGTATAATCCGTAGCTTTTCAGTACTAGAAACTGCCCGTGTATTTTACAAATGATGTTTTCGGCGTCTACCTCAACTGGCTTGAGCGACGTGGTATATATTGATATGGTACTTTTGCATCCGTTCTTTCAGCTTATTACGATGGCTTTAAGTTAGAACACTAATTCTTTAGTTTTTGTCAAGGATCAAGTATCAAGGCAATATGTAACGACTCTAAGCTCAGCTACAGAAGCATGTCATTTCGATTGTTTCACCGAATCCCGTTTCCCAAATGAAACATACAATATTCACTTTGGTATTAATAATAATAATAATTGATTGATAGAGCGCCTATTTCCACAAGATATTGCTCAAAGGCGCTATGAAGAGAAAAGATTGTAGACAATGTCTATGGAAAAGAGAGTTTGAACAGATGAGTTTTGAGGGCAGTTTTGAAAGCATCAGCAGATTCTATTGTTCCTCAAAGATGTTAAAGCATCCCTATTGTTAGAATAAAGGGAAGATAACATATGACAAGCTACTTGCATTGCCTCCAAATATTTTGCAGCTGTTGCTGGTCCAGGGCCATACAAGATGGATGCGGTTCCAAGAGGTAAAGAGCATTTGCGACAGAATAGCGTTATCCTGAATCATGTTATTTGGTCCTAAGCCTGAGTGCGACCTCAATTCAACTTACAGTGATGTGAAATTGTCAATGTATAGTTTCCTTCAGCTGTGAAGGTATACTTCCAGATATATGATCGTATTTTCAGCCAGATATATACTACTATACTGGATGTTCAGTGGGAAATTTCGAATAACATTCAAATGAACTTTGTAACAAAACACGCCTCGATATTAACCACACTTCCATTGGGAAGTCTGGAATGTAATTCACCATTCCAAAGTCCCAAGCTTTACCATGACATATTATCTGTATGTTCTCAGGACTGTGGCTAATTATCAAGAACGTAACTTTTGAAAGGAGATTCTATTAAGACAGTGTGCCGAAGAAACGACATGTAATATTTTCATGTTTAAAGCACCATATATCAATCTTGTGAATTACTTTAAATCTATGTTCAGACCAAGTATAATCCGTAGCTTTTCAGTACTAGAAACTGCCCGTGTATTTTACAAATGATGTTTTCGGCGTCTACCTCAACTGGCTTGAGCGACGTGGTATATATTGATATGGTACTTTTGCATCCGTTCTTTCAGCTTATTACGATGGCTTTGAGTTAGAACACTAATTCTTTAGTTTTTGTCAAGGATCAAGTATCAAGGCAATATGTAACGACTCTAAGCTCAGCTACAGAAGCATGTCATTTCGATTGTTTCACCGAATCCCGTTTCCCAAATGAAACATAGAATATTCACTTTGGTATTAATAATAATAATAATTGATTGATAGAGCGCCTATTTCCACAAGATATTGCTCAAAGGCGCTATGAAGAGAAAAGATTGTAGACAATGTCTATGGAAAAGAGAGTTTGAACAGATGAGTTTTGAGGGCAGTTTTGAAAGCATCAGCAGATTCTATTGTTCCTCAAAGATGTTAAAGCATCCCTATTGTTAGAATAAAGGGAAGATAACATATGACAAGCTACTTGCATTGCCTCCAAATATTTTGCAGCTGTTGCTGGTCCAGGGCCATACAAGATGGATGCGGTTCCAAGAGGTAAAGAGCATTTGCGACAGAATAGCGTTATCCTGAATCATGTTATTTGGTCCTAAGCCTGAGTGCGACCTCAATTCAACTTACAGTGATGTGAAATTGTCAATGTATAGTTTCCTTCAGCTGTGAAGGTATACTTCCAGATATATGATCGTATTTTCAGCCAGATATATACTACTATACTGGATGTTCAGTGGGAAATTTCGAATAACATTCAAAATGAACTTTGTAACAAAACACGCCTCGATATTAACCACACTTCCATTGGGAAGTCTGGAATGTAATTCACCATTCCAAAGTCCCAAGCTTTACCATGACATATTATCTGTATGTTCTCAGGACTGTGGCTAATTATCAAGAACGTAACTTTTGAAAAGGAGATTCTATTAAGACAGTGTGCCGAAGAAACGACATGTAATATTTTCATGTTTAAAGCACCATATATCAATCTTGTGAATTACTTTAAATCTATGTTCAGACCAAGTATAATCCGTAGCTTTTCAGTACTAGAAACTGCCCGTGTATTTTACAAATGATGTTTTCGGCGCCTACCTCAACTGGCTTGAGCGACGTGGTATATATTGATATGGTACTTTTGCATCCGTTCTTTCAGCTTATTACGATGGCTTTGAGTTAGAACACTAATTCTTTAGTTTTTGTCAAGGATCAAGTATCAAGGCAATATGTAACGACTCTAAGCTCAGCTACAGAAGCATGTCATTTCGATTGTTTCACCGAATCCCGTTTCCCAAATGAAACATAGAATATTCACTTTGGTATTAATAATAATAATAATTGATTGATAGAGCGCCTATTTCCACAAGATATTGCTCAAAGGCGCTATGAAGAGAAAAGATTGTAGACAATGTCTATGGAAAAGAGAGTTTGAACAGATGAGTTTTGAGGGCAGTTTTGAAAGCATCAGCAGATTCTATTGTTCCTTAAAGATGTTAAAGCATCCCTATTGTTAGAATAAAGGGAAGATAACATATGACAAGCTACTTGCAATGCCTTCAAATATATTGCAGCTGCTGCTGGTCCAGGGCGATACAAGAGGGTTGCGGTTCCAAGAGGTAAAGAGCATTTGCGACAGAATAGCGTTATCCTGAATCATATTATTTGGTCCTAAGCCTGAGTGCGACCTCAATTCAACTTACAGTGATGTGAAATTGTCAATGTATAGTTTCCTTCAGCTGTGAAGGTATACTTCCAGATATATGATCGTATTTTCAGCCAGATATAAACTACTATACTGGATGTTCAGTGGGAAATTTCGAATAACATTCAAATGAACTTTGTAACAAAACACGCCTCGATATTAACCACACTTCCATTGGGAAGTCTGGAATGTAATTCACCATTCCAAAGTCCCAAGCTTTACCATGACATATTATCTGTATGTTCTCAGGACTGTGGCTAATTATCAAGAACGTAACTTTTGAAAAGGAGATTCTATTAAGACAGTGTGCCGAAGAAACGACATGTAATATTTTCATGTTTAAAGCACCATATATCAATCTTGTGAATTACTTTAAATCTATGTTCAGACCAAGTATAATCCGTAGCTTTTCAGTACTAGAAACTGCCCGTGTATTTTACAAATGATGTTTTCGGCGTCTACCTCAACTGGCTTGAGCGACGTGGTATATATTGATATGGTACTTTTGCATCCGTTCTTTCAGCTTATTACGATGGCTTTGAGTTAGAACACTAATTCTTTAGTTTTTGTCAAGGATCAAGTATCAAGGCAATATGTAACGACTCTAAGCTCAGCTACAGAAGCATGTCATTTCGATTGTTTCACCGAATCCCGTTTCCCAAATGAAACATAGAATATTCACTTTGGTATTAATAATAATAATAATTGATTGATAGAGCGCCTATTTCCACAAGATATTGCTCAAAGGCGCTATGAAGAGAAAAAAGATTGTAGACAATGTCTATGGAAAAGAGAGTTTGAACAGATGAGTTTTGAGGGCAGTTTTGAAAGCATCAGCAGATTCTATTGTTCCTTAAAGATGTTAAAGCATCCCTATTGTTAGAATAAAGGAAGATAACATATGACAAGCTACTTGCATTGCCTCCAAATATTTTGCAGCTGTTGCTGGTCCAGGGCCATACAAGATGGATGCGGTTCCAAGAGGTAAAGAGCATTTGCGACAGAATAGCGTTATCCTGAATCATGTTATTTGGTCCTAAGCCTGAGTGCGACCTCAATTCAACTTACAGTGATGTGAAATTGTCAATGTATAGTTTCCTTCAGCTGTGAAGGTATACTTCCAGATATATGATCGTATTTTCAGCCAGATATATACTACTATACTGGATGTTCAGTGGGAAATTTCGAATAACATTCAAATGAACTTTGTAACAAAACACGCCTCGATATTAACCACACTTCCATTGGGAAGTCTGGAATGTAATTCACCATTCCAAAGTCCCAAGCTTTACCATGACATATTATCTGTATGTTCTCAGGACTGTGGCTAATTATCAAGAACGTAACTTTGAAAAGGAGATTCTATTAAGACAGTGTGCCGAAGAAACGACATGTAATATTTTCATGTTTAAAGCACCATATATCAATCTTGTGAATTACTTTAAATCTATGTTCAGACCAAGTATAATCCGTAGCTTTTCAGTACTAGAAACTGCCCGTGTATTTTACAAATGATGTTTTCGGCGTCTACCTCAACTGGCTTGAGCGACGTGGTATATATTGATATGGTACTTTTGCATCCGTTCTTTCAGCTTATTACGATGGCTTTGAGTTAGAACACTAATTCTTTAGTTTTGTCAAGGATCAAGTATCAAGGCAATATGTAACGACTCTAAGCTCAGCTACAGAAGCATGTCATTTCGATTGTTTCACCGAATCCCGTTTCCCAAATGAAACATACAATATTCACTTTGGTATTAATAATAATAATAATTGATTGATAGAGCGCCTATTTCCACAAGATATTGCTCAAAGGCGCTATGAAGAGAAAAGATTGTAGACAATGTCTATGGAAAAGAGAGTTTGAACAGATGAGTTTTGAGGGCAGTTTTGAAAGCATCAGCAGATTCTATTGTTCCTTAAAGATGTTAAAGCATCCCTATTGTTAGAATAAAGGGAAGATAACATATGACAAGCTACTTGCAATGCCTTCAAATATATTGCAGCTGCTGCTGGTCCAGGGCGATACAAGAGGGTTGCGGTTCCAAGAGGTAAAGAGCATTTGCGACAGAATAGCGTTATCCTGAATCATATTATTTGGTCCTAAGCCTGAGTGCGACCTCAATTCAACTTACAGTGATGTGAAATTGTCAATGTATAGTTTCCTTCAGCTGTGAAGGTATACTTCCAGATATATGATCGTATTTTCAGCCAGATATAAACTACTATACTGGATGTTCAGTGGGAAATTTCGAATAACATTCAAATGAACTTTGTAACAAAACACGCCTCGATATTAACCACACTTCCATTGGGAAGTCTGGAATGTAATTCACCATTCCAAAGTCCCAAGCTTTACCATGACATATTATCTGTATGTTCTCAGGACTGTGGCTAATTATCAAGAACGTAACTTTTGAAAAGGAGATTCTATTAAGACAGTGTGCCGAAGAAACGACATGTAATATTTTCATGTTTAAAGCACCATATATCAATCTTGTGAATTACTTTAAATCTATGTTCAGACCAAGTATAATCCGTAGCTTTTCAGTACTAGAAACTGCCCGTGTATTTTACAAATGATGTTTTCGGCGTCTACCTCAACTGGCTTGAGCGACGTGGTATATATTGATATGGTACTTTTGCATCCGTTCTTTCAGCTTATTACGATGGCTTTGAGTTAGAACACTAATTCTTTAGTTTTTGTCAAGGATCAAGTATCAAGGCAATATGTAACGACTCTAAGCTCAGCTACAGAAGCATGTCATTTCGATTGTTTCACCGAATCCCGTTTCCCAAATGAAACATACAATATTCACTTTGGTATTAATAATAATAATAATTGATTGATAGAGCCTATTTCCACAAGATATTGCTCAAAGGCGCTATGAAGAGAAAAGATTGTAGACAATGTCTATGGAAAAGAGAGTTTGAACAGATGAGTTTTGAGGGCAGTTTTGAAAGCATCAGCAGATTCTATTGTTCCTCAAAGATGTTAAAGCATCCCTATTGTTAGAATAAAGGGAAGATAACATATGACAAGCTACTTGCATTGCCTCCAAATATTTTGCAGCTGTTGCTGGTCCAGGGCCATACAAGATGGATGCGGTTCCAAGAGGTAAAGAGCATTTGCGACAGAATAGCGTTATCCTGAATCATGTTATTTGGTCCTAAGCCTGAGTGCGACCTCAATTCAACTTACAGTGATGTGAAATTGTCAATGTATAGTTTCCTTCAGCTGTGAAGGTATACTTCCAGATATATGATCGTATTTTCAGCCAGATATATACTACTATACTGGATGTTCAGTGGGAAATTTCGAATAACATTCAAATGAACTTTGTAACAAAACACGCCTCGATATTAACCACACTTCCATTGGGAAGTCTGGAATGTAATTCACCATTCCAAAGTCCCAAGCTTTACCATGACATATTATCTGTATGTTCTCAGGACTGTGGCTAATTATCAAGAACGTAACTTTTGAAAAGGAGATTCTATTAAGACAGTGTGCCGAAGAAACGACATGTAATATTTTCATGTTTAAAGCACCATATATCAATCTTGTGAATTACTTTAAATCTATGTTCAGACCAAGTATAATCCGTATCTTTTCAGTACTAGAAACTGCCCGTGTATTTTACAAATGATGTTTTCGGCGTCTACCTCAACTGGCTTGAGCGACGTGGTATATATTGATATGGTACTTTTGCATCCGTTCTTTCAGCTTATTACGATGGCTTTGAGTTAGAACACTAATTCTTTAGTTTTTTGTCAAGGATCAAGTATCAAGGCAATATGTAACGACTCTAAGCTCAGCTACAGAAGCATGTCATTTCGATTGTTTCACCGAATCCCGTTTCCCAAATGAAACATAGAATATTCACTTTGGTATTAATAATAATAATAATTGATTGATAGAGCGCCTATTTCCACAAGATATTGCTCAAAGGCGCTATGAAGAGAAAAAGATTGTAGACAATGTCTATGGAAAAGAGAGTTTGAACAGATGAGTTTTGAGGGCAGTTTTGAAAGCATCAGCAGATTCTATTGTTCCTTAAAGATGTTAAAGCATCCCTATTGTTAGAATAAAGGAAGATAACATATGACAAGCTACTTGCAATGCCTTCAAATATATTGCAGCTGCTGCTGGTCCAGGGCGATACAAGAGGGTTGCGGTTCCAAGAGGTAAAGAGCATTTGCGACAGAATAGCGTTATCCTGAATCATATTATTTGGTCCTAAGCCTGAGTGCGACCTCAATTCAACTTACAGTGATGTGAAATTGTCAATGTATAGTTTCCTTCAGCTGTGAAGGTATACTTCCAGATATATGATCGTATTTTCAGCCAGATATATACTACTATACTGGATGTTCAGTGGGAAATTTCGAATAACATTCAAATGAACTTTGTAACAAAACACGCCTCGATATTAACCACACTTCCATTGGGAAGTCTGGAATGTAATTCACCATTCCAAAGTCCCAAGCTTTACCATGACATATTATCTGTATGTTCTCAGGACTGTGGCTAATTATCAAGAACGTAACTTTTGAAAAGGAGATTCTATTAAGACAGTGTGCCGAAGAAACGACATGTAATATTTTCATGTTTAAAGCACCATATATCAATCTTGTGAATTACTTTAAATCTATGTTCAGACCAAGTATAATCCGTAGCTTTTCAGTACTAGAAACTGCCCGTGTATTTTACAAATGATGTTTTCGGCGTCTACCTCAACTGGCTTGAGCGACGTGGTATATATTGATATGGTACTTTTGCATCCGTTCTTTCAGCTTATTACGATGGCTTTGAGTTAGAACACTAATTCTTTAGTTTTGTCAAGGATCAAGTATCAAGGCAATATGTAACGACTCTAAGCTCAGCTACAGAAGCATGTCATTTCGATTGTTTCACCGAATCCCGTTTCCCAAATGAAACATACAATATTCACTTTGGTATTAATAATAATAATAATTGATTGATAGAGCGCCTATTTCCACAAGATATTGCTCAAAGGCGCTATGAAGAGAAAAGATTGTAGACAATGTCTATGGAAAAGAGAGTTTGAACAGATGAGTTTTGAGGGCAGTTTTGAAAGCATCAGCAGATTCTATTGTTCCTCAAAGATGTTAAAGCATCCCTATTGTTAGAATAAAGGGAAGATAACATATGACAAGCTACTTGCATTGCCTCCAAATATTTTGCAGCTGTTGCTGGTCCAGGGCCATACAAGATGGATGCGGTTCCAAGAGGTAAAGAGCATTTGCGACAGAATAGCGTTATCCTGAATCATGTTATTTGGTCCTAAGCCTGAGTGCGACCTCAATTCAACTTACAGTGATGTGAAATTGTCAATGTATAGTTTCTTTCAGCTGTGAAGGTATACTTCCAGATATATGATCGTATTTTCAGCCAGATATATACTACTATACTGGATGTTCAGTGGGAAATTTCGAATAACATTCAAATGAACTTTGTAACAAAACACGCCTCGATATTAAGCACACTTCCATTGGGAAGTCTGGAATGTACTTCACCATTCCAAAGTCCCAAGCTTTACCATGACATGTTATTTGCATCAACCGGATATCAATTGCTTAGAATCGTGATTTCCTATACAAACTCCAGGTAGTTGTCATGTTGCATATGTTATGATACACATCAAGAGGATCCATTGTTCATGCAATTACCTCTATAAGATATGACTGTCTGTTGAATGAGTCATCTGAACCATCATGTTGTATGTTCTCAGGACTGTGCCTCATTATCAACAACACAATTCCATCAAGACACTCGTGTCAAGAAACAGCAGGTAGTATGTTCATGTTTAAGACTCCATATACATATCTGGCCAATTAGTTCAAATCTATCTTCAGACCAATTATAATGTGTAGTGTTTCAGTACCATAAACTGCTTGTGTATTTCACAACGATGTACTACTGCTACTAAAACGTATGGCGTATATTGTGCATTGAATATGACTTCGATCTACCTGTTACAGAACCATTGGTGGAGTTATTCAAAAAGTTTGATTTCAAGACATTTTACTTGAAAGACAAGTCGGCAGATGACATGATGAAAGCAATTCGCTTAGTGGCAGGGAAGGATCACAGTCTGTACGACTGTTTTGTCTGCTTTGTGCAGACACATGGTGCTTATGATGTTCTATACGGTTCAGATGGGAAGAAGGTACAACTGAAGGACTTCATCAGCGCTGTTAGTGATAAACACTGTCCAACGCTTGCAGGGAAACCGAAGTTGTTCTTTGTGGACTCTTGCCGAACAGGGGATCCCATAAAAGGTGTGTATTTGTATATTTCCTCATTAAAGAATGAATAAGGTTTTGCCACTGATAAAAATCAACTGCTTTCGTTTATAAAAATTAGGTGAAAGACTTCAATTTCAGTTCGATGTTATTTTGATTATACTCATTCTATGTACAACATGACCCTGTAAGAAAACAATATTTTTGAAATACTGACATTTACATTCTTATCATATAGTTCTGATTTAAAGGAAAGTCTAGATTCGTGAGGACATATAAATTTTCTTTATGGGTAAGCATTAGTTCTAGAAATTCATTTGCATGTACATCAAGCAGGAAATGACAAAGTTACATCGAAAGACGATTGAGTACCATTTTGGAGCATGTCAGATTTACAAAGAGAATTCACGTTTCCAGCCGCATTGAAATCAGCGTCAGAGTTTTTGTCAAACACCGATGAAGATGATGAACTTCTGGATTATTTTGTGGGCTATTCTACACAGGAGTACGAGAAAGCCTATAGGAATAACGAGTCCGGGGATATCTACACCCAAGAGTTCATTAGTGTCATGAAGGACCTGGGCAAGAGGTATTTACTGTTCACGGGCGGCAAAACACTACACTCGTCTAGTTTTGTAAGACCAAGCCTTTTCAGAGAATATGAAGCTATGACAACACTGCAGCAGTCTGCGTTACCCAGATTAACGTTAACGTTGCAGTTGTGTCCATTGTTGCAAGCAATATTCTAACAGCTTCAGCCCTTGGAGTGCTCAATAGTTGTTCAATCAGGGTTACAGCACTTAAAGTCTCGGGAAAGCTTTCAAAGGATTTAATCATCATCATGCCGGGGACATTTCCAAATTGTACGCATCCATAAAAAAAATGACATTGGGTGATTATTCAAGGTATAGAACGTCTGACATACAAAGAAATACACATTGGTGTCGCGACGGATGTTAGTGTTTGTCGGTGATGATGACCGAGAAGACAATTATGACCTTAGTCATTTTAGGCGTTCCTCCCATAAAAGGCTACTCTTTGATATTACTGAACATTCTTCAAAGGGGCATTACAGCAACCGGATTTGCAGACTTAGAAGAGTGGAATGTAGAAGTAGAATGTTATTTTCGGAGCGACGTATGCTCAATTAACAAAACACAGTATGTCAGGATATAGGAGACTTTACGCTGTGTGTATCAATGCCCAGTACTTGCAATCCTCGTATTTCATGTCATTTATGACATGGATCTTCAATTCTGAATATTTCTTTACATTATTCTTGTAAACATTAGTAATTCGTAACTGTACGTACTGTAAGTCGATTGGACGTATACTGTATATATGTATTACACGAGAAATACTTAATGTTGATCTAGGAGGTCTGTGTTTCCAGGGAGGATCTGTTGGGCATCATGGCGAAGGTGAAAGAGAATGTCAGCAAACGTGGTGTCTATGACCGAGAAGGAGTGAAGAGAAAGCAGATTCCTGACATGTGTATGAAACTGAAGAAAAAGGTTTACTTTTAATGGTTGGCATTGTTACACGAGAACCTTATCAGTGCAAGGATGAGCAACCGTTGAAATCTTGAAATAACATGTCACAATTTAATTCTGGACTCACAAAAGTCCAGAAACTCTCCGCACTGTGGGCACTTTCTGACAAGGGATTTGACCAAATTAAACATGCAGTTGTTATGAATATATGCCAAGGATGAAAAAATGAAAAACAATTTTTTCAAAAAATTTAAATTTAAACTCGCCCGCCCATGGGGCGAACAGTGGCCCATGGGCGAGAATGTTTAATTTCGATCAGAATTCATGTTTTGGAGGTTATAAATGAATGAGTGTATGTTTATAAACATCATGACACAAATTTCAACTCATTTTGACTTAATTCGACTAACTTAGAGCGATATTAAAAAATCTCGCCCATGGGCGAAACTTATGTTGGCCCATGGGCGAGAATATTTCCTTTTACTCAAAATACATGTTTTCTCCATGTTTTGGAGGTTGTAAATGAATAAATGTATACTTATGGGTATCATGAAACAAATTCAACTCATTTTTGACTTAATTCGACTAACTTAGAGCGATATTAAAAGATCTCAACCATGGGCGAAAAATATGTTGGCCCATGGGCGAGAATGTTTAATTTCGCTCAGAATTCATGTTTTGGAGGTTGTAAATGAATGAGTGTATGTTTATAAACATCATGACACAAATTTCAACTCATTTTGACTTATTTTGACTAACGTAGAGCGATATTAAAAAATCTCGTCCATGGGCAAAAAATATGTTGGCCCATGGGCGAGAATATTTAATTTCTATAAGAATTCATGGGTGAAAAATGTGTTGGCCCATGGGCATGAATGTTTAATTTCGATCAGAATTCATGTTTTGGAGGTTATAAATGAATGAGTGTATGTTTATAAACATCATGACGCAAATTTCAACTCATTTTGACTTAATTTGACTAACACAGCAAAAAGAACTTGGTTTCCGGACACCGGAAACCTAACGGAAACTTAAGTTTCCATTAGGTTTCCGGACTGTTTCTCTACATTTCCTTCAAGTTTCCGGAAAACGGAAACTTACAAATTACCCAGTTTCCAATATGGCGCCAGTGCGTTTCCGTTACCCAGTTTCCAGTAAGGCTCCAGTGCGTTTCCGTTACCCAGATTCCAGTAAGGCTCCAGTGCGTTTCCGTTACCCAGATTCCTGTGTGGCTCCAGTGAGTTTCCGTTACGCAGATTCCTATGAGGTTCCATTGGGTTTCCCTTATCCTCTACTTTCAGATAGTTTCATATATTTACCTAATTCAATTAAGATTCCCTGTGAATTTTGGGGTTTCCAATAATCACATTAACCATGTTCCATAAGTTTCAGTAAATCAGAATCGGTATGGCTCCATTTGGTTTCAATCATTAGTATTCAGTGATTACCATATGTCCATATTAAAATTATGATTATTCAACTATATTAACCGTAGTTGAAATGAGTGTATTATATATTTGAATGTATTATGTCATATATTTTATTCATAATACATTCAAATATCAAATAAACTCATTTCAACTACAGTTACCTCAACACCACATGGACATAGAAATAAATAAATACAAAATCAGTCAGTCAGTCGATTTCTCTTTATTCATTATAAACATATCATGTCTATGTTTCAATGTTACAATGAAACATGGTCACAAATCACACAGAGAGAGAATGGTGTCATCACAGGCCCTATAATAAATATTATGGAGGGGTTGGCATTTTTTAATATGAGGGACATTAAATTTTTTTTAATCTTAGTTTCAGAAACAACAAATTTAGGTGTTTTTGTCCTGAACAGGGAGACTACAGGAGATAATTGAATGTACATTTAGACATTCCATCCTATCCCTAACTATCATGAATCGTATCCTCAATGACCAGGGTGGAAGACTGACTGACTGAGTTTGGTTTTACGCCGCTTTTAGCAATATTCCAGCAACATCACGGCGGGGGACACCAGAAATGGGCTTAACACATTGTGCCCATGTGGGGATTCGAACCCGGGTCTTCGGCGTGACGAGCCAACGCTTTAACCATTAGGCTACCCCACCGCCCCCCAGGGTGGAAGATCTTTAGGTGGTTTTGAATGCATCTTGTTGGATGGTGTCGCAAGTTCTTCATTTTTGCCTCTGGAGCTTCAGACACCACTGGCGATGTCAATTCTGGGGTTAGGACTGCAGCCACCTTCTGTGTTCTTTTCTCTGTCCAGCTAGATTCTTAAGGCGCTGTTGGAGTTTCTGGGGAATGAAATTCTTGCACTTCAAAAGTTATGTCCAACATTTATTCTTGAGAGCGGCACTTGTTCTAATTAGATAATGGCACATTACGGTGATGGGTAATGACATGTGATAAGGAAAGTTATTCTATTACAGGTATATAGCGATGTGAGGCACATCATGTCAGTTAAATGACTCAGGGTGTTTTAAACTGGTGTCAGGAAGTGTGTAAACCGGTACAAATGATATTATATAATCCAGTTTCAGGAATTGTGGTATATCAACTACATGTATATGCATTACTGCGAGGGTGTGAGAAGTTTTCTATTAACATGATCGACATGATTAGGCAGCAATTATGCACTACATAATGGAATGCTATGTCAATTCTACTGCTAGTACTAGATCACTTCTGACAATGAAATAATTAGATGCTAGATTTACCCAATTGTGAACAAGGAACGAGTTAATTTTGGTTTGAATTAATGACGTCTCTAATGTTATAAAACCCAACATATATATTGATTATGAAGTCGAGCAATAATAAAACTTGGGTTAAGTTATTTTACCTTAAATAAGTAACTTTTAATGGATTTTCAAGGGACTCCACGAACTTTTCCATGATTCTTCTCACAATAGCCTAAAACAAATAGAGACACACATTTGGATCATGAACATATGTCGATTGGTAATATTTTCCACCGAAATATCATGAACTACTTGTTTCATCTATATTTGTTGCCTTGCTGGATATAACCATTTCTTAAAATATATTTTTATTCCGTCAATAACCTGGAAAGGCGAACAAGCCAAGTGGCTTATATAAACGCCGCTCCAGTACACGGTTCCAATATAGCTGGATACATAATTGAAATAGTCCGACAAGAAAAGAATAATACTGAGACAAAATTACACTCAGAAAAATGACTGAACAATAAATATTTGGTTATGGTGTTGGTTGTCCCCAGCAACAAAATGAGCTGCCGCAGAAAATCAAGTTATATAAATATCAGACTCAACGTACAGGAACACAAAGGTATACTTGTGTTATGGTTATATTTTAATGGAATGTTCAGCTGGTACCAACAATAATGTTGTTTTTTTAACAGATTTCACACCAAAATGCAATGTCTACATTAATAACCGTGGGAGAAATCGAAATGCTAGCGCACCGTTACTGTAAGATAAAGGTTCCTACCGAAAACGTTTAATTCGATGCAAACTGACTATGATAAGTAGATAATAATTAATTTTATCTGAAACCTACCTGCCAAATTTCTCTGTCCTGGGTTTCCGTTGAGATCGCTCAAGTTCCCGGATCCTTGTTTCCAAAGCTTCGATTGTCAAGTATGTTGCCATATCATGTGTCAAGAAAACTATAGCAAGTATACAGACTGCCATTTCTACTACCTTACTCTCATACACTTACTTCCAAACAACAACGAAGTTTTTTCCAATCTCGCGCGTGTACGTTTGAACAAAGATGGCGGCATTTCAAACAAAGACTTATGGGTACTCAATAAGGTTTTTTTTCCATTTCTATTGTAAACATGCCAATAGTCTGCTTACCCTTCACAAGCTTAGAAAAACACTGATAACTGCAATATGTGTTTATGTAAATTGTTTGTTTTTACAATGTCCGTCACATCTCGCGGGGCCTCATTCATTCCAAATCAAGCGCTTCCGGTTTCGGGACAACAATTTTAGTACGTGGTCTGACTGCCAGGTGGGCAGCACCTGCTGCCTCTATCGTGACGGACCCAGGGACGGGGCAGCTGTCCACCTAGGCAGAATTTCCTCAACCTAAACAATGAAACAATAAGAACGGTGGATGTATTTCCCGTAATAAAGTACTCCAGCAGTGTAAGCTTTTTTCAGATCGTATATGACCAATCCAATTTGATCCTATTTCTGTGTTTTTTACCTGATATTTAGTCATATCAAGAGAAATGTGATGTTTGATGACCTATTATTTTAAAACCACACAGCGTAGTTCTCTAAGATTTTGTAGGCAATTAATATTGCATGCAATACAACGATTACTACCCCCTTGCTGTAACCGTGTTTGGTGATATAAACCTACACCCGTATATTTGTCATCATTCACCTGATGGTCATTTAGTGAACTTATAACAGGTGTAGTACTACATGTTATGTAATATATGCATGCAGGTGCAGCAAAAGGAATTATCAGCTGAGTTAAAAAAACAAACACAGATGAAAGGATTAACCGATAACACGCTAATTGATTTATTACTTTTATCTTGCACGACGTCTTTGTTAAAAGGGCCCGTCAAAAGATAGTGTTTATGTTTGTAGAGTTACTAACGTATTCTGAAGAGGTTTAGTACCGTGAAGTAGACATTTGTGATGTTTGTAACAACAATAAGGGCGACACACAGGGATTTTCAGGTTGACCACACTTGGAGAACAGTGGACATAATCTGTACAAAGAAGTGATATCCGTAGAAAATACCAGATTTTAGAGAATATTTTACATATTCATGATATGGCAACAACAATAAAATTAATTAAAATGATATCTTAGCACAAATTATTTTAATCATCATAATGATAAAACAATTTCATAATACATGTACATAGTACACATCCAGTCTACACTGCAGTTTCATTAAGTTATATTAAGTATGTAAGTATGAAACTGCGTCTGCGAACGCAAGTACACTTATTCTGCCTTCAGACAAATCATCAGTGGTATTGTAAATTATATTTATTGTCACATCGGATATTTATAAATTATACCTGTATATCATTGTTGACACGTTCGTGGTTACGTATGTCAGGATGCTTGGTGACAATATCATAGACAGTGGAGACAGCTGAGACTCTACAACATACCCAGGACATCCAAGATGTAGCATTTCTCTAAAGCGTACCATCCATACATAGATAGATATCTTCCGACTCGTGAAGTCGGAATGAACTTTTACTTTACACATGTAAATGCTGTTTTGCCATAATACAAGTGATGAATTTGAAAGTATGGCCAGCATATTATGTACCAAAATTGATGAGTTGCTGCTTACTCATAGCAATTAATGAATGTCAAAACAAGCTAAGTGAGTTCAATTTCATTGATTTTCATTATGTAAGTGAACAAGGGGTGAGTTCGTGTCACCTATTTCGCTAGGTAGTTCAGAAAGCTAATCCCTTAAAACAACATTCACCGTTTTTAAAGAATTGTGGACATTCTGTAAAAATTTGTCAGGTGTATTATCTTTGGTGTCCAATGAAACCCGGTCACGTGACTTGGAACAGTTTTTTTTGGCAGCTGCAGATGAATGGCATATCGTTCCATTATGTGGATACTGATGGATACTTTTCTCGAACAATGTAATAGTCCATTTGTTTTGTTATAACGTTAGTTGGTTTTAAGTTTGATATCTGTATTTTGTTTTCATGTTTCTTGTAGCATTCAACAAAATCATTCCACAAACAACATATACTAATGAGTTATAAGCCCCCACCTCTCCTCTTCTGACAATCGAGGGGCGTACCCAACAAGATCTCTTAGTTTTTGCAGGTTGTAAACTGATTCCCGTATATTTTAGGTACTCTATGACATATCTAGAAAGCCATTTTATAAATTTATGAGGTTCCAAAGTGCTTATAAATATGATAATGGATCAATTATGATAATGCTATAATTAAAAGGCAAAACGTTCATTGACTTCATTTTCTTTCAATCCCAACATTTTTCACCACTGGCAGATGAAGTTAAAATATTTTATGTCTATAAGTCTACTGTATAATTTGTTGTAGCCTGTATTATGTCCTTATGAACATTTACGAAACTATTGTCCTTTTTAGTACAGTTATGTGTAATGTGCATAACCACTCCCAGTTAGTTGTATTAGTATGTATCACTTTGAGAAAAATTACAAATGGAAAGCCAATGGGTAACTGAAACCTAATGGAGCCTTACCGGTTCTTCAGTAATTTATTTATAAGTTTAAGGCATCTGTGAGTGTACCTAACAAACCGTTAAGGACACAAAGTAGAATCTTAAGTTTCCGTAATATGGTTTAACTTTTCCTGAAATTAATCTTGTTTCATGTGACAGTATCTTTTATTTGAATTCTGGTGTACAAAAACACTGAGATCACTAAACTGAAACTTATGTACATGGAATACATAGACAGTTTAGTGTAGGTTAATGTAGGTTTCTGGATATATGCTGTATATACTGGTACATATTGAGTCAAAGTAATTTCCTCTACGTTCGTTTCATTCACGTTCCCATCAATGATGGTTTCCAGCTGCTTTATGCAATGGAAACTACCAATGATACTTTACTGTAAATTTCCATTTCTGGAAACTAACTTTGTTGGTTTCCGGTAGTTTCCAGTCGCTGAAACTAACCTCGTAAATCTAAATTTGTAAATGTGTGCATTATATAAAAAACAAACTTATAAACTTACCTGTATGCGAAGGACAGTAAAATAACTAGTCTATCACAAATGTACACCAAAAACATAACCATAAACACTTTAACAGTACAATATAAAAATGGGCTATTGCTTTTCCTCCCTGCATGGACCGTAGCTGGATACTGTATATAGAAATTATTTTGCAAGTGTAACAGTAAATAAATATAGTCCCCCAATGGAACAACACAAAGCTAAGTTTGCCATTTCATCTAAGCTGAAAACAACAGACTTGTCAGTTTCCGGATACAGAAACCTAGCTGAAACCTACATTACCCAGTATCCAATAGGTTTCCGCAACAACGGAAACTAAGTCATTTTGCTATGAATGTTTCAGCGACCTGAAACTAAATCTTCAGTTGTAGAAATCTGACGGAAACCTAGATTTGTAAGTTTCAGTTTTGTACACTATGCGGAAACTTGCATTGTCTGTTTCCGGATACTGAAACCTAGTGGAAACCTACATTACCCAGTATCCATTAGGTTTCCGCAAGAATGGAAACTAAGTTATTTTTGCTGTGTAACTTAGAGCGATATTAAAAATCTCGCCCATGGGCGAAAAAATATGTTGGCCCATGGGCGAGAATATTCACTTTTACTCAAAATACATGTTTTTTTTCCATGTTTTGAAGGTTGTAAATGAATGAATGTATACTTATGGGTATCATGAAACAAATTCAACTCATTTTGACTTAATTCCACTAACATAGGGCGATATTAAAAAATCTCGCCCATGGGTGAAAAATATGTTGGCCCATGGGCGAGAATGTTTAATTTCGATCAGAATTCATGTTTTGGAGGTTTCAAATGAATGAGTGTATGTTTATAAACATCATGACACAAATTTCAACTCATTTTGACTTAATTCGACTAACTTAGAGCGATATTAAGAAATCTCGCCCATGGGCGAGAATATTCACTTTTACTCAAAATACATGGTTTTTTTCCATGTTTTGAAGGTTGTAAATGAATGAATGTATACTTATGGGTATCATGAAACAAATTCAACTCATTTTGACTTAATTCCACTAACATAGGGCGATATTAAAAAATCTCGCCCATGGGTGAAAAATATGTTGGCCCATGGGCGAGAATGTTTAATTTCGATCAGAATTCATGTTTTGGAGGTTTCAAATGAATGAGTGTATGTTTATAAACATCATGACACAAATTTCAACTCATTTTGACTTAATTCGACTAACTTAGAGCGATATTAAGAAATCTCGCCCATGGGCGAAAAAATATGTTGGCCCATGGGCGAGAATATTTCCTTTTACTCAAAATACATGTTTTTTCCATGTTTTGAAGGTTGTAAATGAATGAGCGTATGTTTATAAACATCATGACACAAATTTCAATTCATTTTGACTCATTTCGGCTAATTTAGAGCGATATTAAAAAATCTGCATTATTTACGGTAATATGGATTAGCTAATAGCGCATTGCCGGGAGACCCACATTCACACGATCACTCAACCATACCCATTGCCGGTTGAGCCAAACCATTTTCAACTCTTGTTTTCTTAAAAGTGGCTTTCCCGGGCTATAACTATCAGCACACCCCAATCCGACCATCTGTCATGAATTACCTGTCATGAGCTATCAGTTGTATTGAAAGCTCTCGATGATGATGATGATGATTTAGTGTTTAACGTCGGCTTTTAGCTGTAGCCAATGTCGCCGACGGGGTAGGTGGGAGATAAGATAATAATAAATAGGTTTAAAATAAGGAGTAAACCACCGTACCCAAAAAAATATAAATGCTGGGGCATTAACCTAAGTGGAATTTTGAAGTGAAAAACTTTAAAAACATGAGAAAAAATAAATAAAAAGCCGATATTATGAAGGGAAAGGGAAAGAAAGGAAAAACCGTTGCACTTGAGTTTATTAGTGATAGGAGAAAGAGTTATAACTAAATAGTAATGATGAAAATGTTGGGCCTATGGTAGGGGGTGGGGGTGGGGGGAAGGGAGATTATAAGGAAGCATAGCATAGTGGGGCATGTATAGGAATGCAGGTAAGCTGCATAATTAGTATAAGGGGATTTAATAAGGAAAGAAAAATGGGTTAAGTTGGTGGGGGGGGATGGGGGGTGAGGTGGGAGCGAAGAAGGCTGTGGGTAAGGGGCCGTGGCTGCTTGGTGAAGATTGCAGGTAAGCTGGCTTGGGTGGGTGGCCTTGACCTTGCGTTAGAGGGGTTGGACTGCTTCGTTTGCGTTTTAGTGGAGTGTGATTGGCTAGGGGTGGGCGCGGACCTCGCAGCGGATTTAGAGCACTATAGATGAATGAAATTGACTCCCAGGTCTAAATGTGTAGCAATGAGTGGTAATGTGGTAATGAGAGGGTTTGTTTGGGAGGTTCTAAATTTTTTGGAGTAGGTTAGAGTTTTGTAGGAAAGTGGCTATGGCATGGAAGATATTGGGCGGGTTGTGGGGGTTGAGAAGGAGGTGTATGTTATTGTGGTATTTCGTGGGAATGTTGTTGTGTAATTGCTTAATGTTTGTTTGTTGCAGCTGGCAATGTGTGAATATGTGGTTTATGTCTTCATGGGTGTTGCAATGTGTGCATAGTCCATCCGGGTGTCTGTTTTGTTTATAGAGTGTGTAATTTAAGTTTGTGATGCCTGTGATTAGCCTGGTTATTGCTGTGTCTATGTTTTTGATATTTGAATATGTGGGGATTTTTTTAATTGGAGATTTAATAATGGAGGTGACCCAGGTTGATTTGTTTGTGTTGATGTTGTGTTGGAAGCTTGAATTTGATATGTTGGTTTTAATCAGTTTTTTTTATTTCTGATTTGGATGTGTGGAAATTGAGACTTGGTGATATATGGGATGTGGCGAGTTTGGCTGCGGTGTCTGCAGTGTCGTTTCCTGTGATGTTTGAGTGGCTGGGTATCCATGTGAATGTGATATTTTTGTTTGAGCGTGCGAGCGAGTCTGTTTGGGTTACTATATTGTGTATCAGGTCTGGACGAGATTTAGAGTGCATGTTGTGAAGTTGTTTGATAGAATTGAGTGAATCAGTTAAGATGAGGAAGTTTGTTGGGGGAAGGGTGGGTATTAGGTGTAGTGCAGTGAGAATAGCAGTGAGTTCAGCAGTGTTTATTGTAGTGTAGTTGGTATAGTGGAAATTAGTTGTGATGGGAGGGGTTTGTTGAACATGTATGCCTAGGCCTGTGGTTTTGTTTGTGTTGATTGATGCATCTGTATATATGTGAGTGTGGGTGGGGTAGTTTGTATTTATGTAGTTGTTTGTGATATTAGTTATGGTGGTTTGATGGGTGTCTTTAGGTAGTTGTTTGAGAATTGTGTCAAGGGACATGTCTGTAGTGGGTGGGGGTTTGTCGTGAATGTAGCTTGTAATGGGAGGTGTGTGTTGAATGGTGTTTAGCTGTTGTGCATGTAGCAGACCATATAAGTGAGTAAGGCATGATGCTTTAAATGGGTTTGATTTGAACTTTTTAAGTGTAGATTTCTTAATGTTTTTATATTTGTTTGTGATTAGATTAAATATGGGATTGTGTTGGGCCCTAGCCCAGTAAGTGAGTGTGGTTTGGTTTATTCTTTGTGTGATTGAAGAGGTGCCTGTGAGTAGAAGTAATGTGTTAAGAGAGGTACCACTCCTCGCGCCGAGAGCTAATTTGAGGGCTTTAAATTGAACGGAATTAAGTTTTTGAAGATTATGGGAGGAGAGGTTGTGGAGAATCGGGGCGGCGTAGTCCAATCTCGATAATATGAGAGTTTTATATATGTTGATGAGGGTGTTTGTCGGCACCCCAGTTTGTGCCGCTGATGGCTCGCATTAAGTTTAGGTCTTTTTGACATGAATTGACCAAGTTATTAATGTGGGGTGTCCATGTCAGATGGCGGTCGAAAGTTACTCCTAGAAATTTGGCTTCTTTTTTTAATTCAATTTCTTGGTTATTTAGGTGAAGTTTGGGGTATAATTTTGCATATACTGTGTTTTGAATAATATGCCCACGGTTTTTTTAACGTTGATGTGAAACCCCAATTTTTGGGCCCAGTTTTGAATGGAGTTTAGCATTTTTTGAATTTTGAGTGATGCCTGTTTAACTGAGGTGGAGGAGGTCCAAAATGAAATATCGTCTGCAAATTTGGCAGTTGTGATTTCTGGCCATTTATCTGGAAAAATGTCATTAATCATGAAGTTGAATAAAGTTGGGGATAATATGCTCCCCTGGGGTTCCATTTTCTAGGGGTATGGGTCAGAGATGGTGTTGTGAGATTTGATTGTTATTTGTCTGTCGTTTAGGAAAGAGTGAATGAAATTTAAAATTCGACCGTTAATGGCATGTTTTTGAAGTTTTTGTAGTAGGCCGTTGTGCCAAACCATGTCGAATGCCTTACTGAAATCAATAAAAATGGCCATAGTATATTGTTTCTGAGCTTGTGCTACTTTGATATCTTGTTCTAAATGTAAAATGTGGTCTAAAGTTTGTCGATTTGGAGTAAAGCTGCTCTGGTCCTCCTAAGTAAGTTGTTGGTTAGAATAACGTGTTTGAGCCTGTTGTTTACAATTGTTTCTAGGGTTTTACAGAGGTGGGAGGTAAGAGAGATGGGGCGGTATGAGTCAGGCTCGCTGTTGGGTTTCCCTGGTTTGAGGATTGGTACCACTCTGGCTGTTTTCCAAGTGTTGGGGATAGTTCCTGTGGTCCAGATATGGTTAAAGAGGGTAAGTGTGAGGTTATGCATGTTAGGGGGTAGTTTATTTAGTATTGTGTATGTAATGGTATCTGGACCTGGGGCTGAGGCTGATTGTTTGTTTTTTAGTGCGGATTTGAGTTCATGTATGTTGATAATTTTATTTATGGGTTGGTCTGTGTGAGGAGGTTGGGGGGGTGTGGGGGTGGGTTTAATAGTGTTTTGGAAGGTGGGTGGGTAGTTGGTGGAGCTGCTTGTAGCCGAGAAGTGGGCAGCAAATGCATTTGCTTTATCTTTGTTTGTGGTTAGGTCTGGAAAGTTGGGTGAAATGGTTTTTTTGGAAATGCCCTTTATGGCTTTAAATTTATTCCACATAGTCCTGGGATTTCGATGAGATTGCCTGAGGGTAGAACAGAATTTTCTCCAATGGGTGATTTTTGCTGCCTTGATAATTTGTTTAGTTTTGTTACGTAGTTGTTTAGCTAAATGTAATTTGGAACGGTCCCTTTTTGATTGATTAAGGGCCTTTTTTCTAGCCTTTCTGGCATTTATAATTTCATGGCTCCACCACGGGACTGTTTTTTGTGCGGGGTTAAACCGAAAAGTGGGAATGCATTTATCTGTGATATTTAGGATAGTGTTTGTAAGATTACTGTTAAATGTGTTTATATCGGGGCTGTAGATGGATGAGGTGTTTACTTGGTTGCATAGTATTGTGAATTTTTTCCAATCTGCTTTATTAATGTTGTATCTAGTTTCTGTGGGTGTGGGTGGAGGAGTGGTGGTTGGTGAGGTGGGGATGTGTGAAGTTATAGTGATTTTAATGGGGCAGTGGTCGCTGCCCCAGGTGTCGTTGTGTACCTCCCATATGCAAGCTTGTGTTAGTTTGGGTGTGGTGAAGGTGATGTCTATGGCTGTGGGTGAGAGGAGGTGGGAAAGAGGGTAACGGGTGGGCTGGTTGTCATTAAGTGAAGTGAGGTTGTGTTGGCCTAGCCAGTCGGCGAGGCGGGTTCCGTTAATATCTGTGTGGGGTGTTGTGCCCCACAGTGGGTTATGTGCATTGAAGTCTCCGAGTAAAATGGTATTGGGGGGCTATGAATGTAGAGAGTATTGCCAAATCTTGGGGAGTGATTTTGATATTAGGCCTTCTGTAGACATTAATAATGGTGATTTCTTTGTTGTTTAGTTTAGTGTTTATAGCCAGGACTTCTAGGTTGGTAACAGGAATTTGCAAAATGGTATAATTAAACTTTTCTGCAATGTAAATGCCCACCCCCCCGCCAGGGGGGCCTGGGTAATTAGGTGGCCGAGGTCTATCCTTCCGAATGAAATTGTAGCCTGGTATTTTGAAGGCGTTTTGGGATGATAATCTGGTTTCTTGGAGAGCTATAACATCGGGGGAAATTTTGTTATGGGCTATGAGTGCCTTAAGCTCATGCCCATGAGCTCGGAGACTATTACAATTCCACTGAATAAGTGCCATGGTAACTGTAATTTGGAATAAAATTTGAATAAATACCATGGTGTGGGGCATGAATTTGAAAAAGAGGGAATTTAGTGCTTTAGTAGAGGTTGTTGTGTTTAAAAGGTGTTTTTGATGGCGATAAGGAGACTGGCTAGGCTTTTATGGTACAGTTTGGATTTGTGGGCGAGTGTGTGTAATTTTTTTGCTGTGGGTTTTTCCATAAGTATGGCTGCGGTGATGAATTCTATTATCTTGTTTAAGTTTTGGTGGAGTTTTTGTGGTGTGAGAGTAAGAGTGGGTTTGGGGGTGGGTGCTGGGTGTGTTTGGACAGTGGGGGTTGGGTTTTGATTGTGGGTTGGGATGTGGGTGGTTTGTGTTGGGGATGTTGGGGGAGGGGGGGGTTAACGGTTTTGGATGGAGGGGGTGCGGTTTTTGGGGCGTGTTTGTTTGGGGCAGTTGGGGGTGGGTGTGGGGAGGAGAGGTTGTTTAGATGGTTGTGGTTTATGGCGGGTTTGGGGAGGTGGAGGTGGGGGGTTGGATTTGCGAGCAGGGGGAGGGCGTGTGGGTTTGGGTGGGGGAGGGGTGAATAGAATGACGAGTTAGGGGAGGAGGAGGTGTAGGGGGAGGATGATGAGGCTGAGAGGATGGAGTTGTATGCGAGTATTGGGCGTGCTGGTTTGGGCAGGTCGGTGTTTTTAATGTGTTTGTTGTGCCTGAGTATGTGCTTTTGTTTGATGGGACATGTGTTTTGTGTAGCGGTGTGGCCGGTGGGTCGCAGTGAATGCAGTATTTTTGTTGGCGACATTCATCTAGTGTGTGTGTGTCCGACCCGCATTTTGGACATAGCATGGGGAGCTTGCATGAATCTGAGATGTGTGAGTATGAAAAACAGTATTTGCATTGTTGTGGGTTTTTGCGTGTTGGGTGTACTTTGTAAGTAAGGGCGCCAGATATAATGTGGATGGGAAGAGTAGTGGTTTCGAATGTAAGGAAGGTTGTTTGTGTGTTAGGGTTATAGGTGGTGGGTTGTCTGTTGTTGATTGCTCTGAAGTTGGTGATTTTGGGTTGGTTTGGGATGGTGTTTGCGATGTCAATGTAGTGTTTGATGTCTGTTTCAGTTTCCCTTGTGTCTATGTAGATGACTCCCTGTATAGATGTTTGCCAGCGTGGGTATTGCCAGTTTATTTCCTTTCCGTCTATCAGTGTGTGTTTAAGTGTGTTGTTTAGTGCTTGTTTGTCAGTGAATGTGATTTTAAAACCTCGGCCACAATTGTTTATGTATCTGTATTGTATGTTGTGCTGTTTGAGGCAAAGGGCGAATTTGTTGATAGAGTATGTGTGATTGAGCGGAGTGTGTGTGTTGGTGGCAAAGGCTAGTAGTATGAGCTTATTGTCTTGGGCTTGGGGTGGCTGGCTTTGTCGCATTGTTTTTTGTTTGATTGTGAGCTTTCAGAGGGAGAGATGTGCGGGCGTTTAGTGGATTTAGTTGTGTTGCTTGGGGGTTGTTACGCTGGGGGTGGTGGTTTTGATGTTTGTAGGGATGGGAGAAGGGAATCAATGTCGATTCCGAAGTTTATGGGGATGGGGTCCATTTGAATTGGGGAGGTAAGGGGTGGGAACTCTTTTGTTGGAGTGGAGAATAGTGAGGCCGGGAGGGTGGGGGAGGCCATAGTGTAGTGGGGGCGGGGGTTGGGATTGAGGGGGCCGGGGGTGTGGGCTGGGGTAGAGTACACAATATACAAATGAAAATACAAACAAATTTACAGGAGAAAGCATATATACAAATGAGATGAAAGAAAAAGGTTTGATAAGGTAGCGAGCTACAGTTCGGATGATTTATGAGTCAATGATAGTCAAGGTTTCACAGGTAACACTTGCGTGTTTCCTGGCCCAAAAAGCCAAGTTAAAAAAGGAGAAAGAAGTAATAAATAGGAATAGTGATTGTTAATAAGTAAGAGATAGAGTTGGAATAAACGATAGGTGATATAAAAAGGGGCCTAGGGGTGGGAATGCGGATGGTGGGTGGGGGTGAGTACTAGGGATGTATAGCATAGGGGGCAGATATTGGATGCAGTTAAGCAGTTACATAAGGGGCTATATAAGGACTGAATAAATAAAAGGTGTTAAGTTGGAGGGGGAGAGGGTGGGTGGTGTGGTGGGCTGAGGGGAGCAAGGGAGGCGCAGAGAGGCAGAGGCCGGGTTGAGGAACGAGCGGTGGATGTAAGCTGGGTGGCGAGTGACCTTGACCTTGGCAGTGTGGGCTTGTGACGGGTTGTGTACATTTAGCGAGAGGGGAGAGCGAACGTGGCGTGTGCAGAGAATGGATAAATGAAATTGAGAGCCGTGTCTAAAGTTGTAGGTGGGCAGAATGGATAACTGAGGTTAGAACGGCTGGCCTGAATGATTGCAGTGAGTGGGAGGTGAGAGAGGTGGCTGTAGTTTATTTAATGAGTTTTAGATTCTTTTTAGAAGATTTGAGTTTTGTAGGAATATTGTTAGGGCGTTGAAGATACTTGTTGGGTTTTGGGGGTTGAGGAGTAGTGGGATGTTATTGTAATATTTGGAGGTAATGCTGTTTTGTAGTTGCTTAATGTTTGTCTTTTGTAGCTGGCAGTGTATGAGTATGTGATTTATGTCTTCTTGGGTATTACAGTGTGTGCATAGTCCATCTGCATGTCTATTTTGTTTGTAGAGTGTGTGGTTGAGGTTTGTGATACCTGTGATGGAGTCTGTTTATGGGTCGTGTCAATATTTTTAATGTTTGAGAATGTAGGGATTTTTTCTTAAGGGTGATTTTATAATGGAAGTAACCCATGTTGATTTGTTGTTGTTTATGTTGTGTTGAAAGTCAGTTATGAAGGATATTTGATTTTAATGAGTTGTTTAGTTTCTGTTTTGGATGTATGAAAGTTTATATTTGGTGATTTTTGTGTTGTTAATTTGGCTGCTGTGTCTGCTGTGTGGACTAGTGAAACTACTACTGCTTTGTTTAAAAGCCATCGTTATACATTACAAGGTAGACAGTGCCAAATAAAGTTGGAGTTTTAAACGCTGATAAAGCTTTAAATTAAACTATTCTCTTTCTCCATTTGAGCATTAGAGCATAAAAAGTTCAATCTTCATGGTCATATCAGGACACTTACATGTTCCCCGCAGGCAGATCATTAGTAATTCTTCAAAAACTGCATTTTTTAGAATAGTATCAAAATAACAGTATTTTCCCCCACTTATGAAAAGAAAAGAAAATGTCAAAAATAAATTTTTAGAGGTTTTTGACTATCCTATGTATTAAACAGGTATAAAAGTAAAACAATAGAAGCAACATACCTCTACATTCAAACAATAATATCACTAAACTAATGGTCCACTAATGATGGTTATCAAAATCACCTTGGGTGAAGAAATAAAAAATGAGTACCAAATATATGTGTTGGCACAACAATAGGATAATCTGTACTCTGTCATAGGCAAAGTACTTCCCTGAATTATCAGGTATTGTCTAAGGTAGGCAAAGCAATGAAGCGTGCTATTCCTTAGACAATGAGGAGATTATGGAGGACATCTCCTAATCTTAGGTGAGCTGAAATTCAGAAATTCCTGAAGTGTGCGAGAGTTCAAATCAGACAATTGTAATCTTGTCTTGAGTGAACAAAAGTTTGCTTTTTGATTGCAGGGTAATATAATGGATTAAACTTAAAACAACTCCCTATGGGGTATATATAAGATCATTATATATTTGATCATCATGTCACAATGGCTAATGTTCAAGATAATGTTTATTGAGAACAGACGATGTGGTCCAGTTTAGTTCAATTTGGCACAATAAATGAAATTCAATTCTTTTGAACAGGAAGAACACTTCTGTCTGCCTTAACAGAATGAACAATAGGTACTATGAATGGTCTTTGAAAAAGTTTGGCTTTCATAATTTGTATAATAATCTTTCTCTCTTAGAATATCAGCAGTTTGCATAAATTTGAAATAGACAACATCATTGTAATGAAAACTAAAGGAAGATTCAGTCTGTTTCCTTTCACAAAGGTCTCCTTTGGGATGTTCCTGGTATAACTGACTTTTTTACCTTTTGTTTTAACATATTATTAGAGAAATATCATGCCACTGGATAAAAGAATAATGGTATACATTGCTGCATTACTACCAAAAAAGATTTTTGAAAGTTCAAAGCTTGATTGGGAAACATTCTAATATCTCAGTGTTTATCTTTGGATCTTGTCAGTTCATCACTGAACTTTATCCAATTGGATGTCCTTGATCCAGTAAATATGTCAGATACAACCCAGTGCTGTAGCAGACCAAGAACCTGGCAATATGCAGGGGTACTCCAAATCAAAAAACATAGTAACTCCCAAGGAGACTGATCACTGCATCAAACAATGACAGTGTTTGAAGAAAAATCTTTACATTGTCTCCTACAATGAATTGGCATAGGATGTGTTTTGAACTGTCAAGGAAGACCACAAGATGAGGAGCCTCTTCCACAATGTACTGGCATAGGATGTGTTTTGAGCTGTCAAGTAAGACCACAAGATGAGGGGCCTCTTCCACAATGTACTGGCATAGGATGTGTTTTGAGCTGTCCAGAAGACCACAAGATGAGGAGCCTCTTCCACAATGTACTGGCATAGGATGTGTTTTGAGCTGTCAAGGAAGACCACAAGATGAGGAGCCTCCCCCACAATGTACTGGCATAGGATGTGTTTGAGCTGTCAAGAAAGACCACAAGATGAGGAGCCTCTTCCACAATGTACTGGCATAGGATGTGTTTTTGAGCTGTCAAGGAAGACCACAAGATGAGGGGCCTCTTCCACAATGTACTGGCATAGGATGTGTTTTGAGCTGTCAAGGAAGACCACAAGATGAGGAGCCTCTTCCACAATGTACTGGCATAGGATGTGTTTGAGCTGTCCAGGAAGACCACAAGATGAGGAGCCTCTTCCACAATGTACTGGCATAGGATGTGTTTTGAGCTGTCAAGAAAGACCACAAGATGAGGAGCCTCTTCCACAATGTACTGGCATAGGATGTGTTTTGAGCTGTCAAGGAAGACCACAAGATGAGGAGCCTCTTCCACTTGGCTGTGCAGATGTTTTTGAGGAACTGTTTCCACACTCTTCACATCCTGTTAACATAAAATAACATTTTGTTACGGCTGAATATTGTCAGTTTACAAGTTGATCTCACAACAGCATTAAGTAAATGAAACATCTATTCTTAACTATACTACTATTTGCAAATAAAAAATATCTTAAATATATCTTTATCATAAAGGTATCACCTGTCCTTGCAGTCTAATGCATTTCCATTTGTCATAAAGCTGATCATAAGCACTTACTTCAGGAATGAAGTAAACTAGTTTTCAAGTGTAACAATACTTACAGAAGAACATCATTTTCAAAAAATCTTACATTGACTATGGTAATGCAGGTCTTTGACTTCAAACCCTTGCCCTTTTGCTTGGAAACAAGCTTCTACAAATCCCGGAACAGTTGGATGCTTTTTTCAGCATCAGTACCCTGAAAATTTGAAACAATAATTATTGAAATAAAAATTTCCAATTACATGTTAACCCAGTTTGAAACAATAACCATATCAAATCAATATTAATTAACATATTAAGGTATCACAGAGGGTTAGTGAAATTAGTTAAGTATTTTGATAGTTCACCATATCTAAATAGAAACATATTAAATTATGATATTAAATAATATAAGCCATATGACAAAGCAACTTGTAACAAGAAATTGAAAAAATATACATCTTGAGTTTTCTGGAGCCATTAATACATTAATACATGCCTCAGGTGCAGTTTTTTAGATACGACAGTGTGCATTATCCATTTCATATTTCTGGCAATTTCTTCCCTCGCTTCCTCTGGATCATCACTGCGTTGGCAAAAGAATTCATACACCAACTGAAACAGTATGTTAGGGAATGTATTTAATGATTAAGAGGCACAAAAGACATGCAACAGGGCTTGCCTGCTTGTTCAATATAAGATTAACACTAGAACAACAATGACCATAAATCAACTAATGTGCTAACACTGTACAAGTACTTTTGTACACCTGTAATGTCCGTATATAATAAATAATGTTTAAGGACACATGAAGATGTCCGGCTGTAGTTTATTTAATGAGTTTTAGATTCTTTTTAGAAGATTTGAGTTTTGTAGGAATATTGTTAGGGCGTTGAAGATACTTGTTGGGTTTTGGGGGTTGAGGAGTAGTGGGATGTTATTGTAATATTTGGAGGTAATGCTGTTTTGTAGTTGCTTAATGTTTGTCTTTTGTAGCTGGCAGTGTATGAGTATGTGATTTATGTCTTCTTGGGTATTACAGTGTGTGCATAGTCCATCTGCATGTCTATTTTGTTTGTAGAGTGTGTGGTTGAGGTTTGTGATACCTGTGATGAGTCTGTTTATGGCCGTGTCAATATTTTTAATGTTTGAGAATGTAGGGATTTTTCTTAAGGGTGATTTTATAATGGAAGTAACCCATGTTGATTTGTTGTTGTTTATGTTGTGTTGAAAGTCAGTATGAAGGATATTTGATTTAATGAGTTGTTTAGTTTCTGTTTTGGATGTATGAAAGTTTATATTTGGTGATTTTTGTGTTGTTGCTAATTTGGCTGCTGTGTCTGCTGTGTGGACTAGTGAAACTACTGCTTTGTTTAAAGCCATCGTTATACATTACAAGGTAGACAGTGCCAAATAAAGTTGAGTTTTAAACGCTGATAAAGCTTTAAATTAAACTATTCTCTTTCTCCATTTGAGCATTAGAGCATAAAAAAGTTCAATCTTCATGGTCATATCAGGACACATGTTCCCAGGCAGATCATTAGTAATTCTTCAAAACTGCATTTTTAGAATAGTATCAAAATAACAGTATTTTCCCCCACTTATGAAAAGAAAAGAAAATGTCAAAAATAAATTTTAGAGGTTTTTGACTATCCTATGTATTAAACAGGTATAAAAGTAAACAATAGAAGCAACATACCTCTACATTCAAACAATAATATCACTAAACTAATGGTCCACTAATGATGGTTATCAAAATCACCTTGGTGAAGAAATAAAAAAAATGAGTACCAAATATATGTGTTGGCACAACAATAGGATAATCTGTACTCTGTCATGAGCAAAGTACTTCCCTGAATTATCAGGTATTGTCTAAGGTAGGCAAAGCAATGAAGCGTGCTATTCCTTAGACAATGAGGGATTATGGAGGACATCTCTAATCTTAGGTGAGCGAAATTCAGAAATTCCTGAAGTGTGCGAGAGTTCAAATCAGACAATTGTAATCTTGTCTTGAGTGAACGAAAGTTTGCTTTTGATTGCAGGGGTAATATAATGGATTAAACTTAAAACAACTCCCTATGGGGTATATATAAGATCATTATATATTTGATCATCATGTCACAATGGCTAATGTTCAAGATAATGTTTATTGAGAACAGACGATGTGGTCGAAGTTTAGTTCAATTTGGCACAATAAATGAAATTCAATTCTTTTGAACAGGAAGAACACTTCTGTCTGCCTTAACAGAATGAACAATAGGTACTATGAATGGTCTTTGAAAAGTTTGGCTTTCATAATTTGTATAATAATCTTTCTCTTTAGAATATCAGCAGTTTGCATAAATTTGAAATAGACAACATCATTGTAATGAAAACTAAAGGAAGATTCAGTCTGTTTCCTTTCACAAAGGTCTCCTTGGGATGTTCCCTGGTATAACTGACTTTTTTACCTTTTGTTTTAACATATTATTAGAGAAATATCATGCCACTGGATAAAAGAATGGTATACATTGCTGCATTACTACCAAAAAGATTTTTTGAAAGTTCAAAGCTTGATTGGGAAACATTCTAATATCTCAGTGTTTATCTTTGGATCTTGTCAGTTCATCACTGAACTTTATCAATTGGATGTCCTTGATCCAGTAAATATGTCAGATACAACCCAGTGCTGTAGCAGACCAAGAACCTGGCAATATGCAGGGGGGTACTCCAAATCAAAAACATAGTAACTCCCAAGGAGACTGATCACTGCATCAAACAATGACAGTGTTTGAAGAAAAATCTTTACATTGTCTCCTACAATGAATTGGCATAGGATGTGTTTTGAACTGTCAAGGAAGACCACAAGATGAGGAGCCTCTTCCACAATGTACTGGCATAGGATGTGTTTTGAGCTGTCAAGTAAGACCACAAGATGAGGGGCCTCTTCCACAATGTACTGGCATAGGATGTGTTTTGAGCTGTCCAGGAAGACCACAAGATGAGGAGCCTCTTCCACAATGTACTGGCATAGGATGTGTTTTGAGCTGTCAAGGAAGACCACAAGATGAGGAGCCTCTCCCACAATGTACTGGCATAGGATGTGTTTTGAGCTGTCAAGAAAGACCACAAGATGAGGAGCCTCTTCCACAATGTACTGGCATAGGATGTGTTTTGAGCTGTCAAGGAAGACCACAAGATGAGGGGCCTCTTCCACAATGTACTGGCATAGGATGTGTTTTGAGCTGTCAAGGAAGACCACAAGATGAGGAGCCTCTTCCACAATGTACTGGCATAGGATGTGTTTTGAGCTGTCCAGGAAGACCACAAGATGAGGAGCCTCTTCCACAATGTACTGGCATAGGATGTGTTTTGAGCTGTCAAGAAAGACCACAAGATGAGGAGCCTCTTCCACAATGTACTGGCATAGGATGTGTTTTGAGCTGTCAAGGAAGACCACAAGATGAGGAGCCTCTTCCACTTGGCTGTGCAGATGTTTTTGAGGAACTGTTTCCACACTCTTCACATCCTGTTAACATAAAATAACATTTTTGTTACGGCTGAATATTGTCAGTTTACAAGTTGATCTCACAACAGCATTAAGTAAATGAAACATCTATTCTTAACTATACTACTATTTGCAAATAAAAAATATCTTAAATATATCTTTATCATAAAGGTATCACCTGTCCTTGCAGTCTAATGCATTTCCATTTGTCATAAAGCTGATCATAAGCACTTACTTCAGGAATGAAGTAAACTAGTTTTCAAGTGTAACAATACTTACAGAAGAACATCATTTTCAAAAAATCTTACATTGACTATGGTAATGCAGGTCTTTGACTTCAAACCCTTGCCCTTTGCTTGGAAACAAGCTTCTACAAATCGGAACAGTTGGATGCTTTTTTCAGCATCAGTACCCTGAAAATTTGAAACAATAATTATTGAAATAAAATTTCCAATTACATGTTAACCCAGTTTGAAACAATAACCCTATCAAATCAATATTAATTAACATATTAAGGTATCACAGAGGGTTAGTGAAATTAGTTAAGTATTTTGATAGTTCACCATATCTAAATAGAAACATATTAAATTATGATATTAAATAATATAAGCCATATGACAAGCAACTTGTAACAAGAAATTGAAAAAAATATACATCTTGAGTTTTCTGGAGCCATTAATACATGCCTCAGGTGCAGTTTTTTTAGATACGACAGTGTGCATTATCCATTTCATATTTCTGGCAATTTCTTCCCTCGCTTCCTCTGGATCATCACTGCGTTGGCAAAAGAATTCATACACCAACTGAAACAGTATGTTAGAATGTATTTAATGATTAAGAGGCACAAAGACATGCAACAGGGCTTGCCTGCTTGTTCAATATAAGATTAACACTAGAACAACAATGACCATAAATCAACTAATGTGCTAACACTGTACAAGTACTTTTGTACACCTGTAATGTCCGTATATAATAAATAATGTTTAAGGACACATGAAGATGTCCATGGTAGTACTTTAGGGAAACTAAATTTGAAACAAAAATTTGCTGTTGAATAAGCTCAAATGATTTATACTTACAAAGCATCCTTCCTCAAAACAAGGGAACTTTTCTAAAATGGGCTCAATCTTCTCAGGCTTCAAGGTGGTTTGCCACTCTTTGCGAAATTGTCTTGTCTGTTTTAGTAGAGTTTGCAGATGAGTAATTGATTGCTTTCCTTCCCATTCCTTCTTTATTTCATCAAGATGGGATGCAAAATCTTTCTCTGATATCACACCTGATGATTTATTAGCCATCTTGAACAACTTCTGAGGTTGTGCATCTTCAGAATCCTTAGGCGCAGGTCTTGTTGATTTTGCATTGTTTTGAAATCTATTGGTGCGGCATCGCTGACTCAATTTGGACACAAAAAAGCTCTGAAAAGACACAATAGGAGAGTTTGTTTTTAACCTCCGATTAGAAGGAAGGAGTGCGTTTCTTGGTTATAGCAAACAGATAATACTGACTTTACCTTTATACGAATTCACAAATTGGGGGGTATTGAGTCTCATGCATTTATTTAGGAAAAGAACATTCAGACAAGAGTGCTTTTAAATCACAAGCTCTTACTGAAATCTAACAGAAGAGTACCTAATTCTAAATCATATGCAGTTCAACCAAAAACATTATCTGAAAATAATTACTCCGTGATAAAACAAAAAGAATCACAGAATATCAAGTTCTGTAATACAAGAGCCATATATGTTGAAATTGGTAAAAGTCGAGTACTTGGGATATGTGAACTATCAGTATGTATGCACTTTGACACTACATCACTGAATAAGAGATATAAACTGAAGCCAACTCAAACTTACCCAAAGTGTCTTGCCATGTGCATAGGCCAATGAAGGATATTTTGCCACCATCCTCCTGGCGATTGATTGATAGTATGGTGAAGATGACATTGATGGATAAACAGTTGTGTAAACTGTTTCACACTGCTTCAATACAGAGTTAAAAATCTGGCTGCTCCTTTCACCTGCTTGAAGGGCTGCAATCGTAGTAGGTGCAAGATCAGGATGGGGGATCCTGTCTGGTGTTGGCAGCGCAGACAGTAGACTGCGGCTTGAGAGATCTGCTGAAACAAAATGAAAGTATCATATCACTTAATGTCGAAGTAAGTGGGAACCTGAAGACCACATTTAGGTTAGGTCAGAACCATAATGGAAATGTAATGATGTTCGAATGTATTTATTTCTCTCATCTTATTGTTTGTAGATCATAATTCCAGAAAGTCAGACAGGTCAATTTCTCGGTTCCTGTCAAGAATATTGAATTACATTTTCCCAGTGAACAATATACCCGATTTAAATCTACAATGATACAATAAATATTTGAGTTGAAATACTCACCTGAAGTTCCAAGTAGGATAAGTTCATAACATTGTTTTGTTTACCTGACTGGGAGTTGCACTGATTCAGATGTTTTAGATAAACGTACACCACCCATTTGAATATGTGGTTGCCCAGTCTAGGTTATGACTCACTGTTTACACATGATCTTAGACTTCCAGCATCAATACAACATGTAAACATTAATATGTGAAAATTATCTTTGCAATGTCATCAATGTGTGTACTATATTTTCGCATAGCGTTTACCTGGGGAGAATAATGACAACGTCAGCTTGCCCAGTCTTCTAAAAATGGCGAGGATCGTGCAGTGGAATGTGTAAACCCCGTAGATGACGTTTGACGGCACTTTTGGAAGATGACGGCACTGTAGCCGTAGAGTTACCTCCCTTGGTTCATTTGTCACAATGTCATGTTACATACAAACTTAATGTCCTGTATCAATAAGTGATACCTATTTTTCATGGAAATAATGAAAATGATACTAATATATCCCGTGTGTCGGTTACCACTTTTCCCTACTTTTTAGCGAACTGGCACGCCACATTCTAAAAAATAACTTATTGCCTCATCAAAGCGTTTACGTCTTTCGGCTACGATCGCGCGAGTTGACAGACGATATTCGCATTGAAATCACTGCGTTTTGAACATGCTGACATCCATTTGAAGATATCTAAAGAATGTCTAGGTATCATGTAATATGAGGCCAGTAGAGATGCAGCGATTGCCTCGATCACCATTCATTGGCGCCAAAATGTATCGAGGCACGCTTGCGTTGACAGATTAACACTATAATGTTAATAAAGAAGAGAGATATATTAACACTGGTGTAAATAAATGAACACTGATGTTAATAATATTACGTAAGTCGTACTTGTATGCAAGTAATATTACGTGTATGTGTAAAACAAGGAGTACGACATCTTATTCCATTTAGCCCAATGTTATTTCAATTAGATTAGTTAGAGGGCAATAACTTTAGACCAACTTTCCAGCTGTACAGCACATTTAACCAAAATGTCAGAGGTAAGATTAGTTATTTTAAATATTTCGAACACATTACCATATCTAATATGATACACATTTTCATTAACAACCAGATCTAAATACAGCCCATCGCTGTGCATTGACATTGTTTGTTATCCTATCATACACTGAGGCATACCAGACGACTCCTGAATAAACTAGGGCTCCGACACTGATATTTGCCTGATGTCTGGTCTGAATACCATTTAAACGCAGCCCATTTTGAGCCTTTCAACGGACTATTCCAGTATTCTAATCATACACTGAGGCATACCAGACGACACCTGAATAAACTGGGGCTCCGACACTGATATTTGCCTGATGTCTGGTCTGAATACCATTTAAACACAGCCTATTTTGAGCCAGTCGGGATTATTCCCGTTATCTTATCATACACTGAGGCATACCAGACGACTCCTGAATAAACTGCATGGGGGCTCCGACACTGATATTTGCCAAATGTCTGGTCTGAATACCATTTAAACACAGCCCATTTTGAGCCAGTCGGGACTATTCCCGTATTCTTATCATACACTGAGGCATACCAGACGACTCCTGAATAAACTGGGGGCTCCGACACGGATATTTGCCTGTTGTCTGGTCTGAATACCATCTAAATACAGCCCATTTTGAGCCAGTCGGGAGTATTCCGTATTCTTATCATACACTGAGGCATACCAGACGACGACTCCTGAATAAACTGGGGGCTCCGACACTGATATTTGCCAAATGTCTGGTCTGAATACCATTTAAACACAGCCTATTTTCAGCTAGTCGGGACTATTCCCGTATTCTTATCATACACTGAGGCATACCAGACGACTCCTGAATAAACTGGGGCCCCGACACTGATATTTGCCTGTTGTCTGGTCTGAATACCATCTAAACACAGCCCATTTTGAGCCAGTCGGGATTATTCCCGTATTCTTATCATACACTGAGGCATACCAGACGACTCCTGAATAAACTAGGGTTCCGACACGGATATTTGCCTAATTTCAGGTCTAAATACCATTTAAACACAGCTCATTTTGAGCCAGTCGGGAGTATTCTCGTTCTCCTATCATACACTGAGGCATACCAGACGACTCCTGAATAAACTAGAGCTCCGACACTGATATTTGCCTGACGTCTGTCTGGTCTGAATACCATTTAAACGCAGCCCATTTTGAGCCTTTCAGGACTATTCCAGTATTCTTATCATACACTGAGGCATACCAGACGACACCTGAATAAACTGGGGCTCCGACACGGATATTTGCCTGATGTCTGGTCTGGTCTGAATTCCATCTAAATACAGCCCATTTTGAGCCAGTCGGGAGTATTCCGGTTCTCCTATCATACACTGAGGCATACCAGACGACTCCTGAATAAACTAGGGCTCCGACACTGATATTTGCCTGATGTCTGGTCTGAATACCATTTAAACGCAGCCCATTTTGAGCCTTTCAGGACTATTCCAGTATTCTTATCATACACTGAGGCATACCAGACGACACCTGAATAAACTGGGGCTCCGACACGGATATTTGCCTGATGTCTGGTCTGAATACCATCTAAATACAGCCCATTTTGAGCCAGTCGGGAGTATTCCGGTTCTCCTATCATACACTGAGGCATACCAGACGACTCCTGAATAAACTAGGGCTCCGACACTGATATTTGCCTGATGTCTGGTCTGAATACCATTTAAACGCAGCCCATTTTGAGTCATTCAGGACTATTCCAGTATTCTTATCATACACTGAGGCATACCAGACGACTCCTGAATAAACTGGGGCTCCGACACGGATATTTGCCTGATGTCTGGTCTGAATACCATCTAAATACAGCCCATTTTGAGCCAGTCGGGAGTATTCCGGTTCTCCTATCATACACTTAGGCATACCAGACGACTCCTGAATAAACTGGGGCTCCGACACGGATATTTGCCAAATGTCTGGTCTAAATACCACCTAACCAAAGCCCATTGTGAGCCAGTCGGGACTATTCCCGTATTCTTATCATACACTGAGGCATACCAGACGACTCCTGAATAAACTTGGGCTCCGACACTGATATTTGCCTGATGTTTGGTCTGAATACCATTTAAACGCAGCCCATTTTGAGCCATTCAGGACTATTCCAGTATTCTTATCATACACTGAGGCATACCAGACGACTCCTGAATAAACTGGGGCTCCGACACCGATATTTGCCTGATGTCTGGTCTGAATACCATCTAAACACAGCCCATCACCGCACTGGATCCACAAGTGCTACCACCCCATACCCTATTTTTCCAAATCAGCTTCGGAGACTCCACCATGGAAAATGGAGCCACATTCCACCCCAGTGCGAACCAATGATAGGAACAAGAAAAAATTGTAAGTTTAATAATTACTATTTATTAAACCAAATAGTTTTGACATTCTTATTTGCATAACTTTGCAAAAAATTGTAATTGTGGCATTTACACTTCTCTGATCGAGACCTTGACTAACATTTGTCAGGTTAAATTGCTAACAATGTTGTTCTGTGATAAGGTGTTTCACCTTTAGAGGGTTGGTTCAAATCACACAAGGGATTCACTCCACCCTCTACCAGCAAAGTACTAGTATCTGTACTATACTGGGAAAGTGAATTCCCAAATGTAACATCCCTTAGAAATGATCTGAATATTTATTAAGTTAATTTCATTCTTAAAATGTGTGCCATCTCTTCCTTGTCCTTTGCTGCTGTATTTTCTGCTTGTTCATCATTTTTTTCTCAGCTGAACATAAGAGCATTCGTGCTTGGAAATCTGTAGAAATGACTGAATGGTCTCCGTTTCTGAAATATAACAAAGTTTTCAAAATTATGCTAAAACATCAAGGTACAGTGAGTATCATCACTCAGCTTCTAGTCCTATAGTCTTTACCCAACTCCCCAACTTAAGGTTTTATTAGGACAAGTAAACATTTGCCATTTTAAGATTTAGCTAATTTGTTATCATTATGAGGACTTGTGGCCTAAATATACTATTCACGCTTTGCTATGAATTAAATCATTGATTCAACAGAAAACTATAATGTGGGATCAAATTTGGTTTAAATATCTAAGCTTATTGTAAGCATGGATCCTAGGTTTCAGTATGTCATTTCATCTTGTGGATCCCATACCTGCTATTGACAGGTGTTGTTTGTTTGTAAATGACTCGTTCCATGATTTGCAAAATGGTTGATTGGTGCCATTAAAACCATTTTTATGGTTACTCATGTATCAAGTGCATAAGGTTAGACTAAAGTAGCTGTTTGCCTAAAGAAGGGTTACTATAGTATTATTTATCCAGTTTTAAATGTATACAATTTCAAATTATAAATCTATGTGTAAGTATAGTTGGGAATTTTATGTGATCCTTAGCAAAGTGTGAGTAGTATATGTTAGTTTCTAATCAATGCAATATACAATATAACAATCTATAGTCATTAAATTAAGTTTGCTATAACGTAGAATAGAAATAGTTCTATAAAGATGAAGCCTTGAGTATTCAGGAAACTTTAATCTGGTAACATGGCTGAAAATTGAATGGGAGTGACTGCCACTGTCTATGAGTGAAATGAGGGTCAGCACTAGTAGTGAGTGAGTTTAGTTTTTAGCTATGACAAGCGAATGCTTAAACCACTAGGCTACCCCTCCGCCCATCAACCCTAGTAGTAGTAAGCGCTTCATTAAGCAGATACAGACTGAATACCACAGAGAAAGGGAAAGGTGGGAGGATGTCCAGATAGATACTGGTTAACTTTATTGCTTAGTGTTTATCAAACAAGTGAAATAATGATGAAACAAAACATTGACGATATTAATATGCAGCAACATACACATGTTTTGGTATATACACAGAGAAATTATTACGGCAATGATAAAATAATCAAAGCAACAAGAAAGTAATTGAACAAAAGAGACATTTTAATTAAAACAACATTTTGATTGACAAAAATGGCAGCATTAGTTTTTTGTATAACAAAGGTCCGAACTGAAAATATGTAAAAAAAAGGAACGTATCTGATTCGCTTAACTTCTAAACCAAACTTCATAAAATTCTGCATACAATTGGCTGAGAGATTTTTCTCCAAATCTCCTACATGTCATGCACGATGCAATTGGAACCAGTTGATGACATATGTCAGCAGTATGTCAGCCAAGTTCTAGCACTGCTAAAGGCTAAGGGTTAGTTATCTAGTTAGAAAAAAGACATGGTATGTTTTCAGATTTAAGAGTTTTGTTGTGTATTTGATAAACAGAAATTACATTTAGAGCACATAAGTTCAGCTTGAGGTTTGAAATGTAAACAATTTTGGCATTGACTACTCAATGAAACCCACAAATCTAGAAAACATACAGTATGTACTGACACTGTAGAATACAAACATGATCTGTCATTTCTGTAATTTTTATCTATCTAGGTGACACATATCATTTGAAGTGTTGAATCATAACTGACATCAGTCAATACAGACTGCAAGGAAGAAATCTTAACCCTTTAGTATGTATGATTTAATACTACAGCTGAGTGCACAGTGTGACAACCAAACCCAACTTACCCATATGATATACCTAGATTACAAACTGATCAGTGAAACAGCCTCTTTAGGGATACACAGTTTGATTACATTCGACTGTAGTCAAGTGAACTACAGAGAGTTTGGTATATACACTACATATGATGTGTAACCCAATGGTGTACTGATAATACATATGATGTGTTGCCCACAGGTCTACTGATTGTATGATGTGTTGCCCTAAGGTCTACTGGTAACATAAATGATGTGTTGACCACAAGTCTACTGGTGATATATAAGATGCGTTGCCCTTAGGTCTACTAGGGACATATAAGATGTGTTGACCACAGGTCTACTGACTGTAAGATGTGTTGCCCTTAGGTCTACTGGTGATATATTTCATGTGTTGCCCACAGGTCTACTGGGGACATATAAGATGCGTTGCCCACAGGTCTACTGGGGACATATAACATGTGTTGACCACAGGTCTACTGATTGTATGATGTTTTGCCCTAAGGTCTACTGGTGATATATATCATGTGTTGCCTAAGGTCTACTGGTAATATATATATGATGTGTTGCCCTAGGGTCTATGGGTGATATATAAGATGCATTGCCCTAAGGTCTACTGGTGATATATAGGATGTGTTGCCATAAGGTCTACTGGTGATACATAAGATGTGTTGCCCTAAGGTCTACTGGTGATATATATGATGTGTTGCCCTAAGGTCTACTGGCAATATAAGATGTGTTGACCACAGGTCTAATGATTGTATGATGTGTTGCCCTAAGGTCTACTGGTGATATATATGATGTGTTCACCACAGGTCTACTGGTGATATATATGATGTGTTGCCCTAAGGTCTACTGGTGATATATATGATGTGTTGCCCTAAGGTCTACTGGTGATATATATGATGTGTTGCCCTAAGGTCTACTGGTGATATATAAGATGTGTTGCCCTAAGGTCTACTGGTGATAAATAAGATGCGTTGCCCTAAGGTCTACTGGTGATATATAAGATGTGTTGCCCTAAGGTCTACTGGTGATATATAAGATGTGTTGCCCTAAGGTCTACTGGTGATATATAAGATGTGTTGCCCTAAGGTCTACTGGTGATATATAAGATGCGTTGCCCTTAGGTCTACTGGGGACATATAAGATGTGTTGACCACAGGTCTACTGATTGTATGATGTCTTGCCCTAATGTCTACTGGTGATATATATCATGTGTTGCCTAAGGTCTGCTGGTAATATATATTATGTGTTGCCCTCAGGTCTATGGGTGATATATAAGATACATTGCCCTAAGGTCTACTGGTGATATATAAGATGTTTTGCCCTAAGGTCTACTGGTGATATATAAGATGTGTTGCCCACAGGTCTACTGGGGATATATAACATGTGTTGACCACAGTTCTACTGATTGTATGATGTGTTGCCCTAAGGTCTACTGGTGATATATATCATGTGTTGCCTAAGGTCTACTGGGGACATATAACATGTATTGACCACAGGTAAACTGATTGTATGATGTGTTGCCCTAAGGTCTACTGGTGATATATAGATGTGTTGACCACAGGTCTACTGGTGATATATAAGATGTGTTGCCCTAAGGTCTACTGGTGATATATAAGATGTGTTGCCCTAAGGTCTACTGGTGATATATAAGATGTGTTGCCCTAAGGTCTACTGGTAATATATATGATGTGTTGCCCTAAGGTCTACTGGTGGTATATAAGATGTGTTGCCCTAAGGTCTACTGGTGATATATAAGATGTGTTGCCCTAAGGTCTACTGGTGATATATATGATGTGTTGCCCTAAGGTCTACTGGTGATATATAAGATGTGTTGCCCTAAGGTCTACTGGTTGTATATAAGATGATGTGTTGCCCAAAGGTCTACTGGTGATATATATGATGTGTTGCCCTAAGGTCTACTGGTGATATATAAGATGTTTGCCCTAAGGTCTACTGGTGATATATATGATGTGTTTGCCCTAAGGTCTACTGGTGATATATAAGATGTGTTGCCCTAAGGTCTAATGGTGATATATAAGATGTGTTGCCCTAAGGTCTACTGGTGATATATAAGATGTGTTGCCCTAAGGTCTACTGGTGATATATAAGATGTGTTGCCCTAAGGTCTACTGGTGATATATAAGATGTGTTGCCCTAAGTCCTACTGGTGATATATAAGATGTGTTGCCCTAAGGTCTACTGGTGATATATAAGATGTGTTGCCCTTAGGTCTACTGGGGACATATAAGATGTGTTGACCACAGGTCTACTGATTGTATGATGTCTTGCCCTAATGTCTACTGGTGATATATATCATGTGTTGCCTAAGGTCTGCTGGTAATATATATTATGTGTTGCCCTCAGGTCTATGGGTGATATATAAGATACATTGCCCTAAGGTCTACTGGTGATATATAAGATGTTTTGCCCTAAGGTCTACTGGTGATATATAAGATGTGTTGCCCACAGGTCTACTGGGGATATATAACATGTGTTGACCACAGTTCTACTGATTGTATGATGTCTTGCCCTAAGGTCTACTGGTGATATATATCATGTGTTGCCTAAGGTCTACTGGGGACATATAACATGTATTGACCACAGGTAAACTGATTGTATGATGTGTTGCCCTAAGGTCTACTGGTGATATATAAGATGTGTTGTCTTAAGGTCTACTGGTGATATATATAAGATGTGTTGCCCTAAGGTCTACTGGTGATATATAAGATGTGTTGCCCTAAGGTCTACTGGTGATATATAAGATGTGTTGCCCTAAGGTCTCCTGGTAATATATATGATGTGTTGCCCTAAGGTCTACTGGTGGTATATAAGATGTGTTGCCATAAGGTCTACTGGTGATATATAAGATGTGTTGCTCTAAGGTCTACTGGTGATATATATGATGTGTTGCCCTAAGGTCTACTGGTGATATATATGATGTGTTGGCCAAGGTCTACTGATTGTATGATGTGTTGCCCAAAGGTCTACTGGTGATATATATGATGTATTGCCCTAAGGTCTACTGGTGATATATGTGTTGCCAACGGGTCTACTGGTAAAATATATGATGTGTTGCCCTAAGGTCTACTGGTAATACATAAGATGTGTTGCCCAAAGGTCTAATGGTGATATATAAGATGTGTTGCCCTAAGGTCTACTGGTGATATATAAGATGTGTTGCCCTAAGGTCTACTGGTAATATATATGATGTGTTGCCCTAAGGTCTACTGGTGGTATATAAGATGTGTTGCCATAAGGTCTACTGGTGATATATAAGATGTGTTGCTCTAAGGTCTACTGGTGATATATATGATGTGTTGCCCTAAGGTCTACTGGTGATATATAAGATGTGTTGGCCTAAGGTCTACTGATTGTATGATGTGTTGCCCAAAGGTCTACTGGTGATATATATGATGTATTGCCCTAAGGTCTACTGGTGATATATATGATGTGTTGCCCTAAGGTCTACTGGTAATATATAAGATGTGTTGCCCTAAGGTCTACTGGTGATATATAAGATGTGTTGCCCTAAGGTCTACTGGTGATATATAAGATGTGTTGCCCTAAGGTCTACTGGTGATATATATGATGTGTTGCCCTAAGGTCTACTGGTAATATATATGATGTGTTGCCCTAAGGTCTACTGGTCTACTGATTCGTGCCCATCTATGGTGATATATAAGATGTGTTGCCCTAAGGTCTACTGGTGATATATAAGATGTGTTGCCCTAAGGTCTACTGGTGATATATAGGATGTTGCCCTAAGGTATGTAATTGCCCTAAGGTCTACTGGTAATACATATGATGTGTTGCCCTAAGGTCTACTGGTAATACATAAGATGTGTTGCCCTAAGGTCTACTGGTGATATATAAGATGTGTTGCCCTAAGGTCTACTGGTAATATATATGATGTGCTGCCCCAAGGTTTACTGGGGATATATAAGATGTGTTGCCCAAAGGTCTACTGGTGACATATATGATGTGTTGACTTAAGGTCTACTGGTGATATATAGGATGTGTTGCCCTAAGGTCTACTGGTGATATATATCATGTGTTGCCTAAGGTCTACTGGGGACATATAACATGTATTGACCACGGGTAAACTGATTGTATGATGTGTTGCCCTAAGGTCTACTGGTGATATATATCATGTGTTGCCTAAGGTCTACTAGTAATATATATGATGTGTTGCCCTAAGGTCTACTGGTGATATATAAGATGTGTTGTCTTAAGGTCTACTGGTGATATATAAGATGTGTTGCCCTAAGGTCTACTGGTGATATATAAGATGTGTTGCCCTAAGGTCTACTGGTGATATATAAGATGTGTTGCCCTAAGGTCTCCTGGTAATATATATGATGTGTTGCCCTAAGGTCTACTGGTGGTATATAAGATGTGTTGCCATAAGGTCTACTGGTGATATATAAGATGTGTTGCTCTAAGGTCTACTGGTGATATATATGATGTGTTGCCCTAAGGTCTACTGGTGATATATAAGATGTGTTGGCCAAAGGTCTACTGATTGTATGATGTGTTGCCCTAAGGTCTACTGGTGATATATATGATGTATTGCCCTAAGGTCTACTGGTGATATATGTGTTGCCAACGGGTCTACTGGTAATATATATGATGTGTTGCCCTAAGGTCTACTGGTAATACATAAGATGTGTTGCCCAAAGGTCTAATGGTGATATATAAGATGTGTTGCCCTAAGGTCTACTGGTGATATATAAGATGTGTTGCCCTAAGGTCTACTGGTAATATATATGATGTGTTGCCCTAAGGTCTACTGGTGGTATATAAGATGTGTTGCCATAAGGTCTACTGGTGATATATAAGATGTGTTGCTCTAAGGTCTACTGGTGATATATATGATGTGTTGCCCTAAGGTCTACTGGTGATATATAAGATGTGTTGGCCAAAGGTCTACTGACTGTATGATGTGTTGCCCAAAGGTCTACTGGTGATATATATGATGTATTGCCCTAAGGTCTACTGGTGATATATGTGTTGCCCTAAGGTCTACTGGTGATATATATGATGTGTTGCCCTAAGGTCTACTGGTAATACATAAGATGTGTTGCCCTAAGGTCTACTGGTGATATATAAGATGTGTTGCCCTAAGGTCTACTGGTGATATATAAGATGTGTTGCCCTAAGGTCTACTGGTAATATATATGATGATGTGTTGCCCTAAGGTCTACTGGTGATATATATGATGTGTTGACTTAAGGTCTACTGGTGATATATAAGATGTGTTGCCCTAAGGTCTACTGGTGATATATAAGATGTGTTGCCCTAAGGTCTACTGGTGATATATAAGATGTGTTGACCAAAAGTCTACTGGTGATATATAAGATGTGTTGCACACAGGTCTACTGTTGATATATATGATGTGTTGCCCTAAGGTCTACTGATTATATGATGTGTTGCCCACAGGTCTATTGAAAATATATGATGTGTTGCCCAAAGGTCAGCTGATAACAGATATGATGTGTTGCCCAAAGGTCCTCTGATAAGGTCTGATGTGAATATATATGTGTTGCCCAATGGTCTGTAAAAATAACAGATTGGATGTGTTGGCCAAAGGTGCGTAAAAAAATAATAGATGGGATGTGTTGCCCAATGGGCTGTGATTATAACAGATATGATGTGTTACCCAACATTCTGCTGAATATTAATACATATATATATATAGAAGTTGCCCGATGGTCAACAAGATACATCCTATTCATCATCAACACAGACCTTTAGACCACACATCCTAGTTGCATACAATGGAATTTAGCTTGATTGATTTACTAATGACCTGCCAGGGATATCATAAAGCAGTCGAGATAAACACATTCTTGACTTTGTATCATGATATATGTTATTGGTGTTCACTATCTTGATATCTAGAAAGACACTACTAAAAACTGGTGGTACCTTTTGACTTCAAGTCATCTGCTGATGAACAGTATATCCACCTTTACATGTCAGTACTTTCTCACAGATACTACATCTGAATCCTGAAAAGATAAACAAATAAAATGTATCTGCTATCATGGAATAGAGGTGTCTTCAGTTCTCATTTGCTGAATTTCCTGTGTATGAAGGACACCAAAACATTAATGCAAATGTATCAACAATTACATGAATCATTTGATAACAACCCATTTAAACACCTGATACAATTATGTAAAACAAATTTAATTGAGAACCCACCCATCCCCACCCCCAACCGACCCAAGTGATATGAACATAATGGTGTCAGAACTTTAATACACCTGATTATCCGATGGAAGATTGAAAGTTTGACAACAGACAAACAACAAAATGTAGGGAATATGTTAATTTGTATACTCTGTATTGAAAAATGCCAATCCTTTCTGAATTGTGTGCACTACGAAACACGACACGCATCAGCTCTCTATAAAACTGTGGTAAGATATGAATACATAGTAACCTAAAAGTGAAAATGATATCTCTATTATAAAAGATATGATTATTGCAGGGATAAATTTTTGAATTGCAAATGTTTGGACATCAATCAAGTGCAAAAGTCAATAGAAAAGCTTCAAAATGTTGAAAATTACCCTATTGATATTTGAAAAGAGCAAATTATGCCAATTTTCAAAATTTCTACATTTTCTGTAAAGATTTCCATGATCAGAACCACAATACTTGTCTGGAACTGCTTGTTATGAGAGTATATACAGTTTTTCTTTAAATTTTTCATATATGTCATCAGAGACAGACTATCTGTATATAAGGCTATTCCATGTCTATTAATTAATCTCTTATTGGCCATTTTGAATTGCTTGATACTTTTATGAATAGTAAAAGATCCTGTATTGAGATAATACCTAAAACATGTATTGCTGCACTTTCGGTACTGATCGGCACACAACCATTCAAGATAACTGTACTAATATTGAGAAGGATTAAACAAATTGCAAAGATTCATGAGGCATTACTTCATCGGGTATTGCAAGTTTGTGGTGCTGAATTCTAAAGGTAGGCCAGAACAATGTTTAGGTTAGGAATGCCACGATACATCGATACTTTTTCTAAGATGATACAATCATTGATGCATTCAAAACTCTATCGATATTTAGTTTTGAAAGTATTGATTTAAACATGTTTTAATATGTATCGTTCACATTTTGCAATTGTATCATGTTTTTTATGTTATGAGAGTTATAAATGATTATTTTTCATACACAAAGATGGGAAATTAGAACTTTTTAATCTCTGAGAATAGAAAACGTGGATCTTTTCAAGGACGCTTATAAAATATAAAATATTTAATGTTCAAAATGTAACTAATATTACACAATAATGCAGCGAAAATAGGTATCATGATACATATCGAATCATGTCATGAGTATCGTGATACGTATCGATTCATGAAACTTATGTATCGCGACATCCCTAGTTAAGGTAGAAATAAATTTAACAAAGCTGTAAAATTGGTATTCACAACTTAAATCTAGTAACATGAAGGTATTGATCTCTGGATCACATAACCTACCACTTCCTCACTTTGGAATGCCTGAGACTCCCCTCAGTTCTGCAATTTGAAGATCACATTTCTCCTCTGCCAAGCTCAACGTGTCTTGGTCCCGTTCATAGTTGTCTGTATTATGTAACATTAAAATGTTAACAATATTATTCTCAAAATGATTATGAACTTAAATTCAAAACTGAGCTTAGGAAATAATATTTTTTCTTCTGAACTGATAAAGTATTTAAAATTCTACATGATTTAGTTATCACCCTAACAACATACATACATTATGAATTTACAATGTTTCATATTCAGAAACCATTGTAAAATAAAATTAACTTACCAGGCATAAACTGGATTGGATAGGATTTCCATGTCTAACAGGACCATCCGAGACTAGCAATTAGTCTCTGAATATATATAATTTTGATAGAATCAAAATAATCCTTTTAAACTGAAAAGGAGCTCCAGTGAGATGGGAGATTCCTGAAACTAAGTAAATCTAGACTTGCTTAAATTAGGTCTTTATCATTGCAGAAAGGCATAGACGGAAGTAAAAATAATGCAGTTCAGGAACTATGAGACAGGCTAGATCTTTCCTGACTTTTTACAGTCTATGTCAACTTTGATCTTGAGTTGAAGGGTGACCAAAGGAAAAAACTTGTGCCATCAAGTCAATTTGATTGGAATTAAAGAATACCCATAATATCATAGTTTCACTTTACTCACACAATATACAAAGTTATGTCTTTATTCATGGGTTGCTTCTAAGTCATGTTCAGGATTTTGTTAGTCATCCATGCATAAAGGTAAAAACTCACAAGTAATACAAAATGTTGATTTCTTTCAGGTTTATTTTTAATTTACTATTCATAATAATAATCATCGATTCTATGATTTATATCAATACTGTCTGCCCAGTGCTGTTCAGAGATGTTGGTGTTAGTCGACAATGCAAACTATTAGCCGATGATGGACCAATGATGAATAGCACACTACCTAAAATAGATGCATCAAAGAGGCATTTCTGAAACTGTTATTATGGCTTTGTAAAGGTTACTTACAACAGGAAGAGGCTTTAATTCTTACAATTTGTACTGAAAGAAATGTTAAACTTCACCTCCATTTTTAAAAAGAGAAATAGTTTGTTTAAGAAACACCCGCTTTGAACAAAATTACCCTTTTATGTAATTTGACTGCTAAGGGAACTTAAAACCATAAAAGACTAATAACATATCCCTGCATAGGAACAGTTGGTCTATTGACCAACCAATAGAGTTATAACATGTCTTAATGTGTTTAGTGAGATCCATCCTTGATTTTTCAGTTAATCTTATCCTGTCCACTGGTATTTACCCTCTTTCCTATGTTACACAATGTACAGGATTTAGACTTTGAAATGAGGAAATGTCCCTGCATTAAGCATACAAAGATAAGAGTAGCTGCCATGGAATTATGAAAGCTCAAAAAGGGAATTCTGACTGTATTCATGCACAATATTGAATTAACAGATTCAAGTGCACCAGTGAAGTGGAAAATCTCTAGCATTTGAAACTATATCAAGTTTGGACCAAGTGCAGAAAAATACAACGTAACCAACATTTATGGTTGTCAGTTGAGTAACCTGTGAGTGGGAGGATGTATTGCTCATAATTATGCTGGCTGAGTGGCAGTGGCATGTGGACAGACATGGTTATAGTCCTGGGCCAAATGCAAGAAAAGTTTTTATCTTTTAGGATCTCTCAGCATCAGTAAATGTGTTTTCTGGTAATTAGAAATTCTTGTCATAATCAGCCACAAAATGTATCAGGTTACTAAAAACAAACAAAGTTTGACCCAGACAGCCTTTACTTGTAGGTAATAAGGTGGTAGGCTACAATCTTTGTACTCATATGGAGATAATTATTATTATTAGCATGAAAATGGTGCAACATATACATTTCATCACTATACACTGATATTTTCACTCTGATAGACCAGTGGAGGAGATAGACTGCACATAAACACCCAAAGGAGCAGGGTTCAAAGCAGGAGTACAAAAAAGCTATATTTGAAAGTTAGAAACTCTTGATATCAATAATGTAACTGAAACACATTATGGTCAAGAGAGCAAATGCATATTTCCTTTGCATGAACAATTTAGGAAATGTGTAGCTGATATAAAAAATGTGTAGTTCAGCTATCAGAGGAAACAGCAAAGAGCAACAATGGAGAGTGCCATTATGAAACTATAACTACAAGTCTTCCTCAACACTGCACTATCAGCTCATTATTTGAGCAAACCCATGTCAATGAGTATTACCCCATGGTCAGAATATGCAGTGTGGGTGATAAAACCGATTGTAATGTGTTATGCTATGTCTACATTTGGCCTATAAGTAATTTTACTGAAATCAAGTCTTACAGATTTGGTTAGTTCCTGAAATTAGTAATGGTTATTGACTGTTTTGGTGGTTTATTTATCTATTAGTTGGTAGATATATATTTAAAATAAGAAAACAATATATCAGTGCAAAAAGTCAGTCTGATACCCTGAATATCAGGCGTCAGAATGAGAGATGTTTTGGGGTTTTTGCCGCACCGAACTGCACCTAAAAGTAAAAGGTCAATTTCACCCACTGAGTGAACATAAAATCATACAGCTGTGATTAGCTCTTTCGGTTGTGGATCTACAGTAGTTGGCCATAAGTGAGTCATCAATAGTGAAATTCACATAGATTTTCATGTTAATTAACTCTTGCAAGAATAATTTTCATACATTTAGTTTGGGTGGAATTGCTTTCAGCACTTATCTACCAGCTTTGTACACATAATTTCCTTTCAATTTTCCGAGGATTATTAAGAAGACTGCAACTTCTTAAACAAAATATATTAGACATACCAATCAGGTTTAACATGTCTATGGGATAGATAAAAATAAAGTTGTATTTATGGTGCTTAATCAGGTGTCATTCGATAACTAATCAATGAAAAGATGAAAGAAAATTATGTACACGTAGCTGAAGATGATTTCCAAGATGTTTGCAAACTTCTACTCAATTTATGAAAATTATTCTTGCAACAGTTAATTAACATGTAAGTCTATGGAAATTTCACTAATGATGACTCACTTATAGCCAACTACTGTACCCTGTAGTCTGTGTCACAGTCCCCCTGAACCACAATATTATTTTCCCTACTGCCTTGCCCTTTCTGCAATGCTAAAGGCCCTAAATGAAGCAAGTCTAGATTTTCTCAAGTTCTGTTTTTTACCCGGGGCTCCTTTTCAATTTATAATGCGTTTGTTTGTTGATATAAAAAAAATCATATTCAGACACTAAGCGATAGTCTAACCCTAGGTGAGGATCAAGAAACAACATGATACGAAACGTCACAATTGCGATCAAGTTACTAGCAAACAGTTTCTTCCAGTTGAGAAATCTTGAAATAGATTGTGTCATGGGACAGGCATCGCCTTTGAAACAATTGTACATGCTGCTGTTTTCAACAAAATACTCCGATTACGATACATACCATGCATTTCCCAATGCTTTGTGCTGCCAAGTCACCTCGTGTAGTGCGCGAAAACTGTAGCAAAGGGGATCCGATTTGACACAAAACGTGAACGGGCCTTCGTGTGAAACATGAATTCAATTTATTTACAGATTATTACATTGTTATTTTGATCGAAGAATGAAATGTTTTAAGTATTTAAACGTGTTCTTGGTGGCATATTAGTCTTGTCTGTCAGCTCCCACAATATCTACAGACATTATTGAATTATTAGCTAAGTGTTCATTTCGACGTTGCCGCTTTTGAACTTTCACGTTTTTGACGCACAGGAGCGTGAAGGCAAATCGCCGAAAGGTACTGCGAGCGAAACAGTGATGTTATGCTGAACACTTGACGATGTGTATATTTGAAAAAACTGTACAAAACCTAAGAGTATATATTTAGACAATAATTTCTCCATTGTTTATTTCTGAACATATATCCATGTGTTAGAGAATTTTATAGAAAACCACGTGTCGCCGAAAGGTCGCAGACGTTATATATATGATATTTTTGTTTTTTCAATAACAGCACTGAAATTTTATAAAAATACAAAAGAAGCACACCCGAAGGTCCTGAGACGACCCTCTATCCAACCATCTAGTTTGGAATAGTTATTAAGGAAAATGAACATAGTTGTGACATGCAGATATTTAGGCGACAGAAATATATCCTTAGGGCGACAGCTGTCGCCTAAAGGTCGCACAAATGTCGCCCAAAGGTCGACTTTGTCTATATATATATATATATATATATATATATAAATGCCCGGCTAATGACATACAAAATGACAGAGCCGAACATTGAAACGACTTCGACACCTGCGGAGGGGAGTGTACCTCAACAAGTGATTGATAACGTCAAGATTAAACCCCAAAATCTGAAAAAAGTAGCTGATAGTAAAAAAAAGGGGGGGGGGGGGAGCTAAACATCATAATAAATCGATTCCTACCCCACTGTGGATCCCGTAGGCAGTGGCAGTCACTTTCGTGGGTATCACCCCAGGTGTATGGTTATATCAACAAAACAAAAAGACATCACCACCGGTGATGGTCCAACCCTTAACAAAACAATTACAGGTAAACCCGCATGTTATGTTATAATCATGTCTACCGCCGACGGAAAAACATTTGTCAACGACGCGTATCACGCAGCCGTGATCAGTGGACTGGCCATCGGCTACGCCTGATTGCGCAAAATGATCACCAAACAACCAGCACCCAAGCTCGATTTCATCCTGCAAGACATGGTCATGCTCGTGTTCAACTTTGGACTGGCGATGGCCACCAAAGATATGCTTATTAAGCAAGGGATTATTCCGGAAAACATATTAAAGTAAGAAAGTATAAAATACATATAAAATGGCTACGATTGCCTTGATGGTCGGTGGGGTATTAATCAACGCCCTGGTTTTTTCGGGGAGCAATTACTTTTTTTCTCACATACGAACGTCGAACGCAGCCGAGATTGAAGCCACCGCACAAGCCTACTATGCAAAAAAACATATGCCGAGAATCGATTTTATACATGGCCAACTCCAGCGGGAAGGTCACACCATTTTAAGTTTAAGGACGTGGATGATGCCATGCGAGAATACTACCTGCTCACCGTGAAACGGCTCGAACCTCTCGGTGACGAACCCACCCTCTCGCAGTATTACACCCCTTTCCCGGAACAGAAAGACTGTGAGCTGATTTTCGTCGCGCTCGGTTTAGCAGCGACCATGTTGATCGTTGATCAATTAGACTTATGTATATCTAAGTGCATATAGAGAAGATGAGACCCGCACCGTATCATTGTCAATACATGTTTCTGGGAAAAGCCGAGACTTGCAGCAAGAAATGCAGGACCGAGGAGTACCGCGGCATACACATGATGTCCGACTCGATCCCTTCGACCATCGATACCTCGTTACAAAAATACAAGAATCATTGGGGAAATATAGCCACATGGGCTCTGGATGGACGGTGGATCGTATCAATATATAGTGAACTACAAGCCATTCAAAGGCGGATCGTACCTAGACTTGCCTCCGTATTACAAGAACAAAAAAGCCATCGTTAAAGTTAAAAACAACGATGATAACTGTTTAAGATGGGCTCTAAGGTTAGCTATATTCCCTGCTGATTCTAAAATGGCGAAGGCACCTTCGACCTATCTTGAAGACGATGGGCTGAACTTTGATGGTATAAACGCACCCACGTCCATCTCTCAAATTATGAAGGTGGAAAAACAAAACCATTTAGCCATCAACGTCTTCCGACACGATAAGGGTATGATCGTGCAGAGATTAAGCTCTGCTCCGGAAAACATACCCAGGATCAATTTATTCCTGGTCGAAAAAGAGGGCAAGTATCACTACACGTGGGTGAACAATCTGAGCCGACTGTTGCATGATCAATCCAACCACAAGAAAAAAAACACTTCTGCGAATGGTGTCTGCATGGGTACAGTAGGCTAGACCTGCTGGAAGCGCATAATGAAGACTGTTGAGGTTGTGGGGAGACCATGATCAGGATCGTCATGCCCGACGAAAAGAAAAATAGTGTCCAATTTAATCATTATAAAAAACAAATGATCAAAGTTTCACATACAAAACACAGAAACATGAAGCTTGCGGGTTCGGGTATGTGGTCGTTCGATACGATGGACAAACAAATGCTTCCGTTGTCTACCAAGGTCCTGACGCAGCTGAAAAAGAGAAAATAATCAGGGGCATTTTAGCCAACATTATACCCATGCGTATGACGGAGGATGACAAAATCAGGCACAAAATGTTGATGCATTGTGACGTGTGCAACCAACTGCTGAATGGGGATTCCATAAGAGATCATTGCCACATCACGGGTCAGTATCAAGGTGCCGCTCACAACGTGTGCAACCTAAAGCTCAAAATCGATCCCCAAAAGACTCCCATCCCCATGGTGTTCCACAATTTAACAGGGTTCGATGACCACCTGATCATGCAGGCCATCTCAAAAACTGATGGTGACATTAAATGCATCCCCAATAACATGAAAAAATACATCTCCTTCTCGTTAAACAGTTATAGTATACAGTTTCTCCTATCATCCCTCACCAATTGGGTCAAAGCCAACGATACCTTCCCCATCACCGACCGATACACCGACGGGGGCGACTCGGTCTTTGCTGTTGAGGAAGGGTGTGTGCCCCTACGAGTACATGGAAGATTGGTCTAAGTTTGAGGAGACACGATTACCTCCTCCCATCGACCGCTTTTATAGCTGCTTAACCGAATCCGAGATCACCGAGGATGATTACGCCCACGCCCTTCACGTGTGGGAAAAAACTAGGCTGTCAGAATTTAGGCGATTATCGCGACCAATATTTAAGAACAGATGTGCTCCTGCTCGCCGACGTGTTCGACGTATTCAGAAAAACGTGTCTAAAACAGTATGGTCTCGATCCAGCCTGGTATGACACCAGTCCTGGTCTGTCATGGGACGCTTGTTAAAAAAAACGGCATGATGTTGGAATTATTAACAGATTACGATATGCATATGTTTATCGAAAAAAGCCTACAAGGCGGGGTTACGATGGTATCCAAGCGCTATGCCAAAGCCAATAATAAATTCGTAAAAGCCTACAATTCGAAATCCCACCGTCCCATATTCGAGCTACTCCGTAGCCTACTACTACGAGTTTATGACAGACCCCATCCATAAAATCGTCGCTCAATATTATGACTACATGTAAATCAAGGACCACCAGTTTTTAACCTACCATAGGACAGCATTCAGACAGTAATAAACATATAAGACGCATGTACGGCAGAATCCCCCTTTTACATCTACTCTTTGCCTTTAATGTGCCTAATCACAAGATTGAACCCTTGCAAGGTCAAACTTCATCTCATAAGTCTTTGATTCTTGTTCTTCATTTTGTGAAGAAAGTCAAGGGATTGTGATCAGTAAACACTTTAACTGGCAAAGTAGTGGTACCTAGGTACATTTCAAAATCCTGCAAACCTAACAAAAGACCTACTGGGTGATCAATTCCTGAATCATCCTCTTGAATCAGGATAGCACCTGCACCTACATCACTTACATCAATTTGTAACTTAAATGCTTTCTCAAAATTTTGGTGCCTGCAACAATGGAGAATTCATGAGTATGGCTTTGACTGTTTCAAATGCAGTCTGACAACTGCTATCCCACTGAAATTTTACCTTTTCCCCAAAAAGGTTGGTAAGTGGTGATACAACATTTCTAGAATAGCCTGCCATACCCAAGAATCTCATGAGTTCTCTCTTAGACCGAGGTACTGGAAAATGTACAATTGCTTCAACCTTAGCATGAACTGTCTGTACCTTGCTGTGCCCTACAACATGCCCTAAAAATTCGGCTTGTGCCTTCCCAAATTCACACTTTGCAAGCTTCACAGTCAATTTTGCTTCAGACAGTCTTTTGAAGAAAGCATGGTGCATTTTTCAGACCAAACGGCATCACTTTGTATTGATACAGTCCATCTGGTGTAGTGAGTGCCGATATGTTCTTTGCACTGGTTGAGAGTGGAATCTGCCAGAAGCCCTTCAATAAGTCAAACTTACTTATATACTGAGTCAAAAAAGAAACTTCACAAAATGTAATTTGAAAAACAATGAATAATTTTTCTCTGATGATACATCTATGTACCCGAAATGGGATCCCTATCTTTCGACTCTAGAAAAACGTTAGCAAAACCCACTCAAACCCATCCATTCGTCATGCAAATGACGTTAGTGCCAAATCAGGTTTTGCACGTGCAGTCGATCACGTGATCTTTGCATCGAAGTTTTCTTCATATGCTCGTGTTTGCATTGGCCTCACGAATTGAAAAAACACTTTTAAACCACGATTCTAACGGTACTTGAAATGCCACGATCGTCAAATGTGCAACGTGAACGTGCCGTTGGCATGTTGCAAGCGGGAAGATCAGTTATTGACGTCGCAAGAGCAATGGGATGCAGCCGTCATACTGTGTATGACTTGCGAGGTCGTCTACAACAAACTGGCACCACTTCTGATCGCCCAAGGTCGGGTCGTCCATGCATGAGGTCACGAGCAGAAGACCGTCAAATCGTCCTACGTCACCTACGTGACAGATTTCTGCCGACTACACGAACCAGGGCTGAGATGTTGAGAGGTCGACTGTCCTCACAGACCATTCGAAATCGGTTGCAGGCTGCCAATCTCCATTCTCGACGTCCATATCGTGGGCCAATATTGACGGTGTTTCATCAACGTCAACGTCTGCTGTGGGCCCAACGTCACCTCCGATGGCCCCAGAGAGACTGGAATCGAGTCGTCTTTAGCGATGAATCCAAGTTTACCCTCAGATTCGCAGACGGCAGGAATAGAGTCTGGAGACGACATCGTGAACGGTATGCCCAATGTTGTGTACAGGAAGTCGACAGATTCGGGGGCGGAAGTTGCATGGTGTTGGGTGCTTTCTGTGGGAACAACCGTTCCCGACTTCTGGTCATCTGTGGAAACCTCACAGCTGCTGCTTACTGCGACCAGGTGCTCACCCCTGAACTCGTTCCTGTCATGGCGGCTCATGGCCCAGGTCTACAGTTCCAGCATGATAATGCTCCTCCGCATACCGCGATGTTGACACGAAATTTCATTCAAAACGCTGGAATCAACGCCATGGACTAGCCATCGAGGTCCCCTGACCTTAATCCAATAGAGCACATTTGGGATGCACTTGGGAGAAGGCTTCGTGGTCTTAGGAACCAGCCTCAGAATTTACAGGAACTTGGCGCTGCCTTGCAAGAGCAATGGCGCAGAATCCCCAACCACGTGTTCACAAGCATCAGGCAGTCGATGAGGAGACGGTGTTTGGCAGTGGTGAATGCGCAGGGCGGCCATACATGATATTGAACTGAGACATTTCGCATTTTTATTCTTGTGACTTGACATTCTGTATACCCATGTTTTGGAACGGCGGTGTAGCCTAATGGAACTGATTATGGCACTGTCAGTGTATCGAGTACATCACACAGATCTCAGCAATGAAATAATAACAACTTAACCATCTTACCATCTCTTGTTAGTGCCCTGAAGAAAGAATGTTAAGTTTCTTTTTTGACTCAGTATATATCTAGCTTGATCAATGCAATCGTCCACTCTCGGTTTTGGATAAGAATCAGTTCGCAAGAGTTTCATGTCAGCACAGCAGCGCCAACTACCTCCACCACACTTCAGCACGAAAACATGGTGAACTCCATGGACTGTCACTGGGTTCAATAATGTCATTGTCCAGAATGTATTTCAATCCTTTCGGCAGAATCTCACGTTTCACTGGATTCATACGATATGGGTGTTGTTTCACAGGCACAGAATCACCTACATCCATATCATGGCTAACAACATCAGTTCGGCCAGGCACATCAGGAAATAAATGAGAGATCTCATGAATCAAATCTGACATTTTAATTTTCTGCTCAGGGGATAAATGTGACAGTTTCTCATCAAGGTGAGCTAACACATCAGAGTTTCTTAACTTTGGTGAAACATTATCACTAAGATCATCAAACTTCACATTGCTAACACCATCATCAATATTGCCAACACATTCACCATTGTCTTTAGAACAATCAGTAACAGGGGAGAGTGTGGCAATACAATTGACCTGTTTGCTTTCTAACCTGTCTGGAAAAATGCCGATGTGACGTAAAGCTCAACTCAACTCAACTCAACTCATTCTAACCTGTCATGATATTTCTTAATCATGTTTACATGACACAACCTCTTTTTTTAACGAAGACCAGGCATCAGGACGACATAGTCTGTGTCGCTAACCTTTTTGTCAACAACATATGGACCTTGATATCTAGCTATCAGTGGTTGACCAGGAAGCGGAAGTAAAACTAACACTTTCTCACCACAAATGAAATTTCTCTTTTTGACTTTCTGTCATAGTTTTGTTTCATTTTGCTTGTGAAACTTTCAAGTTTTGTCTGTCCAACTCACTTGCTTTTGAAAGTCTGTCACGAAATGTAGACACATAGTCTAAAAGATTGATCTCAGGATTGTGATTGAGCCATTGTTCTTTTAAATGTTTGAGTGACCCGTGCACACTAACAGATTTTATACTACAAAGAAGATGTCCTTCCAGTAGATGAAATGGATCGCCAAAAGATTTTTATTGAAGCCGCTACCTTTGAAATTGATAAAGGAATTTTATACAGATTCGTCCCACAGAGACAGAAGGGCCATGCGGACAAATTCATTAAACAGCTGGCAGTTACAAGAACTCCCAGGAATCAGGTCCTGAGATCCTACCATGATTCTGAGTTTGGCGGTTGCCACCATGGAAAGGAAAGGATGTTCAACACCATGAGACCAAAATACTACTGGTCCAAGATGTACACTGATATTGCAATGTATGTCCAGACATGTGAGGTATGTCAACACACCAAGAGGCACTACCACAGCAAGAAGGCACTTCTACGTCCACTACCTGTTGAAGAGGTCTTCACCCGATGGCATGTTGACATCCTTGGTCCATTGCCAACAACACCAGATAAGTACAAGCACATTTTGGTCATCAACGATGCAGCATCTATATGGATTGAAGCCTTTGCCCTGAGAACGCAAGAAGCCACAGAGGTAGCAGATGTTCTCATGAGAGAAATATGTTGTCGGTATGGCGCTCCAAGGACCTTAATTTCAGACAGAGGTCAGAACTTCATGTCAAAATTAATCAAGGCTATTTGTGAACTTTTAGCTATCAAATTCACTCATACTAGCCCATACCATCCCCAAACAAATACCTGTGTAGAAAGGCTCAATTCTTATATCAATTAATCACTAAGAGCCTATTGTAACAAAACTCAAATGATTGGCCCCGGTTTCTTCCAGGCATCATGATGGCCTATCAGATGGCTCCAAATTCATCGACTCAAAGGTCCCCTTTTATAAGCTTTTTGGACGAGAAATGAGAGCTTCACAAGATGTTTCAATTTATTCCAAAGGAAAATTTAGGCCACAACAACAATTTGCTTGAGGAGCTAGAAATTACAAGGACAATTGCAGCTGAAAACACCGCTCGAGCAAAGGAGGTGTATTTTGAACAATATAATCGTAAGGCTAAAGAGCCAGATTTCTCCCCAAGCCAAAGAGTTTGGCTATATTGTCAAAAAGTGGAAAAATGCCTTTGCAACAAGTTAACTAAAAAGGGGTATGGCAGTTATTACATTGTCCATTCAGGTCCAAATTTCACCAACAAACTACGCCGAAGTTCTGACGACAAATTACACAAACCATTGGTCCATGCCAACCGCCATATTTTGATCCAGCTGATCGTCCACAGTATCCTCCAGAACCATACGTCAACAACAACAACATGGACTCAGGAGTGATAGATGACAATGAGGAACCATTTATGACACACAGTATGACAACAACAACGCCCAATCAACAAGTTCGACAAAAGATCAATTACCTGTACAACAAAGAGGTAAGAAAATCAATCCAAAAACAAAGGCAGACAAACCAAATACTCCTACGAAGAAAAAGAGAGCCACTCCGGAAAACTCTGCTGGCCCAGTACAACAGTTACTAAGCAGAAGCAGGAGCACCGCAGGTCCAAGTAACCCCACCAAGGAGAAAGGAAATACAAACAAGGGTAAAAGAGGGGTGAACAGTAAGCATCCCTCAGCCCAAATCAAGACCACAATCAGAACCAAGTCAAGTTCAATAACCAACCCAACAAGCAACGTCCAGCAATGATGCCAAGGTTTTCAATCCTGATGACATTCACTCAATTCTTGCTTCCAAGAGGGCAATCAACAAAATCTACTACAGAGTGAAATGGAAGGATCCAGAAAGAGGAAACACATGGGAATATGGCAGCAGCATTCCAGACTCAATTCGGAGAAAATTTCACGTCAAGAGAAATATGTCAGGAAAACGACGAAAACGGCCACTGAAGAATCACAAATTCTTCAACCAAAGAGAATTAGCACAAAACAATAAATCAGTCAATGTACTGTCAAAGAGTTTTAAACAGCAATCAATCATTACAGAACCACTATTGGACGTTGAACCATACCCAGTGGAACCTATATACCTACGAGAATTCTATCAAAATATCAAGAGAGTTGTGGGCATTGAAATAGTTAAAGGGGACTGCTATGTCAAAGTCTCGTATAACTTATACTAGCCACATAAAGAAACTGTGCATTGTCAAAATATTATCCCAGTTGATAAGTACGATAACAATGTCAAAGGTACATATAAACTTTAATGGAGGGATCATGAGACCATAACAAGTCGGGAGAATTTCATTTGAAAAGTCAATCACAATGACGTCACGAGTCCACAAGCGGGACAGGGGTCAAACGACCATGTCACAAGCTCAATGACGGGTATGTCCACCATCGGCATTGAGAACAGCAGTGCATCGACGACGCATAGAGCCTATCAAATGTGCAAGGAAGGCTTGTGGGATGTCACGCCAGATTCTCTCAAGTTCTGTTGCAAGGTAAAGGCCGTTATCTGGCGGATGAGGAAGACGTAGACGTCGATCCATCTCATCCCAAACATGCTCTATCGGGAAGAGATCCGGTGAATTTGCAGGCCAAGGCAGTAAGTCAACGTTGTGGTGTTGCAAGAAATCCATAGCAACCCTTGCCGTATGAGGGCGGGCATTGTCCTGTTAGAATGTTAACCCAGGGCCATGACGTTGCAGAAAAGGAATTGCCACAGGTCAAAGAATCTGACCCCTGTAGCCCACACCAGTTAAGTTGCCCTGAACATTCACCAAAGGAGTTCTTTGGTGTGCTGTCATTCCACCCCAAATCATCACGGAACCACCACCAAAGCGATTCCTCTCCAAGACACAGGCCTGTGCATATCGTTCTCCCACGCGTCTATAGGCACGTTGACGTCCATCATGATGGGAAATGTTAAACGTGGACTCATCTGTAAAAACAACATTTCTCCACCAAAACAAGGGTCTGCGGACATGATTTTGGCACCACATTCGGCGAGCTTGTCGATGACGTTGTGTCAGGATAGGCCGTATGGCGGGACGTCGTGGTCTGATCCCGTGATGACGTAAACGTTGTCGAACCGTGTTGGGGTGGATACGGCGAAGTCCTGGGATGGTTCGGGCAGTCATCACTGCAGTCTGAAACCTGTGGCGAAGATGGGTCACCCTTATCCATCTGTCCTGTCTTGGCGTTGTTACACGTTGACGTCCAGAACGTGGCCGATCGATGACGTCATTTGTGTTCTGGTAGCGTCTCACCTGTGCAGAAATGGTGTTCCGGTGGCAGTGGAAATGTGCAGCCACTTGTCGTTGAGACATTCCCCCGCGGACCATCCCAATGGCCTCATGATGTTGTGCAGACGTGAGCCTTGGCATGCTATGCGTTTCAATAGCCGTTTAATTTTTTGAACGATCGCAAGAGCAGGAGTTGAGCTTTCCAAAGTGACAGTATTGTGTGGCATTCATTTGCTCTGTTTCTCTTTCCCGGAATGCACGTGCAACAACGTATTGCACGTCTCAAGGACGAACCCACTGACGTCACGGAACGTGGCACGTGCATGCATGTTGGATACATGTCACTAATCTCTGAGTTTAAATCCTTATGTGTCTACACAGGTTTGATAAATTTAGATTTTAAATTGTTGTATGCACAGCTTCTTTATGTGCCTAGTTATATGACAAAAATGATCATAGATATCATACAGCGTAATTTTAAGCTGTTCCTCTCCACCTCATACAAGATTACCTCAATGAAAGCTGGGTGGATCTCTGTAAATGGTTTGAAACTGACACCCCAGAGAATTATGATACCCCTGGTGAATTACCCATCTATAAATCCAAACGCTCTTTTGTACAAGAAGAAGGCATCAGAATGGTTGGCTCGTTTGAATACCGTGCAGTGCACACTGATTAGAAATCTATATACCATACCCATATTCATTCCCGATGCACACCTGTGGTCGCTAGATAGTCATATTCCTGCAAAAGGTACAGCACCTCATTATTAACAGGAACTGTTAGCTCTGGGGAACGTATATTTGTGTCCTGTCATATCACTTTGTGCTACCTGATATCACTAGTTCTGAGCAAATGACATCAGCCTGATCATCTGAGTTATTTGCATCACAACAAATTTTGAGCATTGATCTGATGAACCAATCTCAAAAACAAAGTGAACTTATAACAAACCTTACCCAACGCAAAACGAAAGTGAAATACACCGTCCCGAAGAGGAGCAAACTTAACCTATGCAAAACAAAAGCAACATACACCTCCCGAGGCAGAACAAACTCAACCAACGCAACACAAAAGCGAAAAATACGTCCCAAAGCCGAACAAACTTAACCAACGCGAAACAAAAGTGAAATAAACCTACCGACGCGAAATGAACATAACTAACGTGAAACAGAACCGAAAATATGCAGTAACGAAGAATAACTCGCAATATGCTGTACTCGAGCGATTTAAACTGAACCTCAGCCAAACGTACAGGCCGAGCTAAAGTGAAATGAACCAATGTATGTATATAATTGCTCATACATAATATGATATCATAACATATATATCCATATATAATATACCCATGTACATTGTGTAGTCCAATGCAAATAGTATCATTTCATTCCAGGTCATGACAGTCCTTTTTTTTCTATGCACTAACAAACTCAAAAACATTTTGCAGGGAAATGTATCTCCCTATATATTTACTTCATGTACATTTCATTTGTATGTACTCCGTCAGAATAAGTTTTATATATATATTGACTGCAAGCTAACTCTCATTTGTTTTGTATTTTCATGAAATTCATCTATCCGCATGGGATGATTGACAAGTCAACTCCAAACTAAGGATGTGGAACCATCACAAGGCCTCCTGGAAACATCAAGAACCAGTACACAGAGCCAAGACAAGCCAGATTCCACATCTAGAGGTGAGGTGAGGTGAAACTGGGTTTTACGTCGTGCTTGAGAATATTTCGCTCATATCACAACGTGCATGCGTGTGTATGTGTATGTGCGGCTGCTTGTACTAACCCAGACTTAAGCTGGTTTTATAGTGCTAGCCCACTGAGATACCATGCCGCCGTGAAGCATGAATAACCCACTCTGACACATTATACTGACTCTGAGCCGACCAGTCCTTGGTGTACCCATTAATGGGCCTGGCAGGGACCAACAAGTACCATATTTTAACGTCTTTTTGTATGACGCGATTGGGGATCGAAACCGCGACCTTCCGCTCTCCAGGCGGACGCTCTAACCACTACACCACGGAGGCGATTTCCACATCCAGACTACATGTTGACAGCAGAACCTGTGCCTCTATACCAAGGGACAATATTATATATATAATATAATTATTGTTTACTGTACTACCAGTTTCATATGAGTGTCCATCAACTAAGTTTGTGCCATTGTCTATCTAAGAATTTATTTTTCATATTTGTCTAAGTTTGGGGACCAAAGTTTTCAGACAGCAGGTAAGTTATCATGGAATGATAATTCATACGAAAATTAATTATTAATTATACTGACTGACTTAGTTTGGTTTTACGCCGCTTTTAGCAATATTCAAGCAACATCACGGCGGGGGGACACCAGAAATGGGCTTCACACAATGTGCCCATGTGGGGATCGAACCCGGGTCTTCGGCATGACGAGCCAACGCTTTAACCATTAGGCTACCCCACCGCCCCATTTTTGATTATAACCACTACAAGCGATATATTATGATTCAGATATTAGGAAAATATAAACATAGAATATTAGTTTCATCATGTATCAGTAATAGCTTAGAGAAAGATTCCAGTCAAAAGTAGTAAAACTCATTTCACAGACATACTATTGAAAACGTGTAAATTACGGCTGCACAATTTCACAGGTGTTCAATATAAAATCCTAGCCTCAGTTATCAAAGAATCAGGCTGTTAGACAAAAATTTCAGTAAGACAAAGTTATGACTAGACGATTTAATTAACTGCTTTGGTAAAGTGAACATGTCATCACCTACATTAAAATATATTGTGCAAACACTTCAAATTAGGGTCATTAAGCCATCTATTGTAACACCATAATCATCCAAGCAACATGTCAACACAATTTTTTTAGTGCCACTTAAATTAGGAAGCATCCAGGACATGTGTCAACACAATTAGAGCCAGTTGAAGTAGGATTAGCAGGATTAAGTACTCCCCCCTGTCTTGTCATTTCATTTGTAGGACACACCCCATTTTGTATATTCTGTATTTCATTGGCTTTTACAGGGCACACCCATTTTTGTATCAGTCAAAGTAGTATATACAATGATAGTCCTGGATCAAGTCCAACAAAAGCCTCTGCAAAGCCTTATTTCACAAAAAAAGCTTTTGTCAGGCCCTTAGATTTTGCTACCATTGCATCCACTACTTTTGAGCCCACGTTGATTTCCCACCCACACGTGGCACTACTGTACCGCACTGTGCCGCTATGCCACGTTGGCAGGAGGTAACATTGTGCCGTACGGTATGATCAATAATTCTTCTCTAACAAACCCTCTCCCTGGCCCATCTCTCAAGTAGTACAAGTTCGGCTCGTCGTCTTTCACGTCCACTTTATCTATGTTGTAAGTTTTGACTGACCATATTGGGTCAGTGGCTCGCTTACGGCTATCACCCTCGTGTTCCCCCCGGCTGGTATAGGTACCTCACTAGGGCCCTATCTGGTATCTGTTTCTCTTTCCCACGCAATGGTGCAGCCGACTCTGCCACTATTGATTTTAGTTTGATAGCGTCTATCGGCTTCTTACCAGTGAGACGGGTGATTTCATGGTTGATTGCTGACACCACCTGAGGTAGCCGCGGGGTCCATTCGGTGTTGGGTTTATTTAGACTTATTTCCTGAGCGTACTGATGCCCGAATAAGCGCTCAGCCAAAGTCCTATTGAATCTCTCAACTATGGCTTGGCTGCGATGGGCTCCGGCAGTGCCACGCCTGACCTTAGTATCGTGTTTATCTAGCAGGTGTGACACGACACCCATGAACTCCCGGCCGGGGTCAACTTGGAGCTCTGTTGAACTGGTGAACGCTATTGGGTATGTTAATACCAAACTTCCTTCTAGGCACGTAGCGTGGTGGCGGCAAATAGATCTGCCAAAGTGCTTGTTTTTCAAGCCACGCTTTGGCCTCCTCCGGGGGTACTCGCCCGCCATTTTAGCCAGCTTATGTACGGCGCTAGCTCCTTTCCAGTACCCACGCGGGCTGTAGTAAATAGCCTCAAACTTTCTCTGGTTCCGTGACATGTCGCCTAGACAGGGTATCCTGTTTATATACACCTATGTTCTTGGTTCAATTTTCTCATGCCCGTACGCGTACGTGTTTATCCCATCAATAGCTATCCAACGTTTAGTGTCCATCGGCGACAGGGACGTTTTGTTTATAGTCAGTCCGTATATCCTATGTCCATCACTTCTCGGTGTGTTCATTTTATGCCTGAAGGTACGGGTCTTGAACAGGGCTTCCTTGAATCTGGCGTGTTTGATGTGTTGTTTCACCACGTACTTCTTAACACCCTTAGCCTTCCGGATCTCACCATTGTCAGCCTTCAGGATGGAGTACATCTTAGGCCTCAAACCTATGTACTCGGCTATGGGCGTGCCAGCAGACTCGTCCTTCATCTTACCTAGGACCTTTTTATTTACCGTGCTGTGTATGGCATGGTCCTTGGGGTAGTCACTGGTGTCGTACAAATCAAGGCGTTTCTTCATGTCCTCGTACACGTCCTCGGTTCGAATCTCCATCAGCAGGGAATCCGTGTCAGTGTTCACCAGCTCGTTGTAGTAAAAGTCGTACATCAGGTGTTTGGATAAATCGAGGATGCTCATCCCCACGTAAACAGGCCGGTTGAATTTTATGTGGCTTTTCTTCATGTGTAGGGCAACCAGGTCATCGGTGAATATCTTGCTACGGTTGAATGCCGGACTGGCTATCAGTCTCCTGAGCTTGTCTTCCTCATTCGACCGAACCAGCTTCACGGTCATGCGTTTCCTCAGGTTCTCCATAGTCTTACCAAACACCGAGTTGTTAATGAGCTTGTAGAGGTTTTTCTCAAAGTCACTGGTGGCAAGCTTTCAGAGGTCTGTGTTCATTCTGATGTAAGGCTCCATCCATGGGCTCTGGTTGAACACGAGCACCTTGTGTATTTTGGTCAACCTCATACCCAACGACAGGTACAGCTGTAGGTTGCGATAGTGAATGATGTAATTGGTCTTATTCATTAAGTTGGGCACGAGTTTTTCAACGTCTGCCACCCGCCCACCTAACAAGTTATGTTGGTACTCAGACATCCAGTCTGGGTTAACCCTCATACGTTCGGGGGCCAGGGGGTAGCTGTTGTGTCATGTGTGTAATGCCTTGGGGTATTCCAAGTCAACCACGAGGATATAACCTTTGTTCGAATCTGGTGCGATGCTCATAACATCGACCTCATGCGATTCCCATTCGAATCCCCCTGTGGGTAGATACTGGCTCATGGCCCAACCGTACAGGTTGTTGGCATCTAGGTAGAGAATATGATTGGTTGGCTTGCTCGGGTCGTAGCCCTTCACGTATTGATTATTTGCTTTCGCGTATCGTTTGGTTGCCATGGAAATCCCACCTCGCAAGCCTTTCTCAATGAATAGGTGCATGTCGTAATCTGTGAGCAATTCCAACTTAACTCCGGTCTTTTTCAGCAAGGCATCCCACGACAGACCTGGGCTGGTGTAATACCATGCGGGGTCGAGTTTATACTGCTTGAAACATGTCCGCCTAAACGTCTCAAACACGTCGGCTAACAGCAGTACATCTGTCCTCAAGTACAGGTCGTGATAGTCACCCAGATTCTTACAGCCCAGTTTATTCCATACGTTAATAGCGTGCGAGTAATCGTCTTGGGATATTGCCGAGTCAGTCAGATTGCTGTAAAATTCTCTGATGGGAGGTAGTCTGGTCTCAGCGGACTTGGCCCAGCCATCCATGTGCTCGTAGGGGTACACACCCTTCCTCATCAACAGGGGTCGAGTCTCGGCGTCGGTGTATCGATCGGTGATGGGGAAGGTATCGTTGGCCTTGACCAGACTGTCGAGTGACGACAGGAGGAACTGAACCGAGTCGATGAACCTCAGGCCATTCAAGCTGAAGGAGATGTATCTCTCCATGTTGTTGGGGATGCACGTTAGGTTGCCGTCAACCCTCGCGATGGCCTGCATGATCAAGTGAGAGTCATACCCTCTCAAGTTGTGAAAGACCACGGAGATGTTTATTGTCTTGGGGTTGATTCTGAGCTTGAGGTTGCATGCGCTGTGAGCGGCGCCTCTATACTTACCGGTGACGTGGCAGTGATCTCTCACCGAATCACCGTTCAGTGGTGAGTCGCACACGTGACAATTAGTGCTACAGGCGTGAGCTAGCCGGTCGGCTTTGGTCATACGCATGGGAGCGACTGTATACAGTGCATTCCTAATAATTTTTTCTTCCTCCTGCAAACACTTTAGAAACTTTTCAGCCGCGTCGGGTCCGCTGTACACTACCGGAGCTTGTGTTTTCCCATCACAACGGACGACTACGTATCCAAACCCACAGGCTTCATGCTCTTGTGTTTTCTGTGTGAAGCTCTCGCCTGTGGGTAGAGTATTAGGGATACCGGCAACCTTAACAGGTTTGACCAAGGCTTCGAAGTCGGCGTAGATGACATAAGGCACAGACATTTGGTTCTTGTGGTTGTCGAATTTTAGGATATTGTCACCTTCCTTAGGCATGTCGACTCGTATGGCCGTCTGCCCCACACCTTGGCATTCCTCCCGGTGGGATTCTAATAAATCAGCTCGGCTGAAACCGTGCAGGCATCGCACACAAAAGTGTTTTTTACCAACGTGTTTCGACTGGTCGTTCAACAGCCTGCTGAGATGTTTTATCCGCATGTAGTGATACTTTCCACCTCGCTGGGTCATGAATATATTGGTAACGTGGTGACCCTCCTCCCCCAACACTGGACTGACCCTGTGCACTATTGTTGTGTTACTTCGTGCCCAAAGACGTTTATGGCTATATTATTCTGTTTTTCTACTTTGGTGATCTGGGATATGGGGGTTGGTTCATCTATACCATCCCAGTTGAGCCCATCGTCTTGGGGATAGCTAGAAAGCCTGTCTGAATGAGTGTCAACTGGATACAAGTCTGCCCTGATAGCTACCCTCAGGCAATCGTCTCCTCTATTCTTGACGTTGACCATGGCATGTTTTTTCTTATAGTAGGGGGGTAAGTCTAGGTATGACCCGCCTCTGAACGGCACGTAGTTAGCTATGTCTAGATAGACATTATCGATTTTATCAACAACCCACCCGGACCCCAAGTGTGTGTAGCGTTCTAGGTATTCTCGTATCTGCTGAAAAATGGTATCGATTGATGTGTCTATGGTCTCTGTATGCGTGACGACTTCTTGTTTACCTCGGAAGTAAGGCTGAACGTACTCAGTGACCCCAGTGGGGGTTCCCCCCACACCAACCTGCTTATCGAGTGACATTTTCACTGTGATCTGAAACTTTATACTTCCCAGATTGTTTAGTTCCTGGTTGACTTTATCAGCTATCAGAGGCTTGATATCTGTGATGTCTATGTTCCTATCAACATGCATGCGCCAGCCTCTCAAATAGTTGCCTACAGCACGCTCAGTGGGTATGAACTGTAGGTCAATAGCTCTATTCTGCTGTAATAATTCTACAAGCTGTGGTTTCCTCATACGGGAATATCCACCTAACCCTAAATTGCATACCTCGGCTTTTAATTGTTTTACAGTGGGAGGTTTTGCTACGGGGTCATGGGATAACAATGCGACTAACCCGGCTCTCCCCAGGTGGGAATAACCCGTGAACCCAAGCTCTTTTGCTTGGGCTTTTAATTGTTTTACTGTGGGAGGTGCTTGTATGTTAAGTAATCTCAACAAGGCAGATTTGGTCATTCGAGAATAACCAATCACACCTCGCTGCCTCGCGATCTGCTTGAGCTCACTAACAGTAGTCATAGTTGCGTACACACCTAAGTATATCAATCTCTAATTGGACCGCCGGCAAGGGCCAACCTTGATAAAAAATATAGTGAGGCGCTCAGAGGGTTATATCCTCTCTGTCGCCCCAATCAGCTGTACTTAGATGGGCCGTTTCGATCCAGTACTTACACTGGTGGATATAGTATTCCTTGAAGTTGTCCAGGTATTCCTGTATACTTGTAAAACAATTTATCTGGTATTGAGTCGTGATGCCCCGCCCGCATGTGAAGGGGAGAGTATACTTAACACCCCCCTTAATCCATACCACTTCCAATATGACCTAAAATCTGAAGCGTCCCCATAAGTTCAGTTCATCTTTGAGTATGTTTTTGACCAGAGATTTGATGTGCCTGGGCTCAATTTCCACAAACATAGTTATAGCTAGGTGTTCACAGTCTCTAATTGGGGACTTATCCTGAGGAGGCGCCTACGTTCTTTTATGTAGGCCTTTTTTATTCTCGTAGATGAGATGATGTCTGACTACGTTTGCTCCATGAGCTTTGCATAGGCAGTAGTGCCCTTTAACCCCTATACCACACACAGAACACGTGTAGTTAGGGCTTCCCATGTGGAAACAACAGTACCCCTCAGTCCTGCATCTCCTACCACAGGCTTCTTTCTTCCCCATAAGTATGTATTCGCATCGGTACGGAGCAGGTCTCATCTTTGGCATACTTATATGAATACTTAGTCTAATTGTTTTGCAACCAACGCAGTCGCTGCTATACCCAGCGCGATAAAGACCAGTTCACGGTCCATTTGCCCCTTGGATGGTGTGTAGTACTGAGCGAGTGTGGGCTTATTGAGTGGTTCCAGCTGTTTACCTGTTAGTAGGTAGTATTCTCTCGCTGCATCGTCGGCATCGTGGAATGTTTGAACGGCATGGTTCTCACGCCTGAGTTGTTCGTCAACGTAATCGATCCTCTGGAGACGTTTTTTCGCGTACTCGGATTGTGCCGCCTGTAATTTCTCAATAGCGAGGTCGTGCCTCTTACGCTCTGCCTGAATCTCAGCCGCGTGTGACTCTCGTAGTTTCGAGAAGAGGAAATTACTCCCGGAAAATGCCAGGGCATTTACTAACGCCCCACCAACCATCATGGCAATCGTAGCCATCCTATATTTACTTCATAATATTTTCAGGTAGTATCCCTTGTTCTACTAGGATGTCCTTTGTGGCCATCGCCATACCAAGGTTCATTATGAGCATACCCATATCCTGCAGGTTGAAATCTAGCTTGATAGTCGGTTGTTTAAGCACCATTTTGGTCAACCGAGCGTACCCTACGGCTGGACTGGCGACCACGGTGGCGTGGTATGCGTCGTTGACGAACGTTTTCCCCTCAGACATTATGTATATGATATAAAAATATATATTTTATAACATGATATGTGGATTCACCTCTAATTGCGGGGGTTTCTCCCCGGGATCCCTGTGTCGTGTATATAACCATGAGATAGTCACGGCAGCAGTTACGCCTACAACCAACAAGAGTCGAGTCGGGTTCAACGTGATAATTTTATGTTGGTTACACCACCTTTTTTTTTTACCGGCAGCTAGTCTCTTAGGATTCTTCTGCCTGGTGACTGTAGGGGGTTGGGGTGGGGTCTCCTCTGAAGGGGTCTGGGGTTCCCCCAGTTTGGGCGGGGTTTCCCCCAGTTGCGGGGTCTCCTCCTGTGCAGCATCCATCCTGTATACTATTATTATCATTTTTCCCCTCCTTAAATTGGCAATGCGTTGCCGTGATAATCGCCGCCGTCACCGGGGCTAACAACATACCGTATTTGTGGTACAGCACGCAGCTGATAGAGCTCAAGGCGTGTTCGATAAAAGGGTCTTTCTCAAGGTCCTCCCACAGGTAAAGTCGGCGTTCCTGGGGGATGGGAAGGAAGTACGACGCAATACCAGTGTATATCTGGGTCATAGCCGATCCTATAGTCTTCGTCATCTTGGTACCGAGTCTAGCCTCGTATTTAGCGTACAGCTTATCGATTTCTTCGGCTGACATTTTGTGAATTTTATCGGGAGTGTACTCCCCAAAGTAATGTTTGGCTTTACCACCAACAAGCAACGCCACCAGTCTCTCTCGCTTGTCATCACTCACCTGTGGTGATTGTGGCACCAACAGTTGCTCTAGCAATTCATCACACTCCATCTTATAATGTAACAAGTAAGTTTTAGTTTTAACAATATCATACCCGATGCAGGCAAAACACAGAGAAATGAAGGTTAAGTTGCACACGACGAACACTTCAAAAACACCCATAACTATAACTATAACTGATAAGTGCTAAACGCTAAGCATTGCTAAGCTTTGCTAAGCTTTTGCTAAGCTTTTACTTAGCATTGCTAAGCTAAAACACCCTATAGGCCACGGGTTGGTCGGTCTTGAGCACGAGCTTAGCATGTTTAGTTTCAGCAAGCTGTTTCTTCACCCGTTCCTGTTCTAATTTACTCATCACATCGTTCTCTCTCAAACACTCCTCGAACGAATCCCTGTTCTTGCAGTGGAATAAGGCCACCCATCGCGTCTGCTCCCTGAGGTCTTTCAACACCGAGTTGAACTTCTGTGTTAGTACCCAGACGCTGTGCTTTGAGTGCCGGCCAGAGAAGGCCAGGTACGATAGCATGTCTCTCTTTTTTGTTATCTCGCGATTAGCGCTGCAGTCGTCCAGTATGAACAGCGTCGACTCCCCTTTAAATTTCATATGGTAAGCTTTCAACCAGTCCTGTAGACGTGTCCCCGGGTCGACTCTGTGTACGTCCGGGTCCGTCCTCACCCAAGGTCTTTCCGTGTACGTTCTGCAGAGTAGGGCACATGATAACGATGTTGTCGAACACATCCCTGTAGTACCTCTCAAACATATCCAACACGAAAACGGTCTTCCCACAGCCCGTCTGCCCGCACACTATGGCGCAGTGTGGGCCACGGGGCAAATCAGCAGGCAGTGGCCTGCACCTATTAGATGGCCTGCCGGCAGGCAAATCAGTAGATGGCTTGCACGAATCTCCCATTGTCTATATTAAGTTGCGCGTCCGTAATCACATACAGATATAATTTCAACTTGCCCGCTGGTTGAGCCTTCTTGGTAATCTGGATTGTAATCCCCTCGCTGCCGTTGTCGATGCGGCGACCGCTACTGTGCAGTTTATCGTCATCCGTGGATCGCGTGTCCAACCATAGCGCGTACTTCGTGGTCAGGTATTCACCGATATGCACGGAGGATAGGTCCAAGTCTTTGGTTATGTATGGGTGTTGTTTGATGGCCGGTAGCTTTTTTATCTCATCCCACTGCTGGTATGCCCTCATACCATGACTGAACAGCTGGTTGGGCACGCCCTCGATGGTCACTTCCACCTTTTCAATCTCAGGGTTGAAAAACTTCTCGCTGTCCCTTCTGAACGGCTCGTAATCCTCCATGGGGACGACAAGGATGCCTTTCATCGATCGCGCCGGCACGTTCAGGTTGATAATCCGCACAGTGTCGCTCTTATCCCGCATGACTGATCTATGCCGCAGTATGCGATCATACAGGATGGCCACCTTCCCCGAGTACTGGCTTCGAACCTGCCTGGCCAGCTCCGGACTTGTGACCATGTCGAACTCCAGAGAGATGTTGTCTATGGTGTAACTGGCCTCATCGCCGTTCGGCGTACGCACTACTTTGCTGTAGTCATTAAACGTTAGCTCGTATTCAAGCCTATCACCCAGCGCACCCTGGTAAAACGGCACGTGTGACGTGAGCAACTCGAAGTCGAGCGGCACGCAGAACCTGTTCCCGTACGCTTGGGCGATGGCCTTGTCACCGTCCGAGATCTTGTCTAACTGGTCTTGCGTGAAGCTATACCCCATGTGCAACCGGGTTGATTTGCTGATACCTTGGTACACGTCATTGATGCATTCTCCCTCGCTTTTCCAGAGGTCCCCGTAGCAGTGAAACACGTCGCTGTCGTCGATGCTCAGCACCTCGTTGCCGCTGATCTTGATGGTGGTTTTCTTGATGATGGCTCGACCTACGTTCCGCACTAGCCCGCGTTTGTCGTTGCTTGAGGTCAACGTGAGGTTGAACGCCAGTCAAACCATGCCTGGTACAATGAGGTCATTCTCGCCAAGGTTTGGGAATCTAACCAGCAGCGTTTGGTTCTGGTCTATCTTGCTGGGATTGTTGGTGATGGTCACCGACTGGCGCACGGCTCTGACGCCTAGAGGCTCTCTTGATCTTCGAAAAGGATCTAGTTTTCTACCATACATTGTTATATAAATGAAATATATAAGTTTTAATACTAAATAATGGCTGAGTACATCCCTATGGATGATATGTGGGATGATAGTGCCCAGGCATTCGGGGGGGATGACACCACATTCACACAAGGCAACGAACTCGTGAAGCAGGCCATCAACGGGTTTTACGATTGTTTAAAAGGGGATAAAAATTACGTCGAGCCGTGGGGGCGAGACTGTTCCAAGTTTTTTGTCGATGGCAAGGGCACACTGCGATTGAGGGCTCAACCGGGGATCGATCTCATGAATAAGCGCACGAGAGAACCGCTTGCCTTATCAACACTCGGCAGTCGCCATGGGGGTGACTTGATCCGCGATGAACTAGGCTTCATAGATTACGGTGGCGCACGGCCTAAAGCCCTTCCCCAGGAGGCCATTCAAGATCTGCAAGACGTCAGGGGCGCCACATCGGATCAAGACATGACTGATAACATTGAAAAGCTGTTGGCCACCTACCATAACAAACCCTTACCCGGGTTCGAATTTACGTTTCGGGAACTACGGGGGCTGGACAAGGCCATGCAAACCATTCGTGGGTCACTCGTGGACAACACGGCCAAACTGGATGCGATAGACGACCATATCGCCCATGAAAAGGTCAAACTCGGTGAAACGGAGGACGAGTCTCTGAAAGCCACCATCGAGGAACGAGTACGTAATTTGGAAGAGGAAAGGAAGACCCGGCTGGAAACGGCATCCTCCTTCCGAGACCAGCTTCGATCCCAGATCAGCCGTGTGCGGGAAACCGTTGATCGAGTCCGCTACCAGGACACCACGCTAGCTGACAGGATCCGAATCCTCTTCCGAGAGCAAGGCATAACCATCGCCAGCATTCTGACTGCATTGGGCTTCATCATATCAACCCTGGTGGTGTCATTGACAGGGGGTACCCCCACGTGGCTCAGTCAAAACCTGTGGGCAGCCATCGTCGCCGTGGCGGGTTTGGTGTACGTAGCGGCTAAGGAATTTTTAACCAAATGAGCCCCAAACCGTCCGCGACCCCACCAACCGCCAGGGCTGTTTTACGGTCGATGTGCTGCTGAACGCGTGCAGACAGGGGGTGTTGGTTGAACCCTAGGCTCCGGGGGTGGCGCCACTATACCCGTTTCACCAGTCGTGGGTGGTGGGACGTGAGGGGTGTTAACATCAGGGTTGACGCCCAACTTTTGACCCGCCGTGGCTATGACTATTTCGTTGTTGTAGCCCACCACTTTTTTTACTCTCAGTTGCATATCGCTCGGAGCCATGTACAGCCCCACGTCGAAGACGTAGTCGACTTTCGACCTGGTGTTTGATGGCACTCGGGAGATCAACTGGAGAATTGATAGCATCCTCAACGTTAACAACGAACTGTTTCTGAGCGTCGTAAGCAGTCCCCTTACCCAGGATGTTGGAATGCGTTTGCGTCTGCGCACCCAACAGCGCCCACACGTACGTTCGAATCGAGTCGTTTAACCTGATTACCCCGGCACGAGTGAACCCTTTCGACGTGTCCAGCATGAACTTTTTCCAGTCATCCGCTGCCCCCTGCTCGAACCTCCAGACTCGGTAATCCTTGCTGTCATTGAAAGCCATGTAACGGTCATCCCACTCGTTCGTTGTGAGGTGATGATACGACTTGTCACCCCATTCTTTCAACTTCTCGCTGGCATCCACGAGGGGCATGCTGTGAACGATGGGGATACCCAACCCGTGGTTCGGTCCCGGCAAACACCAATCCGCCTTCGGGTCTAGTTCGAATTCGTTGCAAATACGTTCGTAGGCCCGTCTATCGTACTGGTTGTTTACTGGGTTCCACGCCTTTTCCTGTGGGAGCGGGGCGCTGATCTCTTTGAGGATACGTCTGACCTGGTAGTACACGTGAAACGTGAACACAGACTGACTCAGCAGTCCACGCTGAGTGTCAGTTAATGTCACACCACACCCCGTTGTAGCGCACCACACGGCGAAGTTGAGTTGATTCTGCCAGAACTGCATCGGTTTGTTGAACCAAGAATGAACTACCTTGGCGTTAGTCACCGAAAGCTTATACTGGTTGAACACATCTATGAACTGGGCGTCAAAATACAACCCATCAGCGTCGACCACAATCTTCATGTGGGGGGAAATCTATGTCCAGTTTAGGGTAAAACACTCCAGGGGAGTAAAACACTCCATGGGAGTACATTTTAAAGCTATTATATAATGAGCATATATACTCTAACATGTACATAACACTTCCAGGAATAACGAGCGGCGAGGCCGTTCAGCTGACGCACGCTATCGATAACACGTCGGGTCAACTCGAAGTCGCACTGTGCGATATCACCTACCTACCGCAATGGACTAACATCAACGTCAACAACAATAAGCTGTTCGTCGGTGGCGCTCGCAACCAGATAGCTTACGGCTACTACAGCGTGTGCCGCTAAGCGACGAGGTCTTCAAGCCCCTGGGAGCCGAACTCAAGATGAATGACTCAAACGGCACAGTGGTGTTAATCAACAACGGAAGAAACTCCTTGAGGCGAGGACACTCGGGATACCGCCTGACGAGATAAAACCAACGACTACCGTCACAGGCACGAAGTTACCCGACCTAGTACCGTACCGAGAGCTGTACATTCATCTTGGCCAAGTGAGCACAACGTACAACATTCAAGGGGGGTCACCCTTCCATGATACTGAGAGCCGTACTGGTGAAAACGGAGAAATACAACGACGGTAGAACCGAGTCGTTTTCACCGCGGCAGTATAAGAGGTTAACTCAGGGCAACATCCCTGAGCTGATAATATCTGTGTTAGATATAAATCATAATCCCGTGAATATATGATACCTCAGCATAACGCTTCACATAAAATGACCAGCGCACAAGGCCCCGGCTTGAAAAAATGCATCAATGTGGGGATCTCCGACCTCGGGGACACACGCGGTTTCGACGCCCCCGGAGTAGATGGTAAATTCTTCGCCTTGCAACTGAAAAACAACATTTACAAACGCGTTGAAGTCCCCTCCGGTGGAGCCCTAGGTGATATAGTAGATACCTCAAGAGCATTTGTCAACACTCGGTACACCCTAGTCAACACCGGGGTGATGATAAATGGATAATATACCCATCATTAGAGGGTAAACTGTTCGACTTAGACGATGTTGAGAGCACTACCGTCGCCCGATACAAACCATATACGCTCGTCTTCACCGAAGATGACAAGTGGGTGTTGTTACCCGATAAAGACGACTGGTTTCTCAACATTAGACTCTGCTCCCCCTACGTGTTCACGGATAACAAAGACAACTACCTAAACAAAGTCGTGAACAACGGAACCCTGCTCGTGGCTTACGTCCCGGCTCAGAGGCGTAGCGTAATCATCAGCCCAGTCTCCAGTATGGCAGCCCACATGCTATCGAGTAAACCGGGAGTGCAAGACGTGACATTACAGTTGGTGTCTGAATTCGAAGGCGTGGTCAACGTCCTGGCGAGCCTACCGGATAACGCCACTCTGATCATCACAGTATTCTTAGTGGAACCATCGCGGAATGAGGTCGAAATCGTAAAGGGGATCAAACTCGGCTGGGGGAAACGACACCAGTATCACGTTTGCACCGTTTACGTGCGGGTGGGTGTCGACTCCAAAACCAGTCTGCAGGGAGTCACCGTGATCGTGGAAGACACGATATCACTAACCAAGATCTTCCTACCCGACAACATACACTTCATGGGGGTTAAGTGCACCCATGAACTATTATCAGAAAACCAGTTGGAAATTATCTTGTAATAGTATTATAGCAATAACCTGTCATCACCCCAACGCTACGCTTAACGACCTAGGGGACATGGAGGGATTCGATACTCCTGGTTCGGACGACACCTTCCACATCCTACACTGGAAAAACCTGGGTTGCAAATAAGTTGGAAGGACCCCCTATATAACCAACGTTGCCGTATCACCATATATATAGACCCAACGTGGGGTTCTATAAATATCTTTGTAAACCCCGAGTTGGTTAGTGTGCACGCACCGGCGTTTATTGACCTCTCACCTATTTACATAACCAGTCATCTAAACCTTACAAGCCTCAAATACACTATGCAAGAATTAAATAACACACAATTAAAAAGTATCATATAAGACATATTATAGGCGCACAGAATGGGGCTGTACCCAGTTGTAGAGGAAGTAGTGAAGACACTGGAAACTGTAGACGGGTTCCGCTTGAGACAGTTATGTGATGTAAAACACCAACTAGAACAAGACTGTGACACTCGGAAAGCACTATGTAAGAAGTACCATAGAGCTTTCAATGCCGTGGACGGGGCTGATACTGCCCTTATGGCAACCAGCATGGGACTAGGGGCGGCAGGTGTTGGGTTGTTAGCTACCATCGTGGCTGCACCTATAGTGCTAGGTATTGAAATAACAGCTGGGGTGACAGGGGTGTTAGGGTTGGTGCTTAAGTTTGCATCACGCAGACTGCATCGTAAGGCGTTGAAACACGACGAGATCAGGGTTCTGGCTGAAGCAAAGCTTAACACAGTAAGTGAGCGTATTTCCACGGCACTCACTGACAGTAAGATCTCAGAGGAGGAGTTTCGTTCAATCCTCTCTGAACTCACAAAATATAACAAAATGAAACAAGAGATACAAAAGTACATAGAACAGGGGGTACAAAAAAGCCCGGCAAGCCTTTATTACGAACACCAAAGAGATCATAGGTGATTCACATTAAACTGTTTCATCGAGGTCAACGTGACATAGCGGCAAGTGGAGCGATGATGCAATCCCAGGATAGACCCGTTAAACTGAGATACTTCAGCTAAGTCCCCGGTAGCTCAGTCGGTTGAGTGTTGCGGTTGTGAGGTTGTGAGGTATACATGTGGGGTTCGTATCCGTCTCAACTTTTTATAAGGCGGGAAATCAACGTGGGCTCAAAAGTAGTAGATGCAATGGTAGCAAAATCTAAGGGCCTGACAAAAGCTTTATTTGTGAAATAAGGCTTTGCAGAGGCTTTTTGTTGGACTTGGTCCAGGACTATCATTGTATATACTACTGTCAACCAATCGTAATCTCTTTATTGTTTTAATTGTAGATAAGAAGTTTGAAAACCAAATGTTTTGTCAGTAGGGTTTAGACTCCCAACACAGGTCATCTCTAGCCCTCAGCCCAGAGGGTTGTACCCACACTCTGTGGCCACCCCATCACAGGAAAAATAACTTGGTTTCCGGACACCGGACACTGGAAACCTAACGGAAATTAAATGGCGACTTCAGTTTCAGTTAGGTTTCCGGATCGTTTCTCTACATTTCCTTCAAGTTTCCGGACAACAGAAACTTACAAATTACCCAGAAACCAGTATGGCTCCAGTGCGTTTCCGTTACCCAGATTCCTGTATGACTCCAGTGAGTTTCCGTTACCCAGATTCCTATGAGGTTCCATTGGGTTTACCTTATTCTCTACTTTCAGATGGTTTCATTTATTTACTTAGTTCAATGGTGTCATCACAGGCCCTATGGATTTGAAATTTTGTCTAAGTAGTAGTTTGTTCAAATAAATCAAATAAATATAATGGTGGGGTTGGCATTTTGTATGCAATTGTTGCATTGTGAAAGTTATGTCCAACATTTATTCTTGAGAGCTGCACTTGGTCTAATAATGGCACATTACGGTGATGGGTAATGACATGAGATAAGGAAAGTTATTCTATTACAGGTATATAGCGATGTGATAATATGAAGCACATCATGTCAGTTAAATGACTCAGGGTGTTTTAAACTGGTGTCAGGAAGTTCATAAACCGGTACAAATGATAATCCATTTTCAGGAACTTACAGATCGGATTCTTTTGTTTCTTTTAGCATCTTCTCTGTGTTTTTCTTCCTTTCCTGTAATCTGCCGACGTCGATCGTCCCTCTTGCTCCTCCAGATTATCCCAAAGGCTTCTATTAAGAAAAGCAAATGAGTTCATTTTTATTCATCCAATAATAGATTATTACAATCCGACAAACATTCATTATTTTGATTATTATCATATTCACCATGTATCAAACCAAGTAATAAGTAATTGTGGTATATGCATTACTGCGAGGGTATGAGCAGTTTTCTATTAACATGATCGACATGATTATGTAGAAATTATGCATTACATAATGGTATGGTATGCTGTGTCAATTCTACTAGATAACTGACTGACTGAGTTTGGTTTTACGCCGCTTTTAGCAATATTCCAGCAACATCACGGCGGGGGACACCAGAAATGGGCTTCACACATTGTACCCACGTGGGGATTCGAACCCGGGTCTTCGGCGTGACGAGCCAACGCTTTAACCACTAGGCTACCCCACCGCCCCTCTACTAGATAAACTGACAGAATGAAATGATTAGATGCTAGATTTACCCAACTGTGATCACGAAACTAGTTGATGACAATTTTTATTTAGTATGCATTTATGTGTCAATGACATCTCTAATCTTATAAAACCCAACATATATATATTGATTATGATCATGATGATGTCGAGCAATAATACAACTTTGAGAAAGTTATTTTACCTTAAATAAGTAACTTTTAATGGATTTTCAAGGGACTCCACGAACTTTTCCATGATTCTTCTCACAACACCCTAAAACAAGACACACATTTGGATCATGAACATATGTCGATTGGTAATATTTTCCACCTATTTATCATGAACTACTTGTTTTATCTATATTTGTTGCCTTGCTGCATATAACCATATCAGACTCAATGTACAGGAACACAAAGGCATGCTTGTCTTATGGTTATATTTTAACGGAATGTTCAGCTGGTATCAACAATAATGTTGTTTTTTTACAGATTTCACACCAAAATGCAATGTCCACATTAATAACCGTGAGAGAAATCGAAATGCGAGCTCACCGTTACTGTAAGATAAAGGTTCCTACCGAAAACGTTTAATTCGATGCAAACTGACTGCTATGATAAGAAGAGAATAATGAATTTCATCTGAAACCTACCTGATAAGGACACGGTACTGCTAATTTTTCTGTCCTGGGTTTCCGTTGAGATTGCTCAAGTTCCCAGATCCTTGGTTCCAAAGCTTCGATTGTATGTTGTCAAGTGTCAAGAAAACTGTAGCAAGTATACAGACTGCCATTTCTACTACCTTACACTCACAGACTTTACTTCAAACCAACAACAACGAAGTCCAATCTCGCACGTGTACGTTTGAACAAAGGTGGCGGCATTTCAAACAAAGACTCATGGATACTCAATTATATTTTTTTCAATTCTATTGTACACATGCCAATAGTCTGCTTACCCTTCACAAGTTTAGAAAAACAATGATAATGTAAATGTTTATGTAAATTGTTTGTTTTTACAATGTCCGTCACATCTCGCGGGGCCTCATTCATTCCAAATCAAGAGTAGTATATAGAATAGCGGCATGAGATCACTCTTGACAAAAGCCTCTGTAAAGCTTTATTTCATAAATAAAGCTTTTATCAGGCCCTAATCTCTTCCACTATTGTATATACCACTTTTGAATCCCCAGGCAACTTCCTGGTCACTATGACCGCAAACCAACACTTTCCTGGTCACGTGACACTATTGTGATCACTCAACAGTTAAATATTTTGAATTACTACTTCTTGGGTGGGGGTAACATTGTGCCGTGAGGTATGATCAATAATTCCTCTCTGACAAAACCTCTCGGTGGGCCATCTTTCAAATAGTACAAGTTCGGTTCGTCGTCTTTGATGTCCAGTTTATTTATGTTGTAAGTTTTGATCGACCATGTCGGATCGGTGGCTTGTTTCCGAGTGTCTCCTTCGTGCTCTCCCGGCTGGTAGAGGTACCTCACATGAACCCAATCTGGTATTTGTTTCTCTTTTCCTTTACGCGATGGTGCAGCCGATTCAGCGAGCGTTCACTTTTTTCAATTTAATAGCATCGGCTGGTTTTTTATTGGTGAGAGGAGTGATTTCGTGATTGATAGCCGACACCACTTGAGGTAGCCGCACCACCCATTCGGTGTTGGGTTTATTTAGACTTATTTCCTGTGCGTACTGATGTCCGAATAAGCGCTCGGCCAAAGTCCTATTGAATCTCTCGACGATGGCTTGACTACGATGAGCTCTGGCTGCGCCACGCCTGACTTGGACGTCGTGCTTGGTTTGTAGTTGTGACACGGCACCCATGAACTCCCTTCCGGGATCGACTTGCAGCTCGGTGGGCCATGCCAGCGGACTGCGCTTGTATATGTGCTCGAACGCATGAGCTACTGGGGCCGAATCTTTTGCGGTTAAGGGTTCCGCTTCTTTGTAGCGGCTGGCCACGTCAATGACGGTTAGGGCGTACTTGTATGTTTTACGTCTCACCCTGTCGTGAGGTAGAAACAGGAGGTTGGCTTGGTGAACGCGATTAGGCGTGGACACGTCAAATTTTCTTCTAGGTACGTAGCGCGGTGCTGGTAGGTAGATTCGCACAGGGCTTGTTTTTCCAACCACGCTTTTGCTTCATTTTGTGATACTCTTGCTATCTCGGCAAGCTTGTGTATGGCGCTTTCGCCTTTCCAGTATCCACGCGGGCTGTAATAAATGTTTTCCAAAAAATTTTGATGTCGTGACATTATATCTTCCTATCAAACCATCAGTACCGGTGCGCCACAAGGTTGTGTGTTATCTCCAGTTTTATTCACATTATATACCAATAACTGCAATAGCACAGAAAATGGGACACTGTTAGTTAAATTTGCTGATGATGCTGCTATCGCTGGACTCATCACTAACTGTGATGAAACTTCTTACCGTCGTGCAATATCAAATTTCTCTTACTGGTGTGACGATAACTTTCTTGTCCTGAATACTAAAAAGACAAAAGAAATTATAATAGACTTCCGGACTAAGAAGGAAGATTTACTGCCTGTGACTATTCATGACTGTGATATAGAAATCGTGTCAGACTATAAGTATGTGGGAACTGTTATAGACAATAAGCTCAACGCGAAAAAGAATACGGACAGAATCTATGCTAAGTGCCAACAACGCCTGTACTTCCTGAGAAAACTTAGATCATTCAATGTTAGCACACCCACGCTTGGTTTATTCTACAAAACATTTATCCAAAGTGTTCTTTGTTTTTCCAATGAAGCGTGGCTGGGGGCTCTCACAATAAAACAAAGAAACAAATTCTCCAAAACAATAACTCAAGCAGGCAAAATTTCAGGTACAACCTTCGAGGACATCATATGTCTAGGTCAGCGGCAAGTCAGAAATCTAGCACTCAAAATTTGTACGGATTCGAACCACTTTCTTCATCCCGAATATAAACTTCTTCCTTCAGGCCACCGCTATCAAACTCCCCGCCTCAGGACAAAGAGAGCCACCGACTCATTTATCCCATACATTTTTGTTATTTTAAACAAACAGAAGTAGTTTTATTTATTCTTAGCATTCTACTGTGTTTTATGTATCTGTTCGGTATCCAGTGCTAGTCTTAAAGTGTTATACATTGTAGTTTATTTATTTATTTTCTTAATGTCCAGTTTTATCCTTCCCCTTTACATTCGTTTAATCTGTGAAAACAACAACATTTGGTCATGTTATAACGTACTTTAAATCATTTTAACCACTGTTGATTGCTCACAGTGATCTGTGAGAGCTCCTCAGATCGTGTGACTGATGTTGTTTGTGATGTAATGTGTGTGTAATGGATATACGTATTCATTGTAATTCCAGCGTCCATAACGCAAGACAAATTCCCTTCTTGGGCAATAAAGTATTATTATTATTATTATTATTATTATTATTATGTTTTACAGATTAAAGATAATATGCAGCAGAGAGGGTTTGGGTGATCCTGGCACAGTCAGGCTGGTAAGGCTCATCATCAGCTCAGGGCCCTTGCCCCCTCTACACGCAGCCCAGACAGCGAATGGGACTTCTCCCAGGAAACGCTGCCTAGTCGAACCCACCAAGAACTTTCCGGAGAATATGAAGGCTCCCCAACACTGCATTACCCAGAGTGTCAGAAGGGCTGTACTCCCGGTTGAGAACCCGGGCATTCTCCTGATCTGCGCCAAGAGATCAGGAGTTACCAAACCTAGAGCACCGAGAACAATGGGGAGCCTGACGACAGTGTACTTGGGATGCAAGTGAGACATTTCAAAGGCGAGGTCCGCATACTTAGTATGCTTTTCCTGAATCTTGCCAATCACATTGGTGTCAAAAGGGACAGAAAATTCAATGATATAAATAATTTCATAGGCTTTATCAAAAAGGACAAGATCAGGTTTGTTGGCTGGAATTCTCCTCAGGCTGTATATGGGCCAATTCCACAGAAGTTTGAAAGCATCATTTTCCATGACGCCCTGGACATGTTCAGGGTCGTACCATGGATGGACCTCAGAGTCAAAGCTACAGGCATGTTGGAGACGGTAGTAAAAGCAACGAGCCATGCCATCATGTTGTTTAAGATATGATGTTTGTGCCAAGGAAGGGCATCCACTGACAAGGTGTTGGAAAGTCTCTGTGAATTCATTGCAGAGTCGACATTTCATGTTGATATTTTCTTTAAGAATCACATTTAGGCGATTACGAGTGGGAAGTGACTGGTCCTGAGCAGCAAAAAGGAAGCCCTCAGTTTCACATTTAAGACCAGCCGACTTCATTCAGGCGAATGAGTCGGTGGGATTGCTATTCTGTTCTACACAATGCATGTACACACGATGCAATGGCTTCTCAGAAAGCTTCTCCACAAAAGACCGACTCTGGGCAGACTTGGTGAAGGACTTCACCTGGTTTACTCCCATCACCGTACCGTCCACCAGTACGTTGCCATCAGCAAAGTCAACCTCAAATTTCAGATTCTGTCCAACAACCTTGGCACGCTTAAAATAGCTCTGGAATTCCTTGCTTTCATCATGAGTCTTCACATGCATCACCAGAGGATCATCCGATAAATAAATATGTGCAAAAGTACACAATAAAATTCTGTCATGAAGAGCCTCCACATTAATCAAACCCCGACCTCCAGAATTGATTGGCATGTATAAACGGTTAAGAGAGGAACGAGGGTGGTGGGCTCTGTTATCAGACATGATCCTTCTGGTCAGACGGTCAAGACTCTGGATGTTTTGTTTTGTCCAATCAAATACTCCAAAGGAATAGGAAAGGACTGGCACAGCAAAAGTGTTGGTGGCTTTGACCTTGTTTTGAGCATTTAGCTCTGAGCTCCAGATTTTCTTTAAACGAGATTTGTACTCGGCCCAAGTTTGTCTTGAATCTGGGCATTCTGGAGCTGGTCTCGAACTTGCATTCAAAGATAGGTGTAGGTCTGATCTTCCACAAGATGCTCAATAACTCCTCCCCCTTGTAACTTGACCGATCCATCATTAGTTACCTTGCCTCGTTTCAAATAAAGAGTATTACATTTGTCGAGTCCAAATGTCATGCCAATATCATTAGAAAAGGACTATACAAGGAGAACCTGCTCTTTCAAATTGGAATCTCCTTTGGCAAGGAGCTCGATGTCATCTATGTAAAGGAGATGAGTAAGAGGTGTTGTGGGTCTGTGCTGAGGAGGTCCGGGATGGTAACCCTCCTCTTTATTGAGCAGAAAGCTCAAAGGATTTAAAGACAGACAAAAAAGCAAAGGACTAAATATTCCCCTTCTGATTGGATTCCAAAGTCTGCAACTGCCCTTGCTTATTATTATTATATATATTTATTCTTTTTGTTCAATTGTTTCGTGCCCGTACACGTACGTGTCGATGGCGATCCAACGTTTCGTGTCCATCGGCGACAGGGACGTTTTGTTTATCGTCAGTCCGTATATCCTGTGTCCGTCACTTCTCAGTGTATTCTTTTGATGTTTGAAAGTGCAAGTCTTGAACAGGGCCTTCTTGAATCTGGCGTGTTTGATTTGTTTTTTCACCACATATTTTTTCACTCCTTTCGCTTTTCTGATTTATTTATCATCTGCTTTCAGGATGGAATACATTTTGGACCTCAAGCTGATGTATTCCACAATCGGCGTGCCGGCGCATTCGTCCTTCATCTTGCCGAGCACTTTTTTATTGATAGTCTCATGCATCGGGTGGTCCTTGGGGTAGTCGCTGGTGTTGTACAGGTGTATTTTTTCCTTCATGTCCTCGTACACGTCATCAGTTCGAATTTCCATCAGCAGGGAATCAATGTCCGTGCACAGCACTTCACACCTGGCGCCCTTCAGTTCGTTGTAATAAAAGTCGTACATTAGGTGTTTGGATAAGTCGAGGATGCTCATCCCCACGTAAACAGGCCGGTTGAATTTGATTTGACTTTTTCTCATGTGCAACGCTACCAGATTATCGCTGAATATTTTGCTTCGGGTGAATGGTGTACTGGCTATCAGTTTCCTGAGGTTTTTTTTCCTCTTTCGATCGAACTAGTTTCACGTGACGCGTTTTCTCAAATTCTCCATCGTCTTACTGAACACCAAGTTGTTCATGAGCTTGTACAGGTTTTTCTCGAAATCACTGTTGGCCCGCTTTCATAAATCCGTGTTCATTCTTATGTAGGGCTCCATCCACGGACTTTGGTCAAACTTGAGCACCCTATGAATTTTCGTGAGTTTCATTCCCAGTGACAAGTACAGTTGTAGGTTGCGATAGTGAACGATATATTTTTTCTTGTTCATCATGTTGGGTACGAGTTTTTCAACGTTAGCCGGCTTATTTTCCCCCAGCAACGTTTGTTGATATTCGGACATCCAGTCATACGTTCGGGAGCGATAGGATAGCTGTTGTGTGATTCGTGTAATTCCACAGGATATTCCAAGTCCACTTCGAGTATGTAGCCTTTTTTCGAAATCTGACACGATGCTCATGAAGTCGATCGTATCGGATGCCCACTCGAATCCCCCGGTGGGTAGATACTGACTCATGGCCCAGCCGTACAGGTTGTTGGCGTCGAGATAGAGGATATGGGTGGTGGGGTGATTCGGGTTATAGTTTTTCACGTACTTGTTGTTGGCTTTCTCGTAGCGTTTGGAGACCATGGAAATCCCACCCTGCAATACTTTTTCGATGAACAGATGTATGTCATAATCCATCAATAGTTTGAGTTCCACACCGGTCACGTCGGCCAACAGGAGTACGTCTGTTTTCAAGTACAGGTCGTGGTAATCACCCAGATTCTTGCAGCCCAGTTTATCCCATACGTTAATCGCGTGCGAGTAATCGTCCTCGGTGATGGCCGAGCTGGTCAGGTTGCTGTAAAATCGGTTGATGGGAGGCAGTCGTGCCTCGTTGAACTTGACCCAGCTGTGCATGTATTCATAGGGGTAAACGCCCTTCCTCATCAGCAGAGGTCGAGTCTCGGCGTCGGTGTATCGATTGGTGATGTGGAAGTCGTTCTGGTCCTTGGCTTGACCAAAACTATGGAGAGACGACAGCAGTAATTGAACACTGTCAATGAATCTAAGAACGTTTAATGAGAAGGAGATGTATTTTTCCATGTTGTTGGGGATGCATGTCAGGTTGCCGTCAACCTTCGCGATGGCCTGCATGATCAAGTGAGAGAAACACTCCTGCGTGCTCCTACGTTTTGTGCGTGAAACTTTTGTCCGGGGACACACCTATGGTGTCAATGTGTTTCATGAGGGCTTCGAAGTCGGGATAGATGATGTAAGGTGCGAGCATTTGATTTTTGTGGTTGGTGAATTTGAAGATGTTGTTGTTTTCGTTGGGCATGTCGATTCGTATGGCCGTCTGTCCCACGCCTAGGCAATCCTCCCGGTGCGATTCTAATAAATCAGCTCGCGTGAAGCCGTGCAGGCACAATTCACAAGAGTGTATTTTCCTGCCGTATTTCGATTGGTCGTGCAACAGTCTGCTGAAGTGTTTTATCCACACGTAGTGATACTTGTCACCTCGCTGGATCATTAATATATTGATCATGTGACCCTCGGTCTTCGGGCTGATCCTGTGCACGATCGTTTTGTTGCCTTCGTGCCCAAAGATGTTGATGGCTATGTGGTTATGTTTTTCGATTTTGGTGATTTGAGATATGCATGTGGGTTCGTCTATACAGTCCCAGTTGAGTCCGTCCTCTTCGGATAGCTCGAAGGTCTGTTCGAATTAACGTTGACTGGAAACAATGCTGATCTGATTGCTAACCTCAAACAATTATTACCTCTGTTTTTGACGTTGATCATGGCTTGTTTTCCCTTGTAGTAGGGTGGCAAGTCCAGGTACGATCCGCCTTTGAACAGTATGTAGTTAGCTATGTCTAGATAGACCTTATCGATTCTGTCCACGACCCACCCAGAACCCCTGTGCATGTAGCATTCCAGATATTCTCGTATTTTTTTGCAACGAGGTGTCGATGAACGCATCTATCATCTCGGGTTGAGTCGCAATTTCTTGTTTACCTCTGAGTAAGGCTGAACGTACTCAATGGCACCGTCCGTCTGCTGTTTATCAAGCGACATTTTCACCATGATTTGAAATTTAAGACTTCCCAGATCGTTCAGTTCCTCATTGACTTTGTCAGTGATCAGAGGTTTGACGTCGTCGATGTCTATGTTTTGGTCTACATTCATCGGCCAACCTCTCAGATAATTACCTATCGCACGTTCAGTTCGCAGGAACTGTAGATCGACCACTGTTGGTGCAACAGTTCGACGAGCCCGGCTTTCCTCATACGGGAATAACCTACCAGCCCCAGCTCTTTCGGTTGGAGTTTGAGTTGTTTCACAGTGGGAGGGGGTTGTATGTTGAGTAATCTCAACAGCTGAGGTTTCCTCAATCGGGAGCAACCGACTATACCTCGTTCTCTTGCAATCTGTTTAAGCTCTCGGACAGTAATCATTGTTATACTTAGTTGCAAACCCAATCTCTAATTAGGCCACCGGTTATGGGGAGTTAACTCTATCAGCCTTATTTACTGAGTAAAAAATAAAGCGTGCATAAAATCTTTTATTTGAACATGTGGAGGGGTGGCAATAATAGGTCCACTTCAGCGTTGAGTCAGCTATACTTAGATAGACCGTTTCGATTCTGTACTCAGCACGTTCCAGGTGTTCTTGTATGTTTTGTAATGAGGTGTTGAAATACGTATCTATCTCGGGTTGAGTCGTGATTTTTCGTCCACCTGTGATGGGGAAAACAAACCCCAAGGCCCCATCAATATGCGTTATCTTCAATACAAATCGAAATTTGAAGCGTCCCAGGTCGTTCAGTTCCTCTTCGCGTTTGCTGGTGATTATAGGTTTGATATCGATGACTGGTATAATTTTGGCTACTTTCATCCGCCAGATTTTCAGATAACCTTTCGGGGTTCTAGTAGTTCGCACGAACTGTAGATCGGTCGGCTCTCGAACAGTATTCATTGTTATATTTAGATGCAAAGTCAGTTCTCTCTAATCAGGCCTCCGATTGTGTAAGGGAGATAACTCCGCCAGCCTTATCTGTCAGACCAAAGAAAATGAAGCGCGCATAAAATCTTTTTTAAATTTTCATTCTGAGGAGGCGCTTACGTTCGTTCAAATAATCTTTTTTCTTCTCGTAAATAAGTTGGTTTCGGACCATGTACGCCCCGTGGCATCTTCATAAGCAGTAATGACATTTCACTCCAATACCACATACAGAGCATGTATAGTTCACGAAAGCTTTTCTTATACTCTTCATGTGTATGCAACAATATCCCTCAGTCCTGCATTTCTTGCCACAAATCTCAGTTTTCCCCATAAGCACGTATTGACAACGATACGGAGTGGGCCTCATCTTTGTTATATTCATGTGAATATGTAATCTAATTGTTTCATTATTAACACAGTCGCGGCTAGACCCAGTGCGACGAAGATCAGTTCTCGATATTTTTGTTCCGGGGAAGGCGCGTAATACTGAGAGAGTGTGGGTTCGTCGTCGAGAGGTTAGAGGTTAACCGGTTAGCAGGTAGTATTCTTTCGCGGCGTCATCGACGTCCTTGAACGTTCGAACGGCATGGTTTTCACGCTCGAGTTGATCGTTAATAAAATCGAGTCTCTGCATGCGTTTTTTTTGTGTACTCGGTTTGCGTGGCTTGTAATTTCTCCACGGCTATATCTGGCGTTTTCGTTCTGCTTTTACCTCGGCCACGTTCGACTCTTGTATTTTCAAGAAAAGGTAATTGCTCCCGGAAAATGCCAGGGCGTTGACTAAAGGCCCGCCGACCATCATAGCGATCGTAGCCATTCTATATATGTTTATATTACTTTAAAATATTTTCCGGTATGATTCCTTGTTTTACGTGGACGTCCTTGGTGGCCATCGCCATGCCCAAATTCATGATGAGCATGCACATATGCTGCAGGTCGAAATCAAGCTTGATCGTAGGTTGTTTGAGAACCATTTTGTTAAACGAGCGTAACCTACGGCTAGGCAGGCGACCACAGTGGCGTGATATGCGTTGTTAACGAATGTTTTTCCTTCTGACATTATGTATATAATAAAAAATATATTTATTTTATAACATAATATGCGGGTTTACCTCTAATTGTGGTTGCGGTGTGGGTTTTGGTGCTGATTGTGGTTTATTTTATAACATAAATAATGTTGCCACGGCAGCAGCTGCGCCTGCAGCTATCCACAGAGTATAATTATTTTTGTGGTGCTTGGCTACACTGCCTTTTCTACCAGCGTTGATTTTTTTAGGATTCTTCTTCTTGGTGACTTGTGTCGAGTCTTGCTGGGCAGTTTCCATCTTGTATACTATTATTATTTTTTTTTTCCTCTTTAAATTGGCAATGCTTTGACGTGATAATCGCCGCGGTTACTGGGTCTAAAAACATGCCGTATTGGTGGTACAACATGCAGCTGACGGCGCTCAAAGCGTGTTCGATGAACGGGTCTTTCTCGAGATCTTCCTACAGGTAAAGTCGACGTTCCGGTGGAATGGGAAGGAAGTACGACGACGTTAAGCCGGCGTAGACTTGCGTTATGACAGATGCTATGGTTTTCGCCATCGAGCAGTTCGCTGCACTCCATTTTATAATGTAACAAACGATTTTTAATTCTAATAAAATAATATCCAGTACACCTGAAACATAGCGAGATGAAAGTTAAAGATCACATACAACGTAAAACACAACTTTGCAGATTCTGATACCTTTCGGTATGGACTTAACGAAACAAATCATGAAAAATGCAAATTCAACTTATAAAGTTGAAAAGTAACGCAATGAAAAAAACCGCGAAATCGGAGTTCAAACGATTCACTAATTTACTGGTTTCAACAGCTGGGCTGCTCTGCGCTCCTGACGCATGCGCACTGAATAGGTTCGCGGAGCTTGAAACAGGATGTATGCCCGGATTATAAGGTCGTGAGCAGGAGTAGTCTAATCCTGGTTGTGTACACAAATAAATAGTTAATAATCTATTCGTAAAATAAGGATCCCGGATCTAGATCTACTCAGCTATGTGTCAACCAGTGAGGCGTTTCGACATTTCAAGACGGACAGCCTTTCTTGGCGGTGACCGGGTGAGTACTCGTAGTCGGGAGGCTTTGATGTGAGCTATTTTTCTAATGTTTTGTTGATATTTCTCAGGCGCGAGCTTCTTATATGTTATGACAGTAGATTACCGATTTAACTGTTTATATAATTTCATTAGACTATTTAACCACACGTACTTGTTACCGAGTCACTTTCTCAGTTCGATACTTACAGCAACGTCATTATTTAGCATTGTCAGAATTTCTAATTGTCAAATAACATCAAGATGTCGGGTTCAGACAGTGATTCGAGTTCACCAAACATGGCTTTAGATATGGAATGTGAATTCTTTTCAGAAGATGGACACTCAACTGAGGAGGAAGTTGACAGCAACACCCAGGTAGACCCCTACATGTTTGAACCAGTAACAGATGGAAGTGACAGCGAGGGAACCCCGGAGAATCCTGGTTTAGGATATCTATGGATAACAGGCGCACAGAAAACACTGAATGGTTTGTATTGACCTACTAGATTTCGTATCAATGCTTTTCTACTTTATTTCAAATCAGAGACTTCATGTAAATTTATTTTTTAATGTTAGTTATTAATCTTGAATAGAAACACTTGTCCAGCATTTGACATTAAAAACTTGTGAATAATAATAAGAAGAAGAATAATTCAGTATTATCATTGAGTACAATGAAATTTGTTTTGTGTGTGCATTGGAGGCACACTTTACAACCGCAGTGTAGCGCCAGCTGAGTGTAACCTTATATGAGCTTAGCACCAAGCAAGGAAGCAACAACTCCCATCTTTTAATCAAGCTGTCAACAGGTAATGTGAATAAATATGTACAGAAGTAAAGCTAATTCAGTAGATTGTATCTTCAATTGATTGAATTCTGATTTATATCAACACTGTAAAATAATAATTATGATTACATTATTTTTGCTTTCAGGCGGTACAGATACACAGGCTACCGACAGTTTGTGAGATGGTGTTGTGGATACCTCGGAAGGAAAGTGAGAGTGCCACTTCCTGCATGTGCAGTTAGAGCCATAAGATCGGAATTTCCATCAGAAGAATTTTGTGGCTTCAAGTATCCATCTTAAGAGTAATGACAAACAATGACTTTGTGGCAAGAATAATATATTTAGCTTTTCCCACTCCAATTCAGTGAATGTAATATTTACAATTTATTTTTACCAAGTTTAATAATTTATAGTGTTTGTGGAGTATTATGTTATTGTACTGTATCAGGGTTCTTTTTGTTCAGTTTCTTTGGGGGTTACATCACCATCAAACGTCATAAATACATAATGTACATATATATACAAATTATGCTAGACATTCATATTGCAAACATTAATGTATAAATAACTTTAGGATAGTAACACTGTACTTTATTATGCATATTGACAAAATAAAAGAATGTCTATTTTTCAGTGTCTGTCACTTTGTTTCATTTATGGCATGAGAGTCTTTCTGCTGAAACGTGTCTTGTGTCTGGCAATGGCATCTTCCTTAGTTAATTAGGTTCTTGAATGTTCTTTTGTGTTGCCAACCTCCTGGGTTCTGCTGGAATTGCAGGTTCTGTGTGTAATATGTTCTTTAGGATATCATTCGTGAAATAACCTCCCATGGCAGGTTCTTGATAAAAGAGGCGATCCACATAATCTGCAATTCAAAATACAATATGATAGGTCTTGGTTGGTAGGCCGGAAAATAAATACAAAACCAATTCAACTATTCATTATACACCATATCTTGAGTAGGTAGGATTAATACTTTTAATTACAATAGTAAATGTTGTTGGGTCTGCAGTAATTAAAATACACTGGTTCCATACATTTTCCAATTTTTTTCATATCTTGCTTTTGCAAGTTTTCAAGAAAGTGTAGCATTAGAAATACTAATTTCATTGTTAAAGATTGCTCAGCTTGAAACTGAAATGTTTGAATTCATGTCTATGGAAATATAGAAACAACATGTTGATTGTGATAGGCAGCCTCTGTCACAGACAAAACTCATGTCTGTTTTATTGACACCTATGTGTCTGCCTGCCTGTCAGCTAATGACAATATGCAGTACACAACTTCAATCACTGACCTCATGCAATTTAAACTAACACCTATCAGGCTATAGGCCATAAACAAAACCCATTGATTTATGGCTCGTGCACCTGAGTTCTGTCTCTGTCACATTATGTAATTACACAGACAGGCAGGTGTGATACTTGTACACATGGCATGTTATGATGTCTGTTGATTGCAAAATGTTATACACACTGGTACCTTTGCACTCAGATTTGACTGATGCCTGAGTTGCAGCCGACCTCCTGCAGACATAACCTCTCTTTGAAGTCTGGGCTGATGCTGTTTTCAGAAGTTTCTTGGATGGTGGCAGACTAGCTGTTGACTCCTAATAAAGAAAAATGGAGTGAATGAAAATGCATACATGTAATTTTAATATATTGTTGTATTTAAATTACAAATATATAAATGTCAAAAACAACATCTCATCATTAGACATTCGCTCCTCTGACACTTGCTATTTTCACTACTTTCTCTTACATTTCTCCAGTAGATGAACTTGCTGGTTGTAGTTCTGAGATAGAGGCTACATCTGGGATGGCTTCCTCAACTGTGACAGCTAGTTGTGGGGTGGATGCTTGATCACATGATCCATCGTGATCATCCAAGAAAAGGTCTAATGTGGTAGATGTGGGTGTCAGGTGAGGTAGATCTTCTCGCACAGTCGCAAGTAGTTGTGTAAGTATCTGTATTAAAGTAAGCAAAGCAAAGTTATTACAGATTGAATTGATATTTAAAAATATTGCTAATATGTAACTCAGATTGTACATAACATATTTTACATATTTTTTATTTTCATACAATGCCAATAACAGACAATTATAGTAATAACTGAACATATATGGAAAATGAATTCATGAAAACATGCCATGAAAGTAAGTACAATTCATTGGAATGTTATTTTTTATAATTTTTAAATGTTGAAGTATTTTTTCCAAATGATTTTTACAGTTATGCAGCATCAGCAACTACATCCCTCCAATTTTGAAGAACATGCATTATAATAATAATATCTTTATAGTGAGAGGTGAATGAACTAATGGGGAGTAACAACATTTGGACAGTGGTGTGTTTGTGGTTACTATAAAGCAAAATGTCAACATAATTCAAGAGCAGATTCATACCAAAAAATACAAGATAGGCTAATGTCACTTGGGCCTAGAAATATCAACACTAGTGATAACATCTGACATGAAAACTATTCCAAAGACACGATTTACATCATAAAACATTGATCAATGATTCCCATTCGAGTATGTACGATATATTCACATATTTGCCATCATTCTTCAGGAATGATGGTATGTTTACTGAGTGAATTATAGCCATAAATAGTAACGGGGGGATGTACGGATGTACAAATTCTAGAACTCATTATTTTGCTTGGTAATTTATAATTCACGGTGTATGTATCTAAACATATGTGTGTACTATTTACCCTGTCCTTGCTTGACTCTTTTCTCTTTCGCTTTGTTGGATGTCCGAACATGTCAACATGAGGTAGAGGACCGGTGTTTGGTGTCAGTTTCTTCAGGATCGAAGAGCCCTGGTGTTTGAAAATCAGAGACATGTTTTACTGAATTGATGGCGACTAAATTTCAATTGGAACCGAACGCGTAGCGTGAGGTTTCAATTGAAATATTTAGTCGCCATCAATTCAGTAAAACATGTCTCTGATTTTCAAACACACTAGGGTTATCTCCATTCTACCATGACCCATTTAAAATCGAACTTCCTCGCTCTGCGGAAGACACTGCGTAATCCGGCATGGGACGAGAGGCGAATTGAACTCGTCTGTGAAGGGAGCGGTAGGTGCCGTTCGTATTTTTTTAACATTACAACATAACAATATTCTGTCCAAAGAAATCAAACTACTGTTTATTCAATGCAATTATGTAATACCCAAGATCTTGTGTTTTTCATCCCATCTCCACACGACTAAAATCAGCCTATTGTTTTGTGTGCCGTGAAACTGTAGCCCCTGGCCACACTATAATGGAATCGTCTGACCTACTTATTTTCTTCGAAGTAGACAGTTACGCAACAGTTTGAAATGGCGGACGAGCCAGTGTTTACATTTTGCGAAAGGTTGAAATTTGAAGTGACAGTGGACAATACTTGACTGACTGTCGAATCTGAACCCTGCAGAATCGAAGAATAGATCCTTTCCTGATCAACCTACTACCTGTAACTCATCAAAGACTGTTGATTTTTATGACCGGCCGAACATGATTTCACGTACTGCCTCCACCCCGGCATGGGACAACAGAGTGACAGTGCTGCTGCTTAGTTTACATGCGACTAACTTGTGATTCCTTGGAACTTTGTTTTCGTCGTTTGGGACTGGACTGTGTCCAAGCGTTTTCCAAAGTAGATGAACATTACAGTGACAACCTTGTAACCGGGTTTTCTTGGCTTTATCTATTATTTTATACAGATGACACCAAGACAGCTACGGGGTGTGAGGCTTACGTTTATTATATACGATAGTCACCCTGTAATAAGAAACAACAGATAATATAGTATATGCATATTAAACATAATATAATATTATATATCATATCATCATCAAAGCAATACAATCATTTCTGTTACATTACTTACAACTATGTATTATTAGATGATACGATAGAAAATGCTTACAGTACATATTAAGTAAAATGGTTACACATACCCCATGTGTGGCACAAGGGTGAAAACGTGATACCCTTTGAAATGTCACCATTCATGATATGTCCTGCAGAAGAAAGAGCAGGAATAAATACTTAGAGTGACTAAATACACTGAATAACAAAAATGCACAGCTTATGCAATTCCATTAATGTAGATATACTAGTAACTTAGCATGTATACAAGATAATATTAAAATACAGTATTGCTTAGGTTTAAAGTTCAGCCTCTAAACCACATTCATTCAAAACATTAATAGAAATATATAATTCAATGTAAATATAATTACTTCTTAGATGCTTATTTATAATGCATAATCTTTGATTACTATTTAATCCTATTTAGAAATAAAGATGAATTATAAACTAACCTTTTGTGGTGATCTGTGAATACTCCCAGTGCAGTGCATAGTGAAATGGCAATATGGAGTTAGTCAGAGCAAGAAGGTAAAGTTTAAATTTGGCCAATCACAGGATCGCTTGGGGTGTGATTGATCAGCAGAGGGCTGGACAAAGAATGTAGTGGAGCTTGGGTTGTGATTGATCACTGAGGCCTGGGCTTAGAATGACAAACACACACCTCTGTTGAATAAAGTTCAACAGAAACAAAACTTGAAATATATTTATTTACAAAAATAAGACTAAAATACAAATATATACACCTGCTACACACTTCCCCCCGGGATGAAAATGATGTCCTCATCATTTGCCTAAAACAAGGGAGAGAAATGCATTCTGTACATCAGTACTGTCGTTGGCGAGCATTCCAGCGTTGATAAGAGAACTGAGATACTCAGCTCTGATCTTCCAGTCGGGATGTGGAACTGCAGACATTACATACTCACCGCTAGACATCCACCGTGGCTGTGTCCGAGTCCTCCCTGATCTTCTGGGTTGCTGTGCGGCACATCTTCAACTGACTCAGGATCATCTTCCACATTGGCAGGTTCTTCTGGGGCTGCACCAGGATCTGCGTCAGTGGTCTCCACATCTGATGTCCTCTCTGCAGCAGGATCAGCCTCAGCTGAAATATCTTCAGGCTGATCTGGCTGGCTCCCAACTGCGTCTCCAACTAAATCGTCTTCGTCCAATGCAAAGTCTTCAACTTCTGCTCTAGCCTCAGTTGGCCTATCAGCTATATCCGCAGCTGACACTGACGGCTCAGACGATGGGAAATATATGTCTGACTCGTCATCCTCTGGTTCCTCGACTGGAACAGCAAGTCTCTTTGATCTTCTTGGTTTGGGATAGGTCTCGGTGGCTCTGGTGCTAGTGAATCCGGTACAGGGAGTGCACCAATGGGAAGTAGAAGATTCGGTGTAAAACTCTCTTCCTACCTTCACCATTCTCCTTTCCGACCACATAGACAGGGATGGAGGGTTCGGTTGACGAAGAACTGTATAAATGTCACCTTCCCATCTGTCTGCTAGTTTGTGTCTTCCTTCAAAGCGACGGTTTTAACCAGAACTTCGGTCACCAGTCTCTATAATTGCTGCTCTTGCCTTCTTATCAAAAGTAGGTCTTCTGATCCTGCTGTGCCTCCTTGCTGTTCTGTGAAGCTAGATGATATGCCTCTTGGAGTCGATCTCTTAATGACTTTGTGTACTGCTGCAGTGACTTGGGCTTGCTTGGCTGGATGTCAAGTCCAAATGCTAGATCCACTGGAAGTCTTGGGTGGCCGTAAAACATAAGGAAGAAGGGGAATGTCCGGTAGACTCATGCCGAATGCAATTGTATGCATGGACTAAGGGTCCAACATGAGCCTTCCAGTCCCTCTTGGCGTCTGGTTCCAGAGTCCCCAACATATCACATAGGGTCGGTTGAAGCGTTCACACATCCATTACCCATGGGATGGTAGGTGTTAATGGACGACCTATTGATCCCAAGCAGCAGGCACAGCTCTGACATCAGCTTACCAACAAAATTGGCTCCTTTGTCGGAATGAATCCTCTTGGGCAGACCGTAATGGATGATAAAGTTGTTGAAAAACAAGTCTGCTGTCGTCTTGGCTGATGTATTCCGACAAGGATAGGCTTGAGCGTGCGGGTGAAATGGTCAGTAATGACCAACACATACTGTTGACCACCCTTGGATGGCTCCAGAGTCAAGAAGTCCATGCAGACCAGTTCCATAGGCTGCAACGTCTGGATGCTCACCAAAGGGGCTCTGATGGATGTGTTTCCCTTCCTTTTCAGACACCTCTCACATATCTTCAGGTAGTCATCTACATCCTTGGTCATACCAGGCCAGTAGAAACGTTCCTTGAGTAGGGATAAGGTCCGATCTCTGCCTGGATGTCCTACACGATCATGCAAGCTTCTGAGTGCTGAAATCCTACATCTGGAAGGTAGCACTAGCTGTTCTTGATCACATCCATCCATGCTGGTGACTCTATATAACACACCTTCCCTCAAAGTCAAATGTGCAAATGTCTTCAATAAAGTAGTCATCTCTGGGTCTCCTTGGAACTGAGTTCTGTCAGGTCTTGTGGCATTCTCCAGATGCTCCATAATAACAGCAAGGGATGTGTCCTTCAGCTGAGCGCGCGCCAATCCTTTAGTTGGCAGCACACACATGGTCACTTACATCTGCTTCAATTCCTGGAACCACTTCTGTAGACAAGCACAAACTCTCAACAAGATTAGGTGCACAAATCTTGTTACAAATAACACTCACCACATCACGAGACAGGTCTTCCATCTGGACTGGGTCTTTGCTGGGCAAGCGAGACAACACATCAGCATCAGCGTTGTTCTTCCTGGTCGATTACTTGATGGTAAAAGTTGTAACTTGCTAGAGCAGCTAACCACCCGATGTCCTGTGGCCAGGCGATGCTGTAGTAAGTACATCGATCAGGGGATTATTGTCGGTCATTACTACGAAATCATTGCCATACAAATAGTCGTGAAATTTCTCTGAAACGGCCCATTTCAGACACAAAACTCGAGTTTATGCGCTGAATAGTTCCGTTCAGATCGATTCAAACCCCTACTTGCATAGGCAATAACTTCGTAGGTGACCATCATACTCCTGGTATAAGACTGCTCCTAGGCCATGGGTACTAGCATCAGTGTGCAGCTCGAAAGGTCTTGAAAAGTCAGCAAACCCAAGGACTGGAGGTGATGAAAGTCTGTTCTTCAACTCCTGGAAAGCTTCTTCTTGAGCAGGACCCCAGTTCCAAGCAGTTTGGGATGTCTTAGACCTCGACTTCTTGGTGGCACACTTCGGCATAAGTTCTGAGAGGGGTCTGGCGATCTTAGAGAAGTCCTGGACGAATTTCCGATAGTATCCAGCAAATCCCAAGAATTTCCGGATGTCTTCTGGAGTAGATGGTGTTGGCCAGTGCTGAATCTTGTCTATCTTCTCTGGATCAGCTTCAATCCCCTCAGCAGACACAATATATCCAACGTACCTCACCTTTCTCTTAAAGAACTTGCATTTCTGTGGGGCGAGCTTCAATCCACATTCTTGTAATCTTCTAAAGACGAGCTCCAGCCTCTCCACATGCTCCTCGTATGTCCGGGAAAATATGATGAGGTCATCTATGTATATAAGGCAGATCTTCAAGTTGAGTCCCTCTAGGCACTTCTCCATAAGGCTGATAGGTAAGCTGGAAGTTTGACAAGCGAGCGGCATCCTGTTGTACTTTCGAAAAATCGAGTGGACCTACAGTAAAAGCCGTTCTCTCCTTGTGGGTCATCATCTATCTCAACTTGGTAATAGCCGCTCTTCATATCCAGCACTGAGTAGAACTTGTTCCCTCGAGACAATCTAAAAGTTCTTCAATTCTCAGGAGAGCATAACTGTCCTTAATTGTCCGGTTGTTCAGCTGGCGAAAATCTATACATAGACGTAAACGACCATCTTTGGCGCTTGGCTAACACAGCGTTGGAAGCCCATGGACTATGAGTGTCTAATCACACCAGAGGACAACAGTTCTTGAAGATGACTCGAACCTGATCATACATTGCTGGTGGTATCGCCCGATGTCTCTGCTTGAAGAACGCGTCATCATAGAGTTCTATCCGATGCTTGACCATGTTGGAATGTCCAAGATCTTTATCATGTTTAGAGAAGATGTCACCATATCTCCTAATAACCTCCAGTCCCTGTGCAACTTCATCGTGTGTAAGTCCATCTTCCTCCAACTCAATGTCGTCAATCCACTTCTCAGAGTCTGAACATCTCATGTCTGGTAGGTCTTCTATTGTCTGGGTTGAAGTTCACACAGCAGAGCCTTAGTTGGAACAATCATGGTCTGGGTAGTAACATTAGACACATGAACTTGTATCTCATCTGGTCTGTCATGGCAGTATCTCACAACGACTGGTATGATGTCTAAGTCCTTAGAAATAGTAGAGTCTACAGTTGGCTGTATAAGGGGCACACACTTGTGGATATGGAATCCTTTTGCACAGTTGTCCACGGATGATGGCAGAACCATTAGCAGGTATGATTACAGGCTTATATTCAATGGATCTAACAAAGCCCAACTTCCCACCATTCTTCTCTAACTCCTTCTCTCGAAGCATCATACATCTAAGGCCAGGTACCAAGGTGTGTAGAGGTTGGCCGTCTGAAGGAATCGGATTCCATTAACCTTTCTGCAGGCATCCAAAAGCACTCCAAGAACATTAGTCCCAAGAAGAGCAGGAACTTTGGCATTATAGCTGGTGTCAGGCACAACAAGTAACAAACAAGTGATGTCATCTTGGTCATCACAACCATCACCAATACCCTTGACCTTAACCTCAATGTAACCAGAGTAAGGTAATGAGTTTCCACCTGCACATTCAATATTAAGAAGGCTATCTACTGAATGTATGGGAATATGAGTGAGATACCTATCATAAAAAGAGATAGACACAATAGACACTGTGGCACCTGTGTCCACTAACCAGCCCTAACGGAATATTCTCAATAAGTATATCTACCTCATTTGAATTCCCAACTAAGTCAGTGTGTGCGAATACACGAGGGCTAGATGTAGCACCTACAGGCGCCCGAGACCATAGGCGTGGCCGAGTTTAAAGGCCTCTTAAGATGGTCAAGGCGTACCGACAGCCATAATACAAATGTCGGGATAGCCACACCTGAAACACAGGCTCATGATCCGATGCTTGTCCTGGTGTGAGAGATCTGTTGTCGTTAGCTCCAGCCCCAGGTTGATAGAAATAGGAAGGGGCGGCGGCATTCCTTCCCTCGGGAGATGGAGCAGGATACTTGCTGGATCGAGGATCATACATAGCTGGCTGATATCCTCGTCCTCCCGTCCATGACCTCTTGTTCTCGGTGGCTCTCTCCCATACTGCTGTCCGTGGGTGGGTAGAACCAAAGGAGATTGTTGCTGGTACACTTGGGCTGACAGCTGCTGATGTTGGTCACGTGGGTCGCATACACTCGTGGTCAGATCCTTGATCATCCCCTTCAGCTCAGCGATGTCATCAGGCTTAGAGGCGGGCTGGTTACTGGCCATGTTGGCGGATCGCGGGCTTCCGACTTAGACTTCTGGATATCTGATCTGGCTCGGTTCTGTTCAAATTCTATCTCACGGAGGCACAGTCTAAGCTCATCAAAGTTGGAGATACTCTCATATTTATGAGCAGCAAGACTCTTCAGTGAAGTCTTCAATCCATCCCAAAGTCTGGACCTCAACATCTCATCCTGCTCTGCTAAAGAAATCTGCTTCTGTTCCGCTAACTGGTATAACAGTCTCTCAAGTCGACAGCTCCAGGCAGTTACGTCTTCGTCATTTTGCTGGTAGGAGCTGTAGAACTCCGAAAATAATGAAGAACTTCGGCGGAGAGTACCAAAGCACTCTTCAACTTCAACAGAACATCCACAATGGAAGCATGATGACCAAGTTTCATCACAATAAGAGCCGCCTCACCCTTCAGTGACTGACGAATACCCTGAAGGATAACAGAGTTGTCATGGGCCTTGGACTCCATCAGACAATTCACCTCATACCGCCAAACATCATAGTCAGCATCCTTGCCGGCCGTTCCACTAAACAAAGGAAGTTTAGGGAAGTGACGATAAGCAACCTTAGAACTAAGTGGCACCTGTTCTGGCTGAGAACCATCTAAAGTGGAGGCTTCTTCCTTCTTCACAACTGGACCACCCTGCGTGGCATACTGCTTCAACCAAGACTTAAAGTCATCAGGGGTTATCGGCCTTAGGATGCAACCCCATCTTAGCAAAACTATCAACAAGACTAGCATATTCTTCTTCAGAGAAATTCATCTTCAAAGGCACAAGACTCCAAGTAAAGAATAAACAAAATCAGACATGGATCCAAGGCATGGATACAATGACTTGATGCAGTAGATGGTGGTTTGTGAATGTGTCAATAGCTACAAAGACGATGTGTTAATCCCATACAAAAGTAGCACATACAGTGAGGGTACAATAATTGTATTTTCAGCGGCAAACAAACAAATTAAAGGACATCAGTTGGGTTTATGTGGCAAATGCAAGTATTACCCACATGGGTAATTAACAAGATTTGACCATAAGATTAGATTATGCCATGGTTGGCAGATGCAGAATAATGAAATATGTGGACTACAATAACTATGAAGACCACAGTGTGTGTCGAACGCGTGACAATATGTACAAAAGCGGGTCGCGACTCAAGGCAGCGCCATCATGATGTAGACATTTCACGACAAACGCATAAGCGGAGCAAAATCATCGCAAACGCAAAATAATCACGAGCGACGCAAGCGGATACTAAAGCAAAGGATGATAATTACAAATGGACCCTACATAATGAATGAATATAGACCACAGGCAAAGAGGGAGACAAAGAAAGCGAATGAGCTGGTTAGATATTTGAACTAAGTGTAGTGCAGTGCAGTTAACTATGACATTTATATTCTAAGATAAAACTGAAGTTTAATGCTAAGTTTATTTAAAACTAAAGTTTATTTGGCTAAGTTTATTGATTTAAGTATATTCACACAATCATACTCACACGTCACACCTAAAACAATGTAAATGATTAAAGAGACTACAATATGGAAATAAGCGAGAACACAAGTGAAGCTTGTACAAACACAACAAAATGCTAACTAACTAAGCTGCAGCTAAGTATAAAGAAACGCAAATTGATATGGATATGTGTACACCAAATGAAAATAAATGCAGTTGACACTACATCTTATTGAGGGTAAATAACCTGCAGGTAATATGTAAACAAAAGCAATGCTACAAACCGTAAAGGTATTTAAAGAAACAACAAGGAGTTATGCCAGGCAAATATTTACAAGTTCATAATGGACAGAAAATTCGAAGATGAATGTTTACAGACATGTCAAATGTAAACAAAGTCAAAGCAATATTGCAAAAAATGTAGAAACAGTACTTACAGTTCAAGATGAACAATATAAATATATCCAATTAAAGACGAGAAACAAAATAGTCCGGAAAATGAGTCACAATTCACAATCACCAAACCAAGTACAGCAAATTGTCAACTTGACCTGCCTTGGAGTCTCTGGGTCAAGGTCGCTGTCAAAGTTCAGTAAGTCCTAGGGTCACAAGACCCAACAACATGGACCTGACAGTCACTCGTGTGATGGCCAAATCGACCATAATTACAGTTCTTTCACAAACTTGCATTCCATGCGGGTATCCAGGCATCACATAAGTTCCTCACTGGGGCTCCAAACATGTAACCGGGTTTTCTTGGCTTTATCTATTATTTTATACAGATGACACCAAGACAGCTACGGGGTGTGAGGCTTACGTTTATTATATACGATAGTCACCCTGTAATAAGAAACAACAGATAATATAGTATATGCATATTAAACATAATATAATATTATATATCATATCATCATCAAAGCAATACAATCATTTCTGTTACATTACTTACAACTATGTATTATTAGATGATACGATAGAAAATGCTTACAGTACATATTAAGTAAAATGGTTACACATACCCCATGTGTGGCACAAGGGTGAAAAACGTGATACCCTTGAAATGTCACCATTCATGATATGTCCTGCAGAAGAAAGAGCAGGAATAGTAGTATAGGTAAAGACAGTCCGGGACCAGGGTAGCCAAAGCTTTATTACATAGATAAAGCTTTAGTCGGATACCTTATTCTTACTGTCATTACCTATACAGAAAGCCTTATTTCCCAAATTATGCTTTAGTTGGATCAAGCTATGAAAAACATTTGTTTGATCAAATAGCCTCTATGTCGTGTTGACGGGAGGTAATACTGTGTCATACGGTACGATCAATAATTCTTCTCTCACAAACCCCCTCCCTGGCCCATCCCTCAAGTAGTACAAGTTAGGTTCGTCGGCTTTGATGTCTACCTTATCTATGACACTATACCATGTTTACCTCGACGAAACAGTTTAATGTAAATCGTCTGTTATATTTTTGGTGTTTGTAATAAACGCTTGCCGGGCTTTTTGTACTCCCTGTTCTATATACTTTTTTTTCTCATCTTCACTGATAGCAGTACTTTTACGAGACTTGGACTGAATATCTTGTTTCATTTTGTTATATTTTGCGAGTTCAGAGAGGACTAAACGAAACTCCTCCTCCGAGATTTTGTTATCAGTGAGTGCCGTGGAAATAAGATCGCTTATAGTGTTAAGCTTTGCTTCAGCTAGAACCCCGATCTCATTATGTTTCAATGCCTTACGATGTAGTCTGCGAGATACAAGCTTAAGCCCTAACCCCAACACCCCTGTCACCCCAGCTGTTATTTCGAGCCCCATCACTATAGGTGCGGCCACGATGGTAGCTAACAACCCAACACCTGCCACCCCTAGGCCCATGCTGGCTGCCATAAGGGTAGTATCGGTCCCGTCCACGATGTTGAAAGCTCTATGGTACTTCTTACACAGTGCTTTCCGCTTATCACGATCTTGTTCTAGTTGGCGTCTTACATCACATAATTGTCTCAAGCGGAACCCGTCTACGGTTTCCAGAGTCTTCGCTACTTCATCTATGCCTGGGTACAGTCCCATCCTATAATATATATTGCAAAAGATATTTTAATTGGGTTTCATTTAACCTTCGATCAACGTACTTGAGGCTTATAAAGTGTAAATCCTCATGTAGGAAAATAGATGAGAGTTTAATAGGTAACTTTGCATCCACACGATCCCCATAGGAGGGGTTTATTGAGGAGGTTATAGAACCCGTTGAGGGGTCCGTTTGTATGATGATGGTGCAGTAACGTTCATTAACTTTCTGGGGATTCCAGTGTACTATCACCCCAGGTACAAGTTGTTGTTCTAGATTATTACTATTAACTCTAGCGATGTAGACTTCTATGATGAGTGTGGAGCCTGGTGACACAACTGGAATATCCAATCGGTGTCTGTAGCATTCATAATTTAACTCACCCCCGTGGAATGCTAGTAACATATTGGGTAAAGTCGGTCTTAGTACAATCTTTGTATTTGGTCCCGGAACGAAACACCCGAGCGCGGTACCGCTATTCTTAATTTCATAGATATACCCATCTTCTTTTGATGTGATATAAGGTGAGGCGAGTGTTAAGTTGACTATCCATTTGGGCTCTTTAAAATCCGATAACGACACCCGCCTATACACATTGTTTTTTGAAGTGCAGGACGTACAAGGTGTCTTCCTCACCAGGCTGATCGAATCCCTCCGTGTCCCCTAAGTCGTTAATCGTAGTGTTGGGGTGAAGCCAAGACATTGCTATAATACTATTACGATATAATTTCCAACTGGTTTTCTGATAATAGTTCAGGGGTGCACTTCACCCCCATGAAGTGTATGTTGTCGGGTAGGAAGATCTTGGTTAGTGATATAGTGTCTTCCACGACCACGGTGACACCCTGCAGACTGGTTTTGGAGTCGACACCCACCCGCACGTAAACGTTGCAAACGTGATACTGTTGTTGTTTCCCCCACCGGAGTTTGACCCCCTTCACAATCTCTACATTATCCCGCGATGGTTCCCCTAGGTAGACTTGGATGATAAGTGTTGAGTTCGCCGGTAGACTCTCCAGGATCCTGACCACACCTTCGAATTCAGACACCAACTGCAATACCACGTTTTGCATCCCCCGCTTTACTCGATAGCATGTGGGCTGCCATATTGGCGAGTGGGCTGATGACTACGCTACGTCTCTGAGTCGGGATGTAAGCCACGAGCAGGGTTCCATTGTTCACGACTTTGTTTAGGTGGTTGTCTTTATTATCCGTGAACACGTAGGGGGAGCCGAGCCTAATATTGAGAAACCAGTCGACTTTACCCGGTAATAACACCCACTTGTCATCATCGGTGAAAACGAGCGTATATGGTTTGTTTCGGGCGACGGTAGTGCTCTCAACATCGGTTAAGTCGAACAGTTTGCCTCCGTATGGGTATATCATCCAGTTATCATCCCCGGTGGTGACAAGGGTGTACTTAGTGTTGACTACCGCTTTTGAGGTATCTACTATATCACTTAGGTTGCTAGTACCACCGGAAACTTCAACACGTTTATAAATGCTGTTTTTAAGTTGCAAGGCGTACAATTTACCATCTACTCCGGGGTCGTCGAATCCGCGTGTGTCCCCGAGGTCGGAGATCCCTACATTGGTGCATTTTTTCAACTTCATCCCGGGGCCTTGTGCGCTGGTCATTTTATGTGCAGCGTTACGCTGAGGTATCCTATATTCACGAGATTATGATTTATATCTAACACCGATATTATCAGCTCAGGGATGTTGTCCTGGGTTAACCTCTTATATTGCCACGTTGAAAGCGACTTCGGTTCTGCCGTCGTTGTATTTCTCCGTTTTAACCGGCACTGCTCTAAGTATAGTGGAAGGGTGGCCTCCTTGAATATTGTCCGTTGTGCTAACCTGGTTGAGATGAATACACAACTCGATGCGGTACTAAATTCGGGTAACTTAGTGCCTGTGACTGTAGTCGTTGGTTTTATCTCTTCAGGCTGCATACCGAGTGTTCTAGCCAATGGTCGACCTAGCGCAAGGAGTTTCTTCCGTTGTTGATTAACACCACTGTACCGTTTGAGTCGTTCATCTTGAGTTCGGCTCCCAATGGTTTGAATACCTCGTCGCTTAGAGAGCACACGCTGTAGTAACCGTCAATTATCTTGTTGCTAAGCCACCTACGAACAGTTTATTGTTGTTAAGCGTTGATGTTAGTCCATCGTGGTAGGTAGGTTATATCGCACAGTGCTATTTCGAGTTGACCCGACGTGTTATCGATCGCGTGTCGTCAGCTGAACGGCCTCGCCGCTCGTTATTCCTGGAAGTGTTATGTACATGTTATATAAACTCATTATATAATAGTTTTAAAACATGAAGATCGTGGTAAGCTGATGGATTGTATTTCGACGCCCAGTTCATAGATGTGTTCGATAAGTATAAGTTTTCGGTGACTAACGTTAAGACAGTGCAACTTGGTTCAACAACCCGATGCAGTTCTGGCAGAATCAACTCAACTTCGGCCGTGTGGTGCGCTACAACGGGGTGTGGTGTATCCGACACTAGGCGTGGACCGCTGAGTCAGTCTGTGTTCACGTTTCACGTGTACTACCAGGTTAGGCGTATCCTCAAAGAGATCAGCGCTCCACTCTCACAGGAAAAAGCGTGGAATGCAGTAAACAACCAGTACGATAGACGGGCCTACGAACGTATTTGCAACGAATTCGGAATCGACACTAAAACGGATTGGCGTTTGCCGGGACCGAACCACGGATTGGGTATTCCTATCGTTCACAACATGCCTCTCGTGGAAGCCAGCGAGAAGTTGCAAGATTGGGGATACAAGTCGTATCCTATCACAACAAACGAGTGGGATGACCGTTACATGGCATTCGACGACAGTAAGGATTACCGAGTTTGGAGGTTCGAGCAGGGGGTGACTGGAAAAAGTTCATGTTGGAATCGAAGGGTATACTTTCGTGCGGCACCGAACGCTTGAATGACTCGATTCGAACGTATGCGTGTGGGCACTATTGGGTGCGCCAGAGCGCAAACGCGTTCCAATATACTAGGTAAGGGGACTGCTTACGGCGCTCAGAAACAGTTCGTTGTCAACGTTGAGGATGCTATCAATGCTCCAGTTGATCTACCGAGTGCCATCAAACGCTACCAAGACGTGTTGGAATATGCCAGGTCGAAAGTCGACTATGTGTTCGACGTGGGACTGTACATGGCTCCGAGCGATATGCAACTGAGAGTAAAAAAGTGGTGGGCTACAACAACGAAATAGTTATAGCCGCGGCGGGTCAAAAGTTGAAGCGTCAACCTCGATGTCAACGTCCCCGTCCCACCACCCACGACCCGGTGAAAGCGGGTATAGTAAGCGCCACCCGGAGCCTAGGGTTCAACACACACACCTACAGCCCCCTGTGGGGTCACCCCCACACGTTCTGGAGCAGCACATCGATAATAAAACAGCCATGGTGGTTGGTGGGGTAGCTTTGGGGCTCATTTGGTTAAAAATTCCTTAGCCGCTACGTACACCAGACCCGCCACGGCGACGATGGCTGCCCACAGGTTTTGACTAAGCCGCGTGGCAGTTTTAGCCAGGCTCAGCAACCACGAGACGATGCTACCCAGGATGCCGGGTAGGGCTTCGGCGGCCTTACCAGCCAGTTTAGCTAGAGTTTCCCCTAGTTTTTTAATCCACTCTCTGACACCACCACCACCACTTGGTGCATGCGTGGGTGTACCCCCACCGCCGGCAGGCGTCAGTGACACCACCAGGGTAGATATGATGAAGCCCAATGCAGTCAAAATGCTGGCGATGGTGATCCCTTGCTCCCGGAACAGGATTCGGATCCTGTCAGCTAGCGTGGTGTCTTGGTGGAGGACTCGATCAACGGTTTCCCGCACACGGCTGACCTGGGATCGAAGCTGGTCTCGGAAGGAGGATGCCGTTTCTAGCCGGGTCTTCTTTTCATCTTCCAAACTACGTATTCGTTCCTCGATGGTGGCTTTCAGAGACTCGTCCTCCGTTTCACCGAGTTTGACCTTTTCATGGGCGATATGGTCGTCTATCGCGTCCAGTTTGGCTGTGTTGTTCACGAGATGGCCGCGAATGGTTTGCATGGCCTTGTCCAGCCCCGCGGTTCCCGGCGGTAAATTCGAATCCGGGTAAGGGTTTGTCATGGTAGGTGGCCAACAGCTTTTCAATGTTATCAGTCATGTCTTGATCCGATGTGGCGCCCTGATGTCTTGCAGATCTTGAAGGGAAGGGCTTTAGGTGCGATGCGCCCCGTAATCTATGAAGCCTAGTTCATCGCGGATAAAGTCACCCCCATGGCGACTGCGAGTGTTGATAAAGCAAGCGGTTCTCTAGTGCTTTATTCATAAGATCGATCTCTGGGTGAGCCCTCAATGCATGGCGTGCCCTTGCCATCGACAAAAAACTTGGAATATTCTCGCCCCCAGGGCTCTACGTAATTTCTATCCTCTTTTAAACCATCGTAAAACCCGTTGACGGCCTGCTTCACGAGTTCGTTGCCTTGCGAGAATGAGGTTTCATCATCCTCGAATGTTAGGGCACTATTATCCCACATATCATCCATAGGTATTTCTTCAGCCATTATTTAGTATTAAAACTTATATATTTCATTTATATAACAATGTACGGTAGAAAACTAGATCCTTTCAGGAGATCGAGAGAGCCCCTAGGTGTCAAAGCCGTGCGTCAGTCGGTGACCATCACCAACAATCCCAGCAAGATAGACCAGAATCAAACGCTGCTGGTTAGATTTCCAAACCTTGGCGCGAATGACCTCATTGTACCAGGCACTGTTCGACTGGCGTTCAACATCACGTTGACCTCCGACAACGACAAACGCGAGCTAGTGCGGAACGTAGGTCGAGCTATCATCAAGAAAACCACCATCAAGATTACCGGCAACGAGGTGCTTAGCATCGACGACAGCGATGTGTTTCACTGCTACAGGGACCTCTGGAAGCGAGGAGAGCGTGTCAATGGCGTGTACCAAGGTATCAGTAAATCGACCAGATCGGCGCATTGGGTATGCCTTCACGGCAGACCAGTTAGACAAGCTATCGGACGGTGAAAAGGCCATCGCTCAAAGCGTCGCGGGGAACCCGGTTCTGCGTGCCGCTTTCGACTTCGAGTTGCTCCGCGGAACAGCGCCGTTTTACCAAGCGCGCTGGGTGATAGGCTTGAATCTGACTCCACGTTTAATGACTACAGTAAAGTAGTGCGTGCGATGCGCTTGACGGCGATGAGGCTAGTTATACCATAGACAACATCTCTCTGGAGTTCGACATGGTCACTAACCGAAGCTGGCCAGGCAGGTTGAAACCAGTACTTTTCGGGTAATGTGGCCATCCTGTACGATCGTATACTGAGGCATAGATCTATCGTGCGGGGATAAGAGCGACACTGTGTGGAATATCAACCTGAGCGTGCCTGCGCGATCGATGAAAGGCATCCTGGTGCGTCCCGTGGAGGATTACGAACCGTTCGGAGGGACAGCGAAAGTTTTCAACCCGAGATCGAAAAGGTGGAAGTGACCATCGGCGTGCCCAACCAGCTGTTTAGTCATGGTATGCGTGCGTACCAGCAGTGGGATGAGATAAAAAAGCTGCCGAGCAAACATCCATACATAGCCAAAGACCTGGACCTATCATCCGTGCAAATCGGTGAATACTTAACTAACAAGTACGCGCTGTGGTTGGACATGCGATCCACGGATGACGATAAACTACACGGTAGCGGCCGTAGGATAGACAATGGTAGCGAAGGAATTACTATCCAGATTACCAAGAAAGCTCAACCCGCTGGCAAGTTGAAATTATATCTGTACGTTATTATGGACGCGCAACTTAATATAGACAATGGGAGATTCGTGCAAGCCATCTACTGATTTGCCCCGCGACCCACACTGCGCCATAGTGTGCGGGCAGACTGGCTGTGGGAAGACCGTTTTCGTGTTGGATATGTTGGAGGGGTACTACAGGGATGTGTTCGATCACATCGTTATCATGTGCCCTACTCTGAGCATGAATAAAACGTACGCGGAAAGACCTTGGGTGATGGACGGACCCTGGCGTACACAGAGTCGATCCGGGGCCACGTCTACAGGACTGGTTGAAAGCTTACCATATGAAATTTAAAGGGAGTCGGCGTTGTTCATACTGGACGACTGCAGCTAATCGCGAGATAACAAAAGAGAGATATGCTATCGTACCTGGCATTTTCAGGCCGACCGCATAAAGCACAGCGTCTGGGTGCTAACGCAGAAGTTCAACTTCGGTGTTGAAAGACCTTCGAGAGCAGGCGATGGGTTGCCTTATTTCACTGCAAGGACAGGGATTACGTTCGAAGAGTGTTTTGCGAGAAGAACGATGTGATGAGCAAATTAGAAGCGGGAGCGGGTGAAGAAACAGCTAGCTGAAACTAAACACGCTAAGCTCGTGCTTAAGACAGACCAACCAGTAGCCTATAGTGTGTTTTAGCTTAGCAATGCTTAGCAATGCTTAGTAAATTCTTAGCAATTGCTTAGTAAATTTTTAACAATGCTTAGCAATGCTTAGTATAGTTATGGTATTTGAAGTGTTAAATGGGTGTGCAACTTAACCTTTATTTCTCTGTGTTTCGCTTATATCGTATATTATATTGTTAAAACTAAAACTTACTTATCATATTATAGGATGGAGTGTGAGGAGTTGCTAGAGCAACTGTTGGTACCCCAATCACCACAGGTGGATGATGATAAGCGAGAGAAACTGGTGGCGTTGGCTGTTGGTGGCAAAGCCAAACATTACTTTAGAATTACACTCGGATAAAATTCACAAAATGTCAGCCGAAGAAATCGATAAACTGTACGCTAAATACGAGACTAGACTAGGTTCAGAAATGACAAAAACAATAGGATCGGCTATGACCCAGATATACACTGGTATTGCGTCATACTTCCTTCCCATCCCCCCGGAGCGCCGACTTTACTTGTGGGAAGACTTAGAGAAAGACCCTTTTATCGAACACGCCTTGAGCTCTATCAGCTGCGAGCTGTACCACAAATACGGTATGTTGTTAGCCCCGGTTAACGGCGGCGATTATCACGGCAAAGCATTGTCAATTTGAGAGGAAAAATAATAATAATAGTATAGATGGATGCTGCACAGGAGACCCCACAACTGGCGGAGACACCAAGGGAGGAGACCCCTTCAGAACTGGAGGTGACCCCTTCACAGGTGACCAGGCAGAAGAATCCTAAGAGAGTAGCTGCCGGTAAAAAACGGTGGTGTAACCAACATAAAATTATCAGGGTGACTCACCCGGAGCGACTCTTGTTAGTTGTATGCGCAACTGCTGCCGTGGCTATCTCGTGGTTATATACACGACGCAGTGAGGGTCTCCCTACACCCCCGGAATTAAAGGTCAACCCGCATATCATGCAATAAAATATATATTTTTATATCATATACATAATGTCTGAGGGGGAAAACGTTCGTCAACGACGCATACCACGCCACCGTGGTCGCCAGTCTAGCCGTAGGATACGCTCGGTTGACCAAAATGGTGCTTAAACAACCGACTATCAAGCTAGATTTCAACCTGCAGGATATGGGTATGCTAATAATGAACCTTGGTATGGCGATGGCCACAAAAGACATCCTAGTAAAACAAGGAATAATACCTGAAGATATTATGAAATAAATATAAGGATGGCTACGATTGCTATGATGGTCGGTGGTGCGTTAGTGAATGCCCTGGCATTTTCCGGGAGTAATTTCCTCTTTTCGAAACTACGAGAGTCACACGCGGCTGAAATACAGGCGGAGAGGAAGCGGCACGATCTCGCTATTGAGAACTTACAAATAGCACAGGCCGAATGCAGGCTAAACAACGCCTCCAGCGGATCGATTACATTAACGAACAACTCAGGCGTGAAAACCATGCCGTTCAAACATTCCACGATGTCGGCTGGCCTTGAGACAATACTACTTATTAACTGGTAAGCGATTGGAGCCACTACAGAAGCCAACACTCGCTCAGTACTACACACCATCCAAGGGACAAATGGACCGTGAACTGACCTTCATAGCGCTGGGTATAGCGGCGACTGCTTTGGTTGTGAAACAATTAGACTAATACACATATAAATATGTTAACATGTACCGATCTTGAATACATACTTATGGGGAAGACCGAGACCTGTGGTAGGGGATCACGGTACTCATGGGTACTGTTATTTCCACATGGGAAGTCCCAACTACTGCGTGTTCTGTGTGTGGTATAGGAGTCAAAGGACACTATTGTTTATGTAAAGCTCACGGGGCGAACGTAGTCAGACATCACCTCATCTACGAGAATAAAAAGGCCTACATAAAAGAACGTAGGCGATTTCTCAAGATAGCAGTGTAGTGACCCAATTAGAGATTATTACACACTTACATATAGACATGTTTGTGGAACTTGATCCCAGTGAAGACATCGAATCTCAGGTAAAAAACATACTCAAAGATAAACTAAACTTCAGATTTCAGGTAATATTGAAAATGGTATGGATTAAAGATGGTGTTAAGTATACTCGTCCCTTCGTATGTGTGGGGAACATCACGACTCAATATCAGATAGATTGTTTTACAAGTATATCGGAATACCTGCTAAACTTCAAGGAATACTATATCAAACAGTGTGAGCACTGGATCGAAACAGCCCATCTAAATATAATTGGTTGGGGTGACGGAGAGGATATATGATTTTTTACATTTACGGCGGCCCAATTAGACATTAATTCCTTAGGTGTGTACGCAATTATGAATACTATACAGTTCGTACGCACTGAGCGCGCTGTAGGTAAGTATTTAAGAGGCTGGCGCATGCTTGCGTTGATAGGAATATAGATGTCTCAGATATTAAGCCCCTGATAGATGATAAAATAAAACAGGAACTAGCCAGTCTTGGAAGTATCAAATTTCAAATCACAATTAAAATGACACTCGAAAGAGCGTGGGGATGTTACCGAGTACGTTCAGCCTTACTTCGAGGTGTACAAGAGGTCGTGACCCAGATAGAGACTATAAACACATCGATCGATACTAGTTTTCAGCAGATACAGGAACACCTAGAGCGCTACACACACTTGGGATCGGGGTGGGCTGTAGATAAAATCGATATTGTCTATCTAGACATAGCTAACTACGTGCCGTTCAAAGGCGGGTCATACCTAGACTTGCCTCCCTACTATAAGAAAAACAGGCCATAGTAAACGTTAAGAATAGAGGAAACGATTGCTTGAGATTAGCTATCAGATCAGCTTTGTTTCCAGCTGACACTCATTCAGACAGGCCTTCTAGCTATCCCCAAGACGATGGACTCAACTGGGATGGTATAGATGAACCAACCACCATATCTCAGATCACTAAAGTAGAAAAACAGAATAATCTAGCTATAAATGTCTTTGGACACGAAGACGACACAACAATAATACACAGGCTCAGCTCGTTGGTGGGGAAACGTGTTATCAATATATTCATGATCCAACGAGGTGAAAAGTATCACTACACACGTGGATAAAACATTTCAGTCGGTTGTTGCACGATCAGTCGAAACACGATGGGAAAAAACACTTTTGTATGCGATGTCTGCACGGTTTCAGCCGAGCTGATTTATTAGAATCCCACCAGGAGTATTGTCAAGGTGTGGGGCAGACGGCCATACGCATCGACATGCCCGAGGAAGGTGACAATATCCTAAAATTCTACAACCACAAGCACCAAATGTCCGTGCCTTATATCATATACGCCGACTTTGAAGCCTTGGTCAAACCAATTAAGGTTGTTGGGGATACTCCCACAGGTGAGAGCTTCACATACAAAACACAAGAGCATGAAGCATGTGGATTTGGATACATAGTCGTCCGTTGTGACGGTGAAACGAAATCTCCCGTAGTATACAGGGGTCCTGACGCGGTTGAAAGGTTTCTAAAGTGTTTGAAGGAGGAAGAAGAAATTATTAGGGAAAAATTGTATAGAATCCTCCCATGCGTATGACCCAAGCCGACAGGTTAGCTCACTCCCGTAGCATTAACTGTCACGTGTGTGACTCACCACTGAACGGTGATTCGGTGAGAGATCACTGTCACATAACCGGTAAGTATAGAGGCGCCGCTCATAACGAGTGTAACCTCAAGCTTAGAATCAACCCTAAAACAATAAACATTCCCGTTGTCTTTCACAACTTGAGAGGGTACGACTCTCACTTAATCATGCAGGCCATCGCGAAAATCGATGGTAATATAACGTGCATCCCCAACAACATGGAGAAATATCTCTCTTTCAGCTTAGACGGACTTAGGTTCATTGACTCGTGTCAATTTCTATTGTCGTCATTAGCCAGCCTGATTAAAGCCAACGATACCTTCCCTATCACCGATCGATACACAGACGCCGAGACTAGATCTCTGCTTATGAGGAAGGGTGTGTATCCCTATGAGTACATGGATAGTTGGACTAAGTTCGCCGAGACCAGACTACCTCCCATCAGAGAATTTTACAGCAATCTGACAGACTCGGAAATATCCGAAGACGATTACTCGTACGCTATTAATGTATGGAATAAACTTGGTTGTAAAAAACCTGGGTGACTATCACGATCTGTACTTGAAGATGGATGTACTACTATTAGCCGACGTGTTTGAGACATTTAGGAGGACATGTATCAAGCAGTATAAACTAGATCCAGCATGGTATTACACCAGCCCAGGTTTGTCGTGGGATGCCTTGCTTAAAAAAGACCGGAGTTAAGTTGGAATTGCTTACTGATTATGACATGCACCTGTTCATTGAGAAAGGTTTGCGAGGTGGGATCTCCATGGTAACCAAACGATACGCTAAAGCAAATAATCAATACGTGAAGGGCTACGACCCTAGCAAGCCAACCAATCACATTCTCTATCTCGACGCCAACAACCTGTACGGATGGGCTATGAGTCAGTATCTACCAACAGGGGGGATTCGAATGGGCGTCACATGAGGTCGATGTTATGAGCATCGCGTCGGATTCGAACAAAGGTTATATCCTCGAAGTAGACTTGGAGTATCCCAAAGCATTACACGAATCACACAACAGCTATCCGCTAGCTCCCGAACGTATGAGGGTTAACCCAGACTGGATGTCTGAATACCAACATAACTTGTTAGATAGGCGGGTGACGGGCGTTGAAAAAACTCGTGCCTAACTTAATGAATAAGACCAAATACATAGTTCACTATCGCAACCTGCAGCTGTACCTGTCGTTGGGTATGAAACTGACCAAAATACACAGGGTGCTCGTGTTCAACCAGAGCCCCTGGATGGAGCCTTACATCAGAATGAACACGGACCTCCGAAAGCTTGCTACCAGTGACTTTGAGAAAAACTTGTATAAGCTCATGAACAACTCGGTATTCGGTAAGACGATGGAGAACCTGAGAAAACGCGTGACCGTGAAGCTGGTTCGGTCGAATGAGGAAGACAAGCTCAGGAAGCTGATCGCTAACCCTGCATTCAACCGTAGCAAGATATTCGATAACGACCTGGCTGCCATACACATGAAGAAAAGTCACATAATATTAAACCGGCCTGTTTACGTTGGGATGAGCATCCTCGATTTATCCAAACACTTGATGTACGACTTTTACTACAACGAGCTTAAGAAACAGTACGATGACAGGTGTGAAGTACTATATACTGACACGGATTCCCTGCTGATGGAGATTCGAACCGAGGACGTGTACGAGGACATGAAAAAACACCTCGATTTGTACGACACCAGCGACTATCCCAAGGACCATACCATACACAGTACGGTGAATAAAAAGGTCCTAGGTAAGAAGAAGGACGAGTGTGCTGGCACGCCCATAGCCGAATACATAGGTTTGAGGCCTAAGATGTACTCCATACTGAAGGCCGACAATGGTGAGATCCGGAAAGCTAAGGGTGTTAAGAAGTACGTGGTGAAACAACACATCAAACACGTCAGATTCAAGGAAGCCCTGTTCAAGACCCGTACCTTTAAACATAAAATGAACACACTTAGAAGTGATGGGCATAGGATATACGGGTTGACTATAAATAAAACATCATTATCACCTATGGACACTAAACGTTGGATAGCCATTGATGGGATAAACACGTACGCGTACGGGCATGAGAAAATTGAACCAAGAACATAGGTATAAATAAATGGTGGCATGTCACGGAACCAGAAAAAATTTGAGGCTATTTACTATAGTCCACGTGGGTATTGGAAAGGAGCTAGCTGTAGATAAGCTAGCTAAAATAACTCGAGTATCCCGGAGGAGGTCAAAACATGGCTTGAAAACAAGCACTTTGGCAGATATATTTACCACCACCACGCTATGTGCCTAGAAGGAAGTTTGGTATTAATATATCTAATAACGTTCACCAAGCAGACCTGCTGTTCCTACCTCACGACAGGGTGAGACGTAAAACCTACAAGTATGCCCTGACTATCGTGGATGTAGCCAGCCGGTATAAGGAAGCTGAACCATTGACCACGAAAGATTCTGCCCAGGTAGCTCAAGCCATTGAGCGTATATACAAACGCAGTCCACTAACGTGGCCTACTGTATTGCAAGTTGACCCTGGTCGGGAGTTCATGGGTGTTGTATCACAGTTGCTGGCTAAGCACGATACAAGGGTTAGGCGTGGTACTGCCGGAGCTCATCGCAGTCAAGCTATAGTAGAGAGATTTAATAGGACTTTGGCTGAGCGTTTATTCGGGTATCAGTACGCTCAGGAAATAAGTCTAAATAAACCCAACACCGAATGGGTCGCGCGGCTCCCTAAGGTGGTGTCGGCAATCAACCATGAAATCACACGACTCACCGGCAAGAAACCGGCAGACGCTATCAAATTAAAATCAGTGATAGCTGAACCAGCTGCTCCATCACGGGTTGGTAAGGAGAAACAGATACCCGACCGATCTCTCGTGAGGTATCTATACCAACCGGGAGAACATGAGGGTGACACTCGGAAACGGGCTACTGACCCAATATGGTCGGTCAAAACTTACAACATAGATAAGGTAGACATCAAAGCCGACGAACCTAACTTATATTTCTTGATGGATGGTCCCGGCAGAGGGTTTGTAAAAGAAGAATTATTGATCGTACCGTACGGTACAATGCTACCTCCCGTCAACACGACATAGAGGCTATTTGATCAAACAAATGTTTTTCATAGCTTGATCCAACTAAAGCATAATTTGGGAAATAAGGCTTTCTGTATAGGTAATGACAGTAAGAATAAGGTATCCGACTAAAGCTTTATCTATGTAATAAAGCTTTGGCTACCCTGGTCCCGGACTGTCTTTACCTATACTACTGGAATAAATACTTAGAGTGACTAAATACACTGAATAACAAAAATGCACAGCTTATGCAATTCCATTAATGTAGATATACTAGTAACTTAGCATGTATACAAGATAATATTAAAATACAGTATTGCTTAGGTTTAAAGTTCAGCCTCTAAACCACATTCATTCAAAACATTAATAGAAATATATAATTCAATGTAAATATAATTACTTCTTAGATGCTTATTTATAATGCATAATCTTTGATTACTATTTAATCCTATTTAGAAATAAAGATGAATTATAAACTAACCTTTTGTGGTGATCTGTGAATACTCCCAGTGCAGTGCATAGTGAAATGGCAATATGGAGTTAGTCAGAGCAAGAAGGTAAAGTTTAAATTTGGCCAATCACAGGATCGCTTGGGGTGTGATTGATCAGCAGAGGGCTGGACAAAGAATGTAGTGGAGCTTGGGTTGTGATTGATCACTGAGGCCTGGGCTTAGAATGACAAACACACACCTCTGTTGAATAAAGTTCAACAGAAACAAAACTTGAAATATATTTATTTACAAAAATAAGACTAAAATACAAATATATACACCTGCTACACAGGGAAGCTGGCAGAGAGCAGAATTATTTTGTGAACGATACAACGCCAACGGGATATGATGGAGTATGACTATGAGTGGCATAAATGTGGTGTTTCGCCAGACCATTAGATCTATCTTGGAAATTTCCCATTCTAAACGGAATTAAATATACCATTTACCAGGTAGGTAAATGTTTACTAATGTTTTGCTGCATATTTTGCATAGATAGGGATGTATTTTTACAAGGCTTTCTGATTTATATGTTAGATATTGTTTTGTTTATGTTTGGGGCTGTGTATTGTAATTGAGTTTGAATATTTTCATAATAGAAGGTAATATGATAGTGAGGTTCCCTCATAATTGTGTGGGGGAAATCATATAATTGTATTTTTCGAGTTTAAATAAATGTTTTATCAGCATTTCCATCACGTCTGTTGTGTTGATATTAGTCATGTTGGTGGTCAAGCTGAAGTAGTGCGGCAGTGTTCTATACGTTCGCAGTGAAGCGCAATGAAATCAAACGCATTTTTAATCCAAAAATTTCCAATTGCCTATGTGGAAAATTCGAAAGTCAGCGTCAAAATCCATGGAGTTGTTGTTATGATCCGCCATCATTATGGTCAAACGGAAGTAGTTCTCACAATACGATTTGTTAATGCGCGGTAAAGCGGCCTTACAATCAGATGAGCGTCAATCCACAATTGATGCCGTCTGATTTTTCTGAACAACCAATCAGAATCTAGTATTTTCTTGATTCATGGTAGAATGCGTAATATCCGGCCCGAGAGTTAATTCCCTTAGCGGGATTTCACCGGCTGCGTTTTACAGTTAAGCATTACAGGGACAGCTCCACTAAACTGATTACAATAATCTTAATTTTCATCTTATCTCTCATTTGCACATGTCAACTGACAACATCGCAGAACATGTATCATTCGCGAAATGCGTGTCCATAAGCCTGGAATATTTGTTTCAACATTCGGCATGGCCATGGACGACTTAATTCATTCACTGGGATGATTCCGACTTGGACCTCGATACTTACTTGGAGAATTCACAGACTACTACAGGACAGAGAATATAAACCAAAAATACAAAAATCAAACTAACCCAGTCAGGTAAAGGCAGTTTTAACATTACAGTTGCCAATATCCCCGATGCTCGCTAAACGTATCATCACATGGCTAATCTCAAGATTTACTTGCAAGTATTCGTTGGCACAAAACGAGGGTGTGGTCAAGCAGTCGATGAAAGTAAAAATTCCCGCGAAATTTATAAAGAATGTGCAGATTTGCAAGCGTTTGCCAATCAGAGGACTTGCTTCGACCACACCCCTTTTGTGTGCGGACATATCGTCATCCATTTGTGTCAAGAGCGTTTAGTTGAGAGTCAAAATTGGTTTTCAATCGACTTGCAGAAATAACAATAAAGAATTGGTAGGTGTCATGAGTGTATCTCGATAGGCCAATCATCCATGATTATGTTTACATAAAGTTTTAATCGATTGTATGCGATGGTAGCGTAGCGATCGGCAACGCAGTCGGGTAGGGTGCACCCTAGAAGTGTCCGGCCTTGTCATTATGTATTGTACTGTGAAGCATTTCGAGTCGGGGTGTCATCTCAAAAACAATATTATTAAAATCATGAATCCTCGGAAAGATACGAGGGCCTGTGACTGATTGGTGTTTATTATAAAGTTTATAGTCCCAACGAAACACGATTTCACATTTTACAAGAGCGTTAATGTGTTTATAATGCCAGTTTGGGGCTAGCAGTGATTATGCTTTGGGCCGTATGGAGACACTTGTTGTTTTTTTTCAAAGGGAAGCCACTAAATACTAAAGTCACTTGCCTCCGAGCCCATGAAATATATGTGTTAAATTGGTTGTACTACATTACCCTATCAATTTAAAAATTTCAGCAAAGTGTCAACTTTAACTTGGCAGGAAAATGCAACCAATAACATTAAAACACAACATCACACTTTCTTATATGTACAATGTATTTATTGTAGAATAGGACCATAGATCTATATGTACAATCATGTATTACTAAATTCAACCATTTAGATATTCTTTCATTAAAAACACAGTAAATGTGAATTTCAACTGTTGCAAATAAACTCTAAACTGAATTTGAAATTAAAATTATGCAATAGTTGGTTGCCAATGCTCTTTCCAACAAGGTATATCTACTTAATCAAGATGGGAATATTGTACTCTTTGAGTAGCCCTTCCGATGAAAACTTTCTTTTTCCTGGGCATCTACAAAACAAATGATAATTTTATGATATAAATATAATGTTGAATAATGAGTTCATTTTTCATTTTTGTTGTTGCATAAGACAGGTTGTAGGTACTGTCTAAGCTCAGGTAAACTCATGATCAAACTTCATTATGACTGACTGACTGAGTTTAGTTTTACGCCGCTTTTAGCAATATTCCAGCAATATCACGGCGGACTTCATTATGAAGAATAATGATAACAGAAAAATATAACTGCACAATAGTAATGTTTTCACGCTTGTTTCTTGCAATTGTAAAATTGCCTAGCTCATCTACATGCTGAAACAGCTCCTTTTTTAATGTTAAATATTGCTGGTATCGCAGGATGCCATCAACAAATTCATCTACATTGTTGTCTGGATCATACTGGTGAATTGTGTCAAATAAACCCAAAGAATTCATCAGCCGAACAACCATCAGAATCTGTCGCTTCTTCCAGGCATGGGATATCTGTGGGTTCATCGGTGAGGTCAATGAAGAATGACTTCTATACTTTGTCCCACAGTGCATCTCTTGAACTGAAAATGGAGTTACACAATATTAATATTAAAAAAATAAATTTGAAGTGTACTAAATAGTTGTTAAAATTATGCAATAGTTGGTTGCCAATGCTCTTTCAAACAAGGTCTAGTTACTTACTCAAGATGGGAATATTGTATTTAATAATTTACACTATACCGTTGTTTTTACATAAGAAAAGAAACAATATTAATATTTGATTATACAATTGCTTTGATATTTTAAACTTATTTCTGCAGGTACCAGATATACAAGTACCAATAACTACAAAATATCAACACAAAATTACTCATTTTTTTTCAAAGACATCATTTGTGAATTTCTTACTTCCATTATTACTTACCTGCAATCGTCGAGAACAGTTGATTGAACTGATGAATAAGAATGTCAGAGAGAGAGAAGAACTGACACCTTGTTGTCTCGGACCCCACTTTGAGTAGCCCTTCCGGCGACTGCCGATGAAAACTTTCTTTTTCCTGGGCATCTGCCAAACAAATGATAATTTATTATATAAATAGTGTAATGATATAAATAAAATGTTGATTCATTGTTGCATAAAGTCAGGCTGCTGGTACTGTATAATAATATAATAATATATAGCAATATAACTCTAACTTCAGTAGGAAGAATAATGATAACAGAAAAATATATGAATTGTTACATGATAAATAAGGACCTTTTCCACAAATATAATCATCAAAATGAACAATAATGGAAATATGTACTTTTTTCAAACGATTAGGTGAATGAGACTTTTGTAGAATGATTTAAATATATATTCACGTTATATTAATGAACAAAATGAATGTTATGTCGTCTGCTACATGATAATTGAAATGTTCAGTATACGACGCAAATATGGGTTTACCCCAAAAATCATAAAAAATAAAATACCGATCGTAGCCATATAAAAAGTGTACCACGCAAAAGAGGAAATCGCCGTGAATGTTCACATGTTTATTTTAAACATGCTTGTAATAAGCTGTTCTTGTGAAAGCGTGCGAAAATCAAGTGTTGTGGAGTAAAATATTTCGGAAAACATCATATTTCATCGCATTGCACGAGCCAAAATAAGGAATGACGCGAACGCCACAGACTTATAAATGCCCCTATACAAATCTTTATCTTATTTTCTTTCATTACACCCCGGTAACTAAGGATTTGCATTGAGAATTAGTATCCGTTATTGAAAATCAAAATCGGGACTTTTGCCGATTTTACACCTCCGCCATTGTTCTCACAGAACGACGAGCACACATGACAGTTTTCATCAAATACAAAGACAAATATATGCTTTAGCACCCCTAATACACCTCTAATGCACTGTTGCAAATGTAAGTATAGGCATGAGAATACATGAAAAAAATCAAATCTTACCTTTGCAATGAAAATACGCGAAATCGATGACTGAAGTCAACACACGATTTTGCCAGCTTCCGGATAGGCTGCGCAGTACAAGCCGTAGCGCTGATGGTTTTGCGCACTGGCTAGAGGGCCGTCCCTCTATTATATGGTCTCTGATCGAAGGTATAGCCGTCCCTCTATTATATGTTCTGTCTCTGGTTATATTGCCCTGGGTTCGGTATCCCGGCTGCTTCGTTTCGAGGGAGGTAAACTCAAGTACAAAATATTGCACTTTTGATTTGCGATTGTACGCTTATAATTTTGTTTTTTTGTTTATTCATAATCAGTAATGCATATTATATGTCTTGAAGAAGTGATAATTGTGTTTTAATTATATTTGGTTTTTTGGTTGCATGTGACCTTTAAGTTACACACGATGAGAATTTCAAAAGTCGACATTTAATATAAAACTATAAACTTTCCTTTGCTAGAATTTGCTAAGAATTTGATAGAATTTGCTAAACTAAAACACTCGATAAGCCACGGGTTGGTCGGTTTTCAACACCAGTTTGGCGTGTTTCGTTTCGGCGAGCTGTTTTGTCACTCGTTCCCTTTCTAGTTTGCTAGGAATCACGTCATTTTCTCTCAAGCATTCCTCGAAGGAATCCCTGTCCTTACAGTGATATAAGGCTACCCATTGCGTCTGTTCCCTGAGGTCTTTCAACACTGAGTTGAATTTCTGTGTTAGCACCCAAACGCTGTGTTTTGCGTGTCGGCCAGAAAACGCTAAATACGACAGCATGTCTCTCTTTTTTGTTATCTCTTTATTAGCGCTGCAGTCGTCCAGGATGAACAGCGTCGACACCCCTTTAAATTTGTTGTGATAAGCTTTCAAGAAATCCTGCAGACGTGTCCCCGGACTTTGTGAACGTCGTCCACGTCCGTCATCACCGTCATCACCCTCTCCGTGTACGTTTTGCTGCTGTGTAAAGTAGGGCAAATAATAACGATGTTATCGAACACGTCCCGATAGTATCCTTCCAGCACGTTCAACACAGAAAAGGTCTTCCCACATCCCGTCTGACCGCACATGATAGCGCAGTGTGGATCGTGAGGTAGATCAATAAATTGCTTGCACAAATCTTCCATTGTCTATATTAGGTTGCGCGTCCATAATCACGTACAAATATAATTTTAATTTGCCTTCGTTTTGGGATTTTTGTGTGATTTGGATGGTTATCCCCTCACTGCCGTTGTCGACGCGGCAACCGCTGCCGTGCAACCAATCGTCGTCCGTGGATCACATGTCCAACCACAGCGCGTACTTGGTGGTCAGGTAATCCCCAATCTGCACGGAGCATAGATCCAGTTCTTTCACGTTGGGTAGCTTTTTCATCTCATCCAACTGCTGGTGTGCCCTCATACCTTGGCTGAACAGTTCGTTGGGCACGCCCTCGATGGTTACTTCAACTTTCGTGATTTCGGGGTTGAAAAACCTTTCGCTGTCTCTTTGAAACGGTTCGTAATCCTCCACAGGAACGATCAAGATGCCTTTCATCGATCGCGCCAGCACGTTCAAGTTGATGTTCCACAGGGTGTCGCTCTTGTCGCGTTTGATCGTCCAGTGTCGTGGGACTCGGTCGTACAGGATGGACAGCTTTCCCGAGTACTTGTATCGAACCTGTCGGGCCAGCTCTGGGCTCATTGCCATGCCGAACTCCAGGGAGATGTTGTCGATGGTGTAACTACCAGCATCACCGTTCGGCGTACGCAAGACTTTGCTGTAGTCATTAAACGTGAGTTCGTATTCCAACCGATCGCTCAGCACGACCGGGTAAAACGGCGCATGTCCAGTGATCAACTCAAAGTCGAGCGGCACGCAAAACCGGTTCCCATATGCTTCGCCGATGGCTTTTTTCGTCCGCCGGGATTTTGTTGAGCTGATCTTACGTGAAAACGTACCTGACGCGCATCCGAGTCGATAGACTGATCCCTTGATACACATTACGTTCACCCTCGCTTTTCCATAGATCTATATAACAGTAAAACACATCGCTGTCGTCTATGCTCAACACCTCGTTGCCGCTGATTTTGATGGTGGTTTTCTTGACGATGGCACGGCCGATGTTCCACACGATAAGGTCATTCTCACCAAGGTTGGGGAGTCGAACCAACAGCGTTTGGTTTTGATCTATCTTGCTCTGACGCACAGCTTTGGCGCCAAGAGGCTCTCTTAATCTTCAGAAAGGATCTAACTTTCTTCCATATTGTGACATTGTTATGTACATAAAATATAAAAGTTTAATATAATTAATATAATGGATGATATTCCGATGGATGATTTGCGCGGTGGTGCGCCTGATGATGGGGATTACGTTGAAGATACTTCTTTTACCAGCAACTTCTTGAGCAACGAACTTGTCAAACAAACCGTCAACGATTATTACGACGGTTTAAAACACAATAAAAACTACGTCGAGACGTCGTACCGAGACTATTCAAAGTTTGTTATCGATAACAAGGGCACGCTGCGATTGAGAGTCAATCCAAAGATCGATCTCGTGAACATGCGCACAAGAAAACCGCTCACTCTGTCGACTCTGGACGGAAAACACAGCGTCAAATTCGTTCCCGATGAATTAAACCTGCCAGATTACGGTGGCGCACGACCGAAAACAACTTCCACCCAAAGTAGTTCGTGATCTGCAAAACGTCAGGACCGAACTCGAAAAACTGTTGGACACGTACTGGAACGAGCCTTTGGCAGGCTTGGAATTTACTGTTCGAGAACTGCAAGTGCTAGACAGGGTAATGCGAATCATTCGTGGAGAACTCGTGAACAACATGGGGAAACTGAACGAACTCAACGACCACATCGATCGCGAGAAAAGAAAACTCAGGATCGTGGACGACGAAGCCACAAAAAACGAAAAACGATTGCACGACTTGCAAGACGAGAAACGGGCCTGATTGGAATCCATTTCATCGAATCGAGAACAGCTTCGATCTCAGATCAGCCACGTGCGGGAAACCATCGATCGAGGCTGAACGAAGACACCTCGTTGGCCGACAGGATTCGAACTGTTTCAGGAACAAAGCATTAACATCGCCAGCGTTCTGACGGCATTGGGCTTCATCATATCAACTCTGGTCGTATCGCTGACGGGCGGCAATGGCATACCAACACCACCACCAGGTGGTGGCGACCCCAGAGACTGGGTAAACTGGTTCACTCGGCGAAGCCCTGGCCAAACTTGCGGGTAAAGCCGCCGAAGCGCTTCAGGGAATCCTGGGTAGCATCGTCTCATGGCTACTAAGTACGCTAGCTAAAACTGTCACTTGGCTCGGTCAAAACCTGTGGGCAGCCATCGTCGTCGTGACGGGTCTGGTGTTCATTGCGGCTAAGGAATTTTTAACCAAATGAGGCACAGTCCAACCGCTATCCCACCGCCCACCAGCGCTGTTTTACTATCGAGGTGTTCTTCATTTTCAACCACCTCGCGTGGTGAAAGGGGTTGTGGTGGTTGTGGGCGAACCCCCCCTAGGTTTCATGGATGATGCCACTATGCCAGTTTCGATGGTCATCGTAGGCGTGATAGTTAAGACGTTGATACCAGGGTTGATACCCAGATATCTGATCGGCCGTCGCGATGACGATTTTGTTGTTGTAGCCAAACACTTTATGGATTCTCAGTTGCATGTCGCTCGGAGCCATATACAATCCCACACCGAACACGTAGTCGACTTTCGACCGGGCGTATTCCAACACGTTTTGGTAGCGTTGGATGGCACTCGGTAGATCAACTGGAGCATTAATAGCATCCTCAACGTTGGACACGAACTGTTTCTGAGCGTCGTGAGCAGTCCCTTTACCCACGATGCTGGAATGTGTTTGCGTCTGAGCGCCCAGCATGGCCCAGACGTACGTTCGAATCGAATCTTTCAAACGCATTACACTGGCACTAGTAAACCCTTTGGACGTGTCCAGCATGAACATTTTCGAATCATCCGCCGGGTCCTTGCTCAAACCTCCAAATGTGGTAATCCTTGCTGTCGTCGAAAGCTCGTTCATCTTTACGTAATGATACGGCTTGTAACCCCAATCTTTCACCAGCTGTTTGCTGGCTTTCGCTAGAGGCATGTTGTGAACGATGGGAATGCCCAGCCTGTGGTTCAGGCCCGGCAAACGCCAATCTGTCTTCGGATGGATTTCGAATTCGTTGCAAATTCGTTCGTATGCCCGTCGATCGTACGGATTGTTCACTGCATCCCACCCTTTGCCCTGTGGAAGCGGAGCGCTGATTTCTTTGAGGATACGTCTGATCTGATAGTACACGTGAAACGTAAACACAGACCAACCCAGCGGGCCACGCCAAGTGTCGCTCAACGTCAAGCCGCACCCCGTTGTAGCGCACCACACGGCGAAATTGAATTGATTCTGCCAGAACTGCATCGGGTTGTTAAACCAAGCGTGCACCGTTTTCACATTCGTCACCAAAACCCTGTAATTTTTAAAAAAATCAATAAACTTTGCTCTGAAATGTAAACCATCTATATCCATTTTAGGGTCCATTTTAGGGTCAAACACTCCCGGTTTGTACATTTTAAAATTATTATATTATGGGTATATATACTTATGTACGTGACACTTCCAGGAATAACGAGCGGTGAGTCCGTTCAACTGATGGACGCGATCGATAACACGTCAGATCAACCCGAAGTCGCACTCTGCGATGTCACCTAACTACCGCGATGGACCAGCATCAACAGCAGCAACAACAGGCTGTTCGTCAATGACAAATGAAACCACATAACCAACGGCTACTACAGTGTGTGCTCGCTCAGCGATGAAGTCTTCGAACCCGTGGGAGTTGAACTGAAAATTAACGACCCGAACAACGGAAGAAACGTCTCAGCTGGCCGTTGGCGAGAACACTCGGTTGCTGTCGAGCGAAATACCCCCTACAAACACCGTCACAGGCATGGGATTACTCGACTTCGTTCCAAACTGCGAACTGTGCATTCATCTCATCCAGCTGAGCATTACGGACAACATTCAAGGTGAATGCCCTTCTACGCTGCTGAGAGCCATACCGGTGAAAACGGAAAAGTATAACGACAGCAGAACCGAATCGTTTTTGTCACGGCAGTACAAGAAATTAACGCGAGGTACCATTTCTAGTATAAATGCTCGACTAATACCACATCACACGGGCAACATGTTAATTTCAAACGTGGATTCAGATTTAAGGTTCGGCGTACACGATTCCCTATTGGATCTTATGACTATGAAACCAGGCTCTATCAAGTCTATCTCGGGTCCACTTTTGAGGAGACAGAACGACAACTTTTACCCGGGTTGACAATACACTGGGATTTCATGAGCAGTGACCAACGTTGCCGTCATACTACTGTAACCGGCACCCTTAACGGGTTCTATATTCCCCTTAGTAAGCCTCTATGGGGTCCGTGTAGATGCAGAGTTACCTATTATCCTCTCACATATTTTCCTGTACAATAATCTAAACCTTATAAGCCTCAAATACACTGTGGTAGTTGTCTTTGTTTTCCGTGAACACGTAGGGGGAGCCGAGCCTAATATTGAGAAACCAGTCGCCTTTATCGGGTAACAACACCCACTTGTCATCGTCGGTGAAGACGAGCGTATATGGCTTGTTTCGGGCGACGGTAGTGCTCTCAACATCTTCTATATCGAACAGTTTGCCTCTAAACGATGGGTATACCATCCATTTATCATCACCGGTGCTGACTAGGGCGTACCGAGTGTTGACGACCGCTCTTAAGGTATCTACTATATAACCTAGGGCTTCACCGGAGGGGACTTCAACGCGTTTGTAAATGTTGTTTTTAAGTTGCAAGGCGTACAATTTACCATCTACTCCGGGGTCGTCGAATCCGCGTGTGTCCCCGAGGTCGGAGATACCCACATTGATGCATTTTTTCAACCTCATTCCGGGGCCTTGTGCGCTAGTCATTTTATGTGCAGCGTTATGCTGAGGTATCCTATATTCACAGGATTATGCTTTATATCTAACACCGATATTATCAGCTCTGGGATGTTGCCCCGAGTTAACCTCTTATACTGCCGCGGTGAAAACGACTCGGTTCTACCGTCATTGTATTTCTCCGTTTTCACCGGTACGCCTCTCAGTATCGTGGAAGGGTGACCCCCTTGAATGTTGTCGGTTGTGCTCAGCTGACCGAGATGAACGCACAGGTACGGTACTAGGTGCCTGTGATGGTAGTTGTTGGTTTTATCTCATCAGGTGGCATACCGAGTGTCCTCGACAATGGTCGGCCGAGCCTCAAGGGGTTGCTTCCGTTGTTGATTAACACCACTGTGCCGTTTGAGTCGTTCATCTTGAGTTCGGCTCCCAGGGGCTTGAAGACCTCGTCGCTTAGCAAACACACGCTGTAGTAGTCGTCAGTTATCTGGTTGCGGGGGCCACTGACGAACAGCTTGTTGTTGTTGACGTTGATGTTAGTCCATCGCGGTAGGTAGGTGATATAGCAGAGTGCGACAGAGTTGACCCGATGTGTTATCGATCGCGAGCATCAGCTGGACGGCCTCGCCGCTCGTTATTCCTGGAAGTGTTACGTACATGTTAAAGTATATATACCCATTATATAATACTTTAGAAATGTACAAGCCGGGAGTGTTTTACCCTAAACTGGGCATAGATTTCCCACACATGAAGGTCGTGGTTGCTGATGGGCTGTATTTCAATGCCCAGTTTATAGATGTGTTCGACCGGTATACGCTTTTGGTGACTGACGTCAAGGCAGTCCAGGCTTGGGTCAACACCCCGATGCAGTTCTGGCAGAATCAACTCAACTTCGCTGTGTGGTGCGCTACAACGGGGTGTGGCTTGACATTAACCGACACTCGGCGGGGACCCCAGGTCAGACGTATCCTCAAAGAGATCAGCGCTCCACTCCCACAGGACAAAGCATGGGACGCTGTAAACAACCAGTACGATAGACGGGCCTACGAACGTATTTGCAACGAATTTAAGCTAGACCCAAAGACGGATTGGTGTTTGCCGGTGCCGAACCACGGGTTTGGTATCCCCATCGCTCACAATATATGCCTATCGTGGATGCCAGCGAGAGGCTGAAAGAATGGGGGTACAAGTCGTATCATCACCTCACAACAAACGAGTGGGATGACCGTTACATTGCTTTCGACAACAGCAAGGATTACCGTGTTTGGAGGTTCGAGCAGGGGGCAGCGGATGACTGGAAAAAGTTAATGTTGGACACGTCAAGAGGGTTCACTCGTGCCGGCATCGAACGCTTGAACGACTCGATTCGAACGTACATGTTGGCGCTTTTGGGTGCGCAGACGCAAACGCGTTCCAACATCCTCGGTACGGGTAATGCCTTAGTCGCGCAGAAACAGTTCGTTGTTAACGTTGAGGATGCTATCAATGCTCCAGTTGATCTACCGGGTGCCATACGACGATACCAAGACGTGTTGTATATGCCAGGTCGAAAGTCAACTACGTGTTCGACGTGGGGCTGTACATGGCTCCGAGCGACATGCGACTGAGAATCAACAAACTGGTGGGTTACAACAACGAAATAGTCGTAGCCACGGCAGTTGGGCGTCAACGCCGATGTCAACGTCCCCCACGTACCACCTCCCACGACCGGTGAAACGGGTATAGTCGTACCACCCCCGGAGTCCAGGGTTCAACACACACCCCCACAGCCCCAACCCCCACACGTGCAGGCGGCCAATCAGCAGCACATCGACCGTGAAACAGCGCTGGTGGTCGGGGGGATCGCGGCCGGGGTGGGGCTTATTTGGTTAAAAATTCCTTAGCCGCTACGTACACAAGGCCCTCCACGGCGACAATGGCTGCCCACAGGTTTTGGCCGATCCACGTGGCAGTTTTACCCAGAGCGCTCAGCAACCACAAGACGATGCTACCCAGGATGCCGGGTAGGGCTTCGGCGGCCTTACCAGCCAGTTTAGCAAGGGCCTCCCTGAGGGATTTCAGGTGTTTTTTTATCCAGTCTTTGACGCCACCTGTGGGGGTACCCCCACTTGGTGTACCACTGATGCTGGCAGGCGTCAATGACACCACCAGGGTTGATACGATGAAGCCCAATGCAGTCAGAATGCTGGCGATGGTGATCCCTTGCTCCCGGAAGAGGATTCGGATCCTGTCAGCTAGCGTGGTGTCCTGGTAGAGGACTCGATCAATGGTTTCCCTTACACGACTGATCTGGGATCGAAGCTGGTCTCGGAAGGAGGATGCCGTTTCCAGCCGGGTCCTCCTTTCCTCTTCCAAATTTGACCTTTTCATGGGCGATGTGGCCGTCTATCGCGTCCAGTTTGGCCGTGTTGTTCACGAGATGTCAGCGAATGGTTTGCATGGCCTCGTCGAGCCCCCGCAGTTCCTGAACGGTAAATTCGAACCCGGGTAAGGGTTTGTTATGGTAGGTGGCCAACAGCTTTTCAATGCTATCAGCCATGTCTTGATCCGATGTGGCGCCCCTGGCGTCTTGCAGATCTTGAACGACCTCCGGGGGAAGCTTAGGCCGTGCACCACCGTAATCTATGAAGCCTAGTTCATCGCGAAAAAAGGCACCCCCAAGCGACTGCCGAGTGTCGATAAGGCAAAATTGATCCCTGGGTGATCCCTCAGTCGCAGCGTGCCCTTGCCATCGTCAAAAAACTTCTCGTCCCAACAGCTCGACGTAATTTTTATCACCCACTGACGGTTTGTTTGATGAGTTCAGCCCCAAACGAGGTCTCCTGCTCATCGAACGCCCGGGCACTATCATCCCACATATCATCCATCGGAATGTCCTCATGGCCGCCTTCAGCAATTTCTTATATTAAACTTATATATTTTATGTATATAACAATGTATGGAAGGAAACTAGATCCTTTCCGAAGATCAAGAGAGCCTCTAGGCGACAGAGCCGTACGCCAGTCGGTGACCATCACCAACAATCCCAGCAAGATAGACCAGAACCAAACGCTGCTGGTTAGATTATCAACCTGGGTGAGAATGACCTTATCGTACCAGGCACGGTTCGACTGACGTTCAACCTTACGTTGACCTCCGACAACGACAAACGCGAGCTAGTGCGGAACGTAGGTCGAGCCATCATCAAGAAAACCACCATCAAGATCAGCGGTAACGAGGTGCTGAGCATCGACGACAGCGACGTGTTTCACTGCTATGGGGACCTCTGGAAAAGCGAGGGAGAACGCGTCAATGACGTGTACCAGGGCATCAGCAAATCGACCCGGTTGTGCGTGGGATACGGCTTCACGGCAGAACAGCTAGACAAGATCAAGACGGTGAAAAGGCCATCGCCCAAGCGTACGGGAACAGGTTCTGCGTGCCGCTCGACTCTGAGTTGCTCACGGGACACGCGCCGTTTTACCAGGCCGCGCTGGGTGATAGGCTTGAATACGAGCTAACGTTTAACGACTACAGCAAAGTAGTGCGTACGCCGAACGGCGATGAGGCCAGTTACACCATCGACAACATCTCTCTGGAGTTCGACATGGTCACTAGCCCGGAGCTGGCCAGGCAGGTTCGAAGCCAATACTCGGGGACGGTGGCTATCCTGTACGATAGGGTCCTGCAGCATAGATCGGCCGTGCGGGATAAGAGCGACACTGTGTGGAACATCAACCTGAATGTGCCGGCGCGATCGATGAAAGGCATCCTGGTCATCCCCGTGGAGGATTACGAGCCGTTCCGAAGGGACAGCGAGAAGTTTTTCAACCCCGAGATTGAAAAGGTGGAAGTGACCATCGAGAGCGTACCCAACCAGCTGTTCAGTCATGGTATGAGGGCATACCAGCAGTGGGATGAGATAAAAAAAGCTACCGGCTATCAAACAACACCCGCACATAACCAAAGACCTGGACCTATCCTCCGTGCAGATCGGTGAATACCTGACCACCAAGTACGCGCTATGGTTGGACATGCGATCCACGGATGACGATAAATTGCACTGTAGCGGTCGCCGCATCGACAATGGCAGCGAGGGGATAACAATCCAGATCACCAAGAAGAATAAACCCGCAGGCAATTATATCTGTACGTGATTATGGACGCAACTTAATATAGAGAATGGGAGATTCGTGCTAGCCACCTATTGATTTGCCCCGTGACCCACACTGCACCATAGTGTGCGGACAGACGGGCTGTGGGAAGACCGTTTTCGTGCTGGATATGTTGGAGGGGTACCAGGATGTGTTCGATAACATCGTTATCATGTGCCCTACCCTGCACATGAATAGCACGTACATGGAAAGACCTTGGGTGAGGACGGACCCGGACGTACACAGAGTCGACCCGGGGACACGTCTGCAGGACTTGTTGAAAGCTTACCATATGAAATTCAAGGGGGAGTCGACGCTGTTCATACTAGACGACTGCAGCGCTAATCGCGAGATAACAAAAAAGTGAGACATGCTATCGTACCTGGCCTTCTCCGGCCCACACGCAAAGCACAGCGTCTGGGTGGTAACGCAGACGTTCAACTCGGTGTTGAAAGACCTCAGGGAGCAGACGCGATGGGTGGCCTTATTCCACTGCAAGAACAGGGATTCGTTCGAGGAGTGTTTGAGAGAGAACGATGTGATGAGCAAACATGATAGGGAACGTGTGAAGAAGCAGCTCGCTGAAACTAAACATGCTAAGCTCGTGCTCAAAACCGACCAACCCGTGGCCTATAGGGTGTTTTAGCTTAGCAATGCTAAGCAAAGCTAAGCAATGGTTTGTGAAGTGCTCATCATGGTGTTCAACTCGGTGTTGAAAGACCTCAGGGAGCAGACACGATGGGTGGCCTTATTCCACTGCAAGAACAGGGATTCGTTCGAGGAGTGTTTGAGAGAGAACGATGTGATGAGCAAACATGATAGGGAACGTGTGAAGAAGCAGCTCGCTGAAACTAAACATGCTAAGCTCGTGCTCAAAACCGACCAACCCGTGGCCTATAGGGTGTTTTAGCTTAGCAATGCTAAGCAAAGCTAAGCAATGGTTTGTGAAGTGCTCATCATGGTGTTCAACTCGGTGTTGAAAGACCTCAGGGAGCAGACACGATGGGTGGCCTTATTCCACTGCAAGAACAGGGATTCGTTCGAGGAGTGTTTGAGAGAGAACGATGTGATGAGCAAACATGATAGGGAACGTGTGAAGAAGCAGCTCGCTGAAACTAAACATGCTAAGCTCGTGCTCAAAACCGACCAACCCGTGGCCTATAGGGTGTTTTAGCTTGGCAATGCTAAGCAAAGCTAAGCAATGGTTTGTGAAGTGCTCATCATGTGCAACTTAACTTTCATCTCGCTGTGTTTCGCCTGTATCGGTTATTATATCATTAGAGTTAAAAATCGCTTGATATATTATATGATGGAGTGTGATGAACTACCCGAACAACTGTTGGTAGAGCGGCCTGATGACGACAAGCGAGAGAAACTAGTAGCGCTGGCGGTCGGTGGCAAGGCCAAACAATACTTTGGGGACTATACCCCTGATAAAATCCAGAAACTGTCAGCCGATGAGGTCGATAAGCTGCACGCAAGATACGAGTCCCAGCTCAGAGCAGAGATGACGAAGACTATAGGCTCAACAATGATGCAGATCTACACCGGTTTGGGATCGTATGTCCTCCCCATTCCCCCGGAACGCCGGCTTTGCCTGTGGGAGGACCTTGAGAAGGACCCATTTATCCAACACGCCTTGGGCGCCGTCAGCTGCCTGCTGTACCACAAATACAGCCCCGGTGACGGCGGGGATCATCATGGCGAGGCATTGCCAATTTAAGGATGGGGAAAATAATAATAATAGTATACAAAATGGATGCTGCCCAAGAAATGACACAGGAGACCCCACCCCAACTGGAGGTGAGCCCTCCCGAGGTGACCCCTACAGTCACCAGGCAGAAGAACCCTAAGAGAGTAGCTGCCGGTAAAAAAAGGTGGGCTAAGAGTAGCTACGCTCCACTGTGGAGCCGGGCTCCACTCCTGTTGATTGCAGGCGCAACTGCTGCCGTGGCTATCTCATGGTTATATAATAAACAACCACTCGGGGAGGGAAACCCTCCCCGGGAGCCCTGGGAGGTAGAGGTCAACCCACATATCATGTTATATATATATATTTATATATCATATACATAATGTCTGAGGGGAAAACGTTCGTCAACGACGCATACCACGCCACCGCGGTCGCCAGTCTAGCTGTAGGGTACGCTCGGTTGATCAAAATGGTGCTTAAGCAACCGACTATCAAGCTAGATTTCAACCTGCAGGCTATGGGTATGCTCATAATGAACCTGGGTATGGCGATGGCCAAGGACATCCTAGTAAAACAAGGGATCTGCCGGAGAATATTTTGAAGTAAACGTAACTATATATAGGATGGCTATGATCGCCATGATGGTCGGCGGGGCGTTAGTAAACGCCCTGGCATTTTCTGGGAGTAATTTCCTCTTCTCGAAACTACGGGAGTCACACGCGGCTGAGATACAGGCTGAGCGTAAGCGCCACGACCTGGCCATTGAGAAATTTCAAGCAGCTCAAGCTGAGTACACGAAGAAACGTGTACAGAGGATCGATTACATTAACGAACATGATGTCGACGACGCAGCGAGAGAATACTACCTACTAACAGGTAAACAGCTAGAACCACTCCATAAGCCCACACTCGCTCAGTACTAAACACCATCCCCGAGGCAGTAGGACCGGGAACTGGTCTTTATCACGCTGGGTCTAGCAGCGACTGCGTTGGTTGCAAAACAATTATACTAAGTACTCATTTGAGTATACCAAAGATGAGACCTGCCCCGTACCGATGTCAGTACATACTTATGGGGAAGACCGAGGCCTGCGGTAGGAGATGCAGGTCTGAGGGGTACTGTTGTTTCCACATGGGAAGCCCGAACTACACGTGTTCTGTGTGTGGTATCGGGGTGAAAGGGCACTACTGCCTATGCAAAGCTCACGGAGCAAACGTAGTCAGGCATCATCTTATCTACAAGGTGAAAAAGGACTACAGAAAAGAACGTAGACGCCTCCTCAGGATAGCAGTGTAGTGCCCCAATTAGAGACTGTGCACACCTAGGTATAACAATGTTCGTGGAAGTTGAGCCCAGGGAAAGTCGTTGCCTGAGAAGCTTGCAGATGGCTGTGGGGGAAAGTATAGATATCAGTGTCCTCAGACCTATGATTGTTGGTGAACTCTATAAGGCACTGGAAGACCTGGAGGAGGACTTCGCAGTTTCAATCATGGTGAAAGTAGGGTTTGATGTACCGGCTGGGCACACTTGGAATTACTTTGACGGTGGGAAAGGAGATGTGTATCAAGGCGGGGATATAAAGGAGTTTGTCGACACCTCGTTGCAAATAATACAAAACGCCCTACTATGCTGCGCATGTTCCGGGTGGGTTGAGGGTATAATCGATAAGGTCTATCTTGATATTTACTAAGGTTGGAGGAGTTACCTCCCTTGCCGGCAGCCCAATTAGAGATTGATATACTTAGGTGTGTACACAATGTCTACTACTCGGGAGCTCAAGCAGATCATCAGACAGCGAGGTGTAATTGGTTACTCTCGAATGAGGAAACCACAGTTGTTGAGATTACTTAACATACAACCCCCTCCCACGGTAAAACAACTAAACCTCCGAGCAAAAGAGCTAGGGTTGACGGGTTATTCCCGCCTGAGGAGAGAAAGGTTAGTCGCATTATTAAACGACCCCATTCGCGTTCAGCTCCCTACTGTGAAACTACTCAAACAGAAGGCCCGCCAGTTGTGGTTAAGAGGTTATTCCCGTATGAGGAAGCCACAGCTTGTAGAACTATTACGGCAGAATAGAGCTATTGACCTAGAGTTCATGTGCACTGAGCGCACTGTTGGTACCTATTTGAGAGGCTGGCGCATGCATGTTGATAGTAACATAGACATCGCCGATATCAAGCCTCTAATCGCTGATAAAGTCAATGAGGAACTAAACGATTTGGGAAGTATAAAGTTTCAAATCACAGTGAAAATGTCACTCGATAAACAGCAGGGGGCTTGGGTCACTGAGTACGTTCAGCCTTACTTCCAAGGTAAACAAGAAGTCGTGACTCATACCGATACCAGTTTTCAGCAGATACGAGAATACCTAGAACGCTACACACACATGGGGTCCGGGTGGGTCGTGGATCAAATCGATAATGTCTATCTAGACATAGCTAACTACGTGCCATTCAGAGGCGTGTCATACCTAGACTTGCCCCCATACTACAAGGCAAAACAGGCCATGGTCAACGTGAATAATAGAGGAGACGATTGCATGAGGTTAGCTATCAGGTCAGCCTTGTTTCCAGCTGGCACTAATTCGAACAGGCCTTCTAGTTATCCCCAAGACGATGGGCTCAACTGGGATTGTATAGATGAACTAAACCCCATATCTCAGATCACTAAAATAGAAAAACAGAATGATATAGCCGTAAACGTCTTTGGGCACGAAGGTAACACAACGATCGTGCACAGGATTAGCCAAGTGTTGGACCGCCGCGTGATCAATGTATTCATGATCCAGCGAGGTGATAAGTACCACTACGCGTGGATAAAACACTTCAGCAGGCTGTTGTACGACCAATCGGCACACCGAGAAAAGAGTCACTTCTGCGAACGGTGCCTGCACGGTTTCAGCCGACCCGACCTGCTGGAATCACACGGGGGGGATTGCCAAGGTGTGGGGCAGACGGCCATACGAGTCGACATGCCTTAGGAAGGCGACAATATCCTAACATTCCACAACCACAAGAATCAGATGTCCGTGCCTTATGTCATCTACGCCGACTTCGAAGCCTTGGTTAAACCCGTTGAGGCTGCCGCCGGCAGGGCCACACAGAAAACACAGGAGCACGAGGCCTGTGGGTTGGGACACGTGGCCGTCCGGTGTGATGGGGAAACGAAAGCTCCCGTAGTGTACAGGGGTCCCGACGCGGCTGAAAAGTTTCTAAAGTGTTTGCAGGAGGAAGAGAAAAGTATTAGGAATGCACTATACACAGTCGCTCCCATGCGTATGACTCAAGCTGACCGGCTAGCTCACGCCTGCAGCACTCACTACCATGTGTGTGATAGCCCACTGAACGGTGATTCGGTGAGAGATCATTGCCACGTTACCGGTAAGTATAGAGGCGCCGCTCACAGCGTGTGTAACCTCAAGCTTAGAATCAACCCCAAGACAATAAACATCCCCGTGGTCTTCCACAACTTGAGAGGGTACGACTCTCACTTGATCATGCAGGCCATCGCGAAAGTCGACGGCAACCTGACGTGCATCCCCAACAACATGGAGAGATACATCTCCTTCAGCTTGAATGGCCTGAGGTTCATCGACTCGGTTCCGTTCCTCCTGTCGTCACTCGACAGTCTGGTCAAGGCCAACGATACCTTCCCCATCACCGATCGATACACCGACGCCGAGACTAGACCCCTGCTGATGAGGAAGGGTGTGTACCCCTACGAGTACATGGATGGCTGGGCCAAGTTCGCTGAGACCCGACTACCCCCCATCAGAGAATTTTACAGCAACCTGACCGACTCGACAATCACCCAAGACAATTACTTGCACGCGATTAACGTATGGAATACACTAGGCTGTAAGAATCTGGGTGACTACCATGACCTGTACTTGAGGACAGATGTACTCCTGCTAGCCGACGTGTTTGAGACGTTTAGGCGGACGTGTTTTAAGCAGTATCAACTCGACCCCGCATGGTACTAAACCAGCCCAGGTCTGTCGTTGGATGCCTTGCTGGAAAAGACCAGAGTTAAGCTGGAATTGCTCACCGATTACGACATGCACCTATTCATTGAGAAAGGCTTGCGAGGTGGGATTTCCATGGCTACCAAACGATACACGAAAGCAAATAATCAATACGTGAAGGGCTACGACCCGAGCAAGCCAACCAATCATATTCTCTACCTCGATGCCAACAACCGGTATGGCTGGGCCATGAGCCAGTATCTACCCACAGGGGGATTCGAGTGGGCATCGCACAAGATCAATGTTATGAGCATCGCGGACGATTGGAGTAAAGGCTATATCCTCGAGGTGGACTTGGAATACCCCAAGGCATTACACACATCACACAACAGCTATCCCCTGGCCCCCGAACGTATGAGGGTTAACCCAGACTGGATGTCTGAGTACCAACATAACTTGCTAGGTGGGCGGGTGGCAGACGTTGAAAAACTCGTGCCCAACTTAATGAATAAGACCAATTACATCGTTCACTATCGCAACCTACAGCTGTACCTGTCGTTGGGTATGAGGTTGACCAAAATACACAGGGTGCTCGTGTTCAACCAGAGCCCCTGGATGGAGCCCTACATCAGAATGAACACAGACCTGCGAAAGCTTGGCACCAGTGACTTTGAGAAAAACCTCTACAAGCTCATGAACAACTCGGTGTTTGGTAAGACTATGGAGAACCGGAGGAAACGCGTGACCGTGAAGCTGGTTCGGTTGAATGAGGAAGACAAGCTCAGGAGACTGATAGCCAGCCCGGCATTCAACCGGAGCAAGATATTCACCAACGACCTGGTTGCCCTACACATGAAGAAAAGCCACATCAAATTCAATCGACCTGTTTATGTGGGGATGAGCATTCTCGATTTATCCAAACACCTGATGTACGACTTTTACTACAACGAACTGAAAAAACAGTACGGTGACAGGTGTGAAGTGCTGTGCACTGACATGGATTCCCTGCTGATGGAGATTCGAACCGAGGACGTGTACGAGGACATGAAAAAACACCTCGATTTGTATGACACCAGCGACTACCCCAAGGACCATGCCATACACAGCACGGTAAATAAAAAGGTCCTCGGTAAGATGAAGGACGAGTGTGCTGGCACGCCCATAGCTGAGTACATAGGCTTGAGACCCAAGATGTACTCCATCCTGAAGGCCGACAACGGTGAGATCCGGAAGGCGAAGGGTGTTAAGAAGTACGTGGTGAAACAACACATCAAACACGCCAGATTCAAGGAAGCCCTGTTCAAGACCCGTACCTTCAGGCATAAAATGAACACGCTTAGAAGTGATTGGCATAGGATATATGGACTGACTGACGATAAACAAGACGTTCCTGTCGCCGATGGACACTAAGCGTTGGATAGCTATTGATGGGATCAACACGTACGTGTATGGGCATGAGAAAATTCAACCAAGAACATAGGTGTATATATAAACACGATACCATGTCATGGAACCAGAGAAAGTTTGGGGCTATTTACTACAGCCCGCGTGGGTACTGGAAAGGAGCTAGCGCCGTACATAAGCTGGCTAAAATGGCTCAAGTACCCCCAGGTGAGGCCAAAGCGTGGCTTGAAAAACAAGCCCTGTGGCAGATCTATTTACCGGCACCACGCTACGTGCCTAGAAGGAAGTTCGGTATTAACATACCCAGTAGCGTTCACCAGGCCGACCTCCTGTTCCTACCCAACGACAAGAGATACAAGTATGCCCTAACCATCGTGGACGTGGCCAGTTTCTATAAGGAAGCCGAACCCTTAACCGCGAAAGACTCGGCCCAGGTAGCCCGCGGATTCGAACGCATATACAAGCGCAGTCCGCTGACATGGCCCACAGAGCTGCAAGTTGACCCCGGGCGGGAGTTCATGGGTGTCGGGTCACACTTGCTAGACAAACACGATACCAAGGTCAGGCGTGGCAAGGCCGGAGCCCATCGCAGCCAAGCCATAGTTGAGAGATTCAATAGGACTTTGGCTGAGCGCGCTTATTCGGACACCAGTATGAGAGAGAGATGGCCAACCCTGGGAAACGATCGACTGAATGGGTAGCGCGGTTACCTCAGGTGGTGTCGGCCATCAACCATGAAATCACCCGCCTCACCGGCAAGAAACCAGCCGATGCTATCAAACTAAAATCAATAGTGGCAGAGTCGGCTGCACCATTGCGTGGGAAGGAGAAACAGATACCCGATAGCGCCCTCGTGAGGTACCTCTACCAGCTGGGGGAACACGAGGGTGATAGTCGTAAGCGAGCCACCGATCTGATATGGTCGGTCAAAACTTACAACATAGATAAAGTGGACATCAAAGCCGACAAGCCGAACTTGTACTACTTGAGAGATGGGCCAGGGAGAGGGTTCGTTAGAGAGGAATTATTGATCATACCGTACGGCGCAATGTTGCCACCCGGCAAAATATTTAACACTTATTGTTGGGTTATCTCAATGGTATCCTGTCAATGCGGCATAGAGCTATCACGTGATCAGGAAGTGGCACGTGGGGTCGGGAAGTTAACTGGGGATTCAAAAGTAGTAGATACGATGGGGGCGTGATCTAAGGGCCTGACAAAGCTTTATTAATGAAATAAAGCTTTACAGCGACCTTTCTTGAAAGTGATCTCGTACCCCAATTACTTCTACTACTTATTTCGTTAGGTAGTTCAGAAAGTTAATCCCTTAAAACAACATGCACCGTCAGCCCTCCAACATCAAAGGATTTTCACTGTAATAACAAATGTCTACTTCCAGGTAAGACATCACTGAATACACCCATATTCTGCCTTGTAAACACAGCGACCTTCCTTCGAGGATTAACCAACAATATTTGATTTTTTAAAACAATTGTGGACATAATGTAAAAAATTGTCAGGTGTATAATCTTTGGTATCCAATGAAACACGGTCACGTGACATGGAACAGGTTTTTGGGCAGCTGCAGATGAATGGCATATCCCACGGAGGGATTGTCACGCACGTCGTTACCCAGTGACTGACTCACCTCGAGATAGAACTACTGCCACGAAACGATGTTATGTGGCTACAACAGGATGGCTACTTTTAAGGACTGGCCCGAACAGCTGGTTCAGAAGGGTAGACAGCTAGCCCGGAGAGGGTTTTATTATACCGGTGTTTCGGACAAGGTCGCATGTACCTGGTGTGGATTACGATTGTGGAAATGGTGTGCCGAGGATGATATCGACTTTGAACATCACAGGTTTAGCCCATCGTGCTCATTCCTGAAAATTACTTGCCCCGTCAGGTTTGATACTGACATGAGAACTGCATTGTGAACTGAGAGCTGATATGTGAGTAGAAATGTAATCTTAGCATATTTACGAATAAAATTTGTGAAATGTTGTTTACTTGCCTCTGTTGTGTTTTATAAAAAAAGTGTTGTCGATGTCTACCTCGTGGGTATATTTTTGGGGGATGGTTTAAACAATGAAGAATACGATGCTCGTGCGGTCTTGTATTGTAGAGAGCTTTACATAGACTGCCCGACTCGATGTCTTCTATGTATTTGGTAGAATATAACCGCCTTCCCGTGTTGTATTGTAGAGAGCTTTACATAAACCGGAGGGCGTGTTATTCTTTCGAGCGTCTTGATACATTTGTTTTGCTGCCTTGTATTTTAGAGAGCTTTACATCGGCAGCACGACATTTACAGACCTCTTTCAAAATTGTTATTCGTCCCCTGTTTGGGGTTTACTATACGAGGTAAAGAACGTAACACTCCGTACTACTCTTGCTGCTTTGCCATTTTCTACCTCACAGATTTGTTTTTATGTAGAATATCACCGTCTTGTATTGTAGAGAGCTTTACACAGACGGGGATGGTCGTGTGATTAAGAGTGTCTAGGTATGTCTTGCGGTCTAGTATTGTAGAGAGCTTTACATAGACAGTACGACATTCCCTAGCCTCCTTCAAACCAGATATTTAATGGCACGCTAATGGTGAGGTAAAAAATGTGTGCGAGAGCAATTGAGATTTATTTTTAGTTTGACGGACGCACTCGGATTCTTATGGCCGCCATTTGTGTGTGTGTCGTCACAGGGATGGTCAGCTCATGACCGTCTCCGTGACGTCAGTATGGTAGCATATTTTCGAGGTTGCGTCACAACCAGTGACGTCACCACCTTCGTTTGTTAGGTCGTGACGTCTCGAGACCTATCGTCGTGACGTCATACGTGTATGACGTCAGTGTGGCCATATATTTTCGAGGTTGCGTCACGTTACGTCACCTCGGAAATGTGCGGTCCCCTTACTACTTCCTTGTAACAACTCATAGACATATACTCATATCACGATTCCGGAGATTCCGGAGAACAAAATCAAAGCCTTGGCGTCGGATGAAATGTGTGTCCACCCGTTAATGGCGTCCTTGTGATATGACGTCGGATTTCACAGGCCGTGCCGATTCTATTGGTTTAAACATAATTTATCCACATAAAATGAAAACAAAGGATGCAACATATATTTACAAGAAAAGGTTAACTTAAGGCTGTGAGAAAAGAATCATGAAGGAAAAAAGTTGTTTCAGGTGAAATAAATTTTAATATTCTAGATTTGAATTTTTTACACCTTGCAACTGGACAAACGTCCACAAGTGTCCAAACTAAAGACATTATACCGAGAATAGCCAGAGGCAAGGGCTCAATTTCTCGTGTGTCAACCACAAGCGTCAAGTTCTTGCCCTTAGACGTGATATTTTATGACGCTTTGGGTGCTGTTCACCCACTCAGTTTCAGATGCGGTGACTGTCGCACGAAGCGATCAAATTCATCGCAAAGAGGTTCTAATGGATACTGGCGGTTAAGAGCGCCAAGCGCACGCTTTCGCACATGTTTGCGGTATTGCCTTGTCGTGGTAGAAGTTGACGTTAGCAAAATATTTCAAATATTACGGGGGTCATTCGTTCGCAAATTGACTTCCTTACCTAGTTATTGAAACAATATATTCTTGCACACAATTAACTAGTCACAGATTAATTTTTACAAACTTTTGCAGGAAAGAATGATACTGAAATAATGAAATACATTTTATGAAATATAACAACAATTCCTTCAATTTATAGTGATATGTGATATGCCCTGGTCGGATGTCTCGAAGTTCGGATAACTCGATATTTTTTCTTGGTCCCATGAATATCGAGACAACGGTGCTAGACTGTAACTGGGTATATTTGTTTTGCGGCCTAGGTTAGTTAGTAATCAAATACCTTATGTATCCGAAAATTAATCTCTTAAATTATATTTTTATTATATAATATTTATCAAATTATATTTTGTATTTGACACATTATCCTTTAATTACTGATATCTTCATGATCTGGTCAGTACCTGTGTGTGGAAAGGGTATACAGATTTGAAAATGCATCTGCAAAGATCCGGGTGGAATTGATCCCATGCTTGTCGAAAGAGGCGACTAATGGGATCGGGTGGTCATGCTCGCTTACTTGGTTGACACATGTCATCGTATCTCATTTGCGTAGATCGATGTTCATGCTGTTGATCACTGGATTGTCTGGTCCAGACTCGCTTATTTACAGACCGACGCCATATAGCTGGATTATTGCCGATTGCGTTAAACAACAAACAAACACACAAAAACAAACTTATTTATTACAAATTATTTATTACAATCACCCAGGAGGTCGTATTGATCATGGCCACCACGCCAATTCCGCCAAGAAGGCCTTGCAAGACGTTTTGGCGTTTGAAGAGGCCGTCGCAGAGTCGAACCGTTTGGTCAGCATATCGGACACGTTGACGATCGTCGCGGCTGACCACTCGCACGTCTTCACCATCGGCGGCTACCCAAACAGAGGGAACAATATTTTGGGTGAGTGATTTATGTTTTACGCCGCTCTTTCATGGCGTCTGAAGTTATGTAGGCTAATTATTTTCATCACTATGGTGAAACCCAATGATTGTGCTAAATCAGAAAGGGTTCTCGGTCTGCGGATCCTGACACACCTAATGGATACAACTCTGTACCAGAGAGACTACCAGAGTTGTGCGTATCCCAATTGCGTAGATCGATGTTCATGATGTTGATCACTGGATTGTCTGGTCCAGACTCGATTTTTTTACGGACCGCCGCCACATAGCTGGAATATTACTAAACAAAACTCACTCATTCCTTGTTACTCTTGAAGGCCTGGTCGACCCCGACTACCCCAATGGTCCTAACGATGGAATGCACCGCACCACTCTCGTGTACGGCAAAGGCCCAACCGGTCAAAACCGAGTCAATCTGACCAGCGTGGACACCAGTAAGTATTGAATCAAGGACGACTAAACTGCGAAGTAAATGAATCAAAAGCTGCCCGTACTAGTCCTCTGAGGCCACTACGGGATCGGGTGGTAAGACCCGCTGACTTGCAATTGGTTGACACATGTCGTCGTATCCCACCCGTGAAGGTCCGGGTTAGAATGTACTTTCAGTAACCCATGCTTGTCGTAAGGGGCGACTAACGGGATCCGGTGGTAAGACCCGCTGACTTGGTTGACATATGTCATCATATCCCACCCGTGAAGGTCCGGGTTAGAATGTACTTTCAGTAACCCATGCTTGTCGTAAGAGGCGACTAACGGGATCAGGTGGTCAGGCTCGCTGGCTTGGTTGACACGTCATCGGTTCCCAATTGCGCAGATCGATGCTCATGCTGTTGATCACTGGATTGTCTGGTCCAGACTCGACTAATCAAAGACCGCCGTCTTACAGATGGAATATTGCTGAGTGAGGCATTGAACAACAGTTGTGAAATGTTGACGGAAAACCTAAGTCTAAGTATACTAGCCACATAAAGAAACTGTGCATTGTCAAAATATTATCCCAGTTGATAAGTACGATAACAGTGTCAAAGGTACATATAAACGTTAATGGAGGGATCATGAGACCATAACAAGTCGGGAGAATTTCAGTGCATCGACGACGCATAGAGCCTATCAAACGTGCAAGGAAGGCTTGTGGGATGTCACGCCAGATTCTCTCAAGTTCTGATGCAAGGTCAAGGACGTTATCTGGCGGATGAGGAAGACGGCGTAGACGTCGATCGATCTCGTCCCAAACATGCTCTATCGGGGAGAGATCCAGTGAATTTGCAGGCCAAGGCAGTAAGTCAACGTTGTGGTGTTGCAAGAAATCCATAGCAACCCTTGCCGTATGAGGGCGGGCATTGTCCTGTTGGAATGTTAACCCAGGGCCATGACGTTGCAGAAAAGGAATTGCCACAGGTCGAAGAATCTGATCCCTGTAGCCCACACCAGTTAAATTGCCCTGAACAATCACCAAAGGAGTTCTTTGGCGTGCTGTTATTCCACCCAAAATCATCACGTGCACGGAACCACCACCAAAGCGATTCCTCTCCAAGACACAGGCCTGTGCATAACGTTCTCCCACGCGTCTATAGGCACGTTGACGTCCATCACTATGGGAAATGTTAAACCTGGACTCATCTGTAAAAACAACATTTCTCCACCAAAACAAGGGTCTGCGGACATGATTTCGGCACCACAATCGGCGAGCTTGTCGATGACGTTGTGTCATGATAGGCCGTATGGCGGGACGTCGTGGTCTGATCCTGTGATGACGTAAACGTTGTCGAACTGTGTTGGGGTGGATACGGCGAAGTCCTGGGATGGTTCGGGCAGTCATCACTGCAGTCTGAAACCTGTGGCGAAGATGGGTCACCCTTATCCATCTGTCCTGTCTTGGCGTTGTTACACGTGGACGTCCAGAACGTGGCCGATCGATGACGCCATTTGTGTTCTGGTAGCGTTCTGGAAATGTGCAGCCACTTGTCGTTAAGACATTCCCCCACGGACCATCCCAATGGCCTCATGACGTTGTGCAGACGTGAGCCTTGGCATGCTATGCGTTTCAATAGCCGTTTAATTTTTTGAACGATCGCAAGGGCAGGGGTTGAGCTTTTCAAAGTGACAGTATTGTGTTGCATTCATTTGCTCTGTTACTCTTTCCCGGAATGCACGTGCAACAACGTATTGCACGTCTCAAGGACGAACCCACTGACGTCACGGAACGTGGCACGTGCATGCATGTTGGATACATGTCACTAATCTCTGAGTTTAAATCCTTATGTGTCTACACAGGTTTGATAAATTTAGATTTTAAATTTTTGTATGCACAGTTTCTTTATGTGCCTAGTATATATTTCTTTGGACAAATAGCTTCTGAAAATGCATTGAAATGAAAACCATATTTGGAAAAATACAATCAGGGTAGAACATGAAAAGCTGTTAAGTTGTAGGTCTAATTTCGGGGGCGATGGGTTAGCCTGGGAGTTAAAGCGTTCGCTCGTACCCTACATGGGTACAATCATTCGTGACCAACTCGTGTTATTCCGGGACAAGCCTTGGAGGTTACGGAAAGGGGCGAGTGGTGACGAATGGGGTACAATATGTGGAGCCCATTTCTGGTGTCCCCCACCGTGGTATACCTGGAATATTGCTAAAAGTATCGTAAATCGATACTCACTCACTCACTCTGATTACAGCGGCAGACAGTTACACTCAAGAGGCGACGGTCAAAATGCCCTATGAGACGATCTATGCGCGCGGACCCATGGCGCATCTGTTTCACGGCGTGCACGAGCAGCACTATATCGCCCACGTGATGAGCTTCTCGGCCTGTATGGGGCTTTACAAGGGCGACTGCGATCGCGTGACAAGCACAACAACCACTCTACAGTTTAATACCCCAGTTGTGTTTTTGTTGTCCTTGTTTTTTTGGTCACTTCTATGATCCCTTGAAACATATACCCTAAATATCAATTTCTGTAAAGCTCGAATTCCACCGAAAGTGGTTCTAGGTCTTTGGGCCACCCGTATTTTTTTTGATTTTCTCATCTGCAATCTCAGCTATGTAGTAAGAGAGAGACGGCCGCAATCTGTTTTTCGCTGGCTGTATAACACATTTATGACATTTTTTAAATTTAGAACATTTGATAATTGTCTTCGAATACATTTATAGTGCCGATCGGGTCACTTCGGAGACATATGATTAATGAATGTGACAAAAACGGGTTGGGTTGGTCAGGCTCACGGACACTTTAGAAGTTGGGAAGTACAATATTGACAAACTTTATGGATAATATTAAAAGAAGTTATCTATAAAGTTCTTCAATATTGGTTGACACATGTCACCGTACCCCAAATGCGTAGATCGATGCTCATGCTGTTGATCACTGGATTGTCTGCACACGAAAAACTGTTTATAGTATCCTTAAGCTCGCTCGCTCACTCACTCGCTCGCTCACTGATGTGTGCGTCTTTAACGTTTCACTGTAAAACACGTTCAGGGTTTTCTTTGCAAGCCTTGCACTAGAATTTGTCAAATTGCCTATATCAGTAGAATATTGTCCATGTACTTTGTATATTGCTTCGTATTTTATCCTGTGTCGAGCTAGATTGTCGATATGCCTAATATCTTATTCATTGACGGTCGTAAAATATTTTCCGGGACCCGCTTTGTTTTGACCTTGACCTTGACCCGAAGCCTTGCTACCAGCGTTGCGTCGCAAACAGTGGTATTTATACAGATGCAGTCAAACACCGTTGTGTCGAACTTGGAGGCATCTGCATAAATAGTTCGAGTTATCCGAGGTTCTGCACAACCACATAATGATGACTTCGAGTTATCCGATGTTCTACACAGAATGATGACTTCGAGTTATCCGAGGTTCTACACAACCACATAATGTTGACTTCGAGTTATCCGAGGTTGTACACAACCACAGAATGATGACTTCGAGTTATCTGAGGTTCTACACAACCACAGAATGATGACTAAGTAAGGAATACGCAGACTTTACTTCGAGACAACCTCAGTTCGATACATCGAAGTTCGACACAGCGGTGTTTGATCGCAGTTGTACTGGATATCGGCGCTATACAAATGTTTGTATGTGTGATTCAGGTGCGTTTGATACACATTAGGTTACGTACAGTTATAACGAACACCTTTATAACAAAAAGGCGGATATAACGATGTTTTTGTCCCGACCGCTAGCTGTATGCTTTAGTCGAACTGAGTATACCGAGCTACGATTATAACGAACTACGATTATGAGAAACCAATTTGTGGTCCTTTGCGCTTGTTATAACGGCAGTTTACTTCAATCGACACATTACAAAGGGTCACCGCTATGTCACAGCTTTGCTTTGTTTTATCTTATCAGAATGACTTGCATTTTCACAGGAACATCAAAGGCTTATATTAGCTTTTACACATGTTATTTTTAAAGGAAAAAATATTAGTTGCGTCTTTGGTGTAACTCCGTTTGCTATATCCGTAAATTCGTCATTCATAATTAACATTTGTGTGAATCGTATATGATAATACAGTGAATCATTCGAGACATTCGTTCTTATTAGTACTATATATCAGTGTTCGTTACAACCAGATTCTGCTATATGCAAAATGGTCACATTAACGAATCCCTTTAAACGGCCTGTTTCTGTGAGTGAGTTGGTTTGGTTTTACGCCGATTTTAGCAATATTCCATCAATATCACGGCGGGGGGACACCAGAAATGGGCTTCACACATTGTGTCCAATTGGGGAATCGAACCCGGGTCTTCGGCGTGACGAGCGAACGCTTCAACCACTAGGCTACCCCACCGCGCCTAAGAACAAAAAGAACTGTTAAACACCATTAAGTAATATTTACTTATTGGAATGTAGAGAATGTGATATCAAATTTGAAAGAATACAAAACACAGGCAGAGATTCCTTATAATTATGAAGGGGCTAGTACACTTAATTGCGATTAACTCCTCCTTAAAAACAGCAAATAACGCAAATGAATACCGTATTTGAAATATATTCCAATGGAAACATTTTAATAAAGGATAACAATAGTCCGCCCACGGAAATATTTGGTCTCACACAAGGCAAGTAAGATTTTTCATAAATTGCTTCATAAATTGCCTTTGTTAACCCTATAGTGAATGGGTACCCGGTGGGATAAGTCAAATGACTGTTAACATTCTAGCGGCTTCAGCTCATGATTTATGGGTAGGGGGTGATGATGAATTTTATGGGGTAGCATGTACACTGTGACTGACGCCCCCTAAAATTAAGTACAAAGTAAGTGACCCCTGCATGTCATGTACAATGAGCCCCCCCTCCCCCTTGCTATAATTGTTAAGCATAATCCTTTACTATCCTTATGTACAAACTTGATGACCCCCTACCTCCCCAGAACACAATGGGAGACACCCCCTCCCCTCCTTTTTACAATCATAATCATCATCATCCCCTAAGCCATAAATTATGAACGGTCCCTTATATCCTCCCCAAGGACCAGCAGGAAACCGCAAGTGCTCCATAAGGTGGTGAGGTGGACAGCCCATGAACACCCACACCGACGACTGACCGGCATCTACAAGTTAGTAAGAGCTTTTGTGACACATCCTATTAGGTCACATTTGGCTTAAAAGTCTGTACATGTTAATACTTGACTAGTTTTAGTTTTATTTAAGCCTTGTAATGAATGACATTTGTCCGAATGTACCACAACAGAAGACACAGTGGCAACTTGCCGCGTCATCGCAACAGCTGCCACGGCGACAGTGTGGCCAGAGTAGGACACTACGGTCATTCTCCGTCGGAAAAACAGTTTTATCTCTAAGGGACGTAACTCTATAGTGGTCAAGGATAACGTTTCTTTGGTTTTGTTCTAATTGCATATCCGTTGTAGTTCGTCAATAATTCCAGAAGAAAATCGCACTGAGCGATATTTATTATGGCCTATTTGTGGATCTCATAATTAAAATTAAAGTCGGCGTTAGATGCACTGGAATATAATATCAGCATGAAACCTTTGCTCGTCACAAAGACTCGGATTCGATTCCACAATGGGTGAACCCTTCCTCAGTGATATTGCTGGAATATTGCTAAAAGCGGCGTAAACCCATATTGACTGATTGACTCACTCACTCAAGCCCCACCCACTCACTCCGGGCGGTGGGATAGCCTAGTGGTTAAAGCGTCCACTCGTCACGCTGATGATCCGTGTTCGATTCTCCACATGGGTACAATGTATGAACCCCATTTCTGGTGTTCCCCGCCGTGATATTGCTGAAATATTGCTAGAAGCGGCGTTAAACCATACTCACTCACTCACTCATCAAGTACTATTCAAATTCACGACAGACTGCCCTCCGTTTTTTTCGCCTCTGTTTCTTACGTTTATTAACCTCTTTGCCCAAATACAACAAACAAATCTCTTTACCACATATACCGTCCTTGTTACATCTCCATCATTATCATCATCATCTTCTAGTAATATTCGCCTCTTTTATCGCCCTTTTCCTTGCCACCATACTGCTCTGCACCCCCATTACCAGCATCGCCTCCGTCATCACTATCGTTGTGATTGGCGATAACATCACCATCGTAAATCTCGCCTCCTTTCTCGTCATCGTATTCATCGCCTCGTTTCTCGTCACCGTATCCATCGCCTCCTTTCTCGTCACCGTATCCATCGCCTCCTTTCTCGTCACCGTATCCATCGCCTCCTTTCTCGTCATCGTATTCATCGCCTTCTTTCTCATCATCGTAATCATCACTTCCTTTCTCGTCACCGTATTCATCGCCTTTCTCGTCACCGTCATCATCGCCTTCCTTCTCATCACCGTATTCATCGCCTCCTTTCTCGTCATTGTATTCATTGCCTCCTTTCTCGTCATTGTATTCATCGTCTTCTTTCTCGTCACCGTAATTATCGTTGCGTTCATCATCGTCGTAATCATCGAGTTTTTCCTCATCACCGTATTCATCGTCTTCCTCATGACCGTAGTCATCGTCTCTAAAATCCTCATCGTAATCGCCATCGTATTCATCGTCATCTTCCTCATCGTCGTAATCGTCGAACATTTTATCATCATCGTAATCATCGTCATCTTCATCGCCATCATAATAGTCGCTTTCTTCATCGTAACTATAGTCATCGCTTCCTTCCTTGTCACCGTATTCATCACCTCCTACATCACCATGGCCACGTTCCTCCTCGTCGTCTGCGTCGGCTCCTTCAGAAGCACCGTTTGCGTCTCCCTCATCGGCACCATCAGCATCGGCACTTCTCTTTCTCCTGACATGCCTCTTCTCCCCGTGTGCCATCTTCCTCTGAGAATTAAGGTCTGTGTCCATGTCATCCTCTTCTCCGAAGCTGTTTATCCCTATTCTTCTCCCAGCACCAATGCTCTCCTCATCATCCAGAACGTCACGTGGGTAGGGGGCCTTTTTAAGATGCCGTTGCTTGTTCCTCCCTGGTCGTTTTCTGACGTGGCCCCTGGGGCGTTTGATCTGCATCTCATCAGGGCGTGGCGGTGGGGTGGGAGAGGCACAGGTCTCCTGTCTGGTGGTCTTTTCTGGACACTCCTCGCCTCCTGTGGAGAGTGTCAGATGTACGGTGCGCGTCCCCGTCGTCTCATCACAGGCTCCCCAGGGTCCCTCTTTGTACTGGCAGTGTTCTCCTACAACAGACACAGGTTCACAGTGATACTTCCGTAACCTCGTGGGGCGATGGGTTACCCCTGTGGTCAAAGTGTTCGCTCGTCACGCCGAAGACCCGGGTTCGATTCCCTAAATGGGTACAATGTGTGAATCCCATTTCTGGTATCCCCCGCCGTGATATTGCTGGAATATCGGCGTAAAACTGAACAAGCGACTTATAACTGAACCAACAGCGCAGATCGATGCTCATGAAGCTGATCACAGGATTGTCTGGTCCGGACTCGATTATTTACAGACCGCCGCCATTAAAGGTGGAATGTTTCTAATTGTGGCGTAAAACTAAACTCACTCATTCACACGTAACATGATATCAAAATATTTCTATCCCACATTTCCCCGATGGGATAAAACAAATACTATTACACAGAAAAGACCCAGGTCAGCTTGATCTTATTATCTTATTTTGTTTTAAATTTCCGTAGCCAAGCGACTCCATTTACATTTTAAATATTGATATATTTTTCCACTTGACCTAAATTGTAAAATTTCATAAAAATTAGTTACACTTTACGTGAATTTCATTCTTTCTGTTATTTTTCATTCAATTTATACTTTTTCGCTTGTCCGATCTCTTGCTAAATAAGGCTTGAGTTGAGAAACAAAAATCACGGATTGTCTAACTCGCTTTTCCCATTTTATACTGGATAACACTATCGTTCCACATGCAATACATTTTCCAGGATCAAATACTCAGTAACACAAATCTACACAGAGGATTATTTTGAGGCTATCTGTTCATCTGGCCTTACGACGTCAAAGATTATTGTTAAAAAATACCCGACTGAAAATTTCAATCTTTTCTGATCACGTGATATGCATGACCATTATGTTTGTCAAGAAAGTTCAAATGTATTTTTCATACATAGTATTTGTTTTGTATCTTTCGCCATGGCGATGGTGAATAGTAAATATCCCTAGCATTAATATCTATGTATTAAACACGACTGAAACATGTTAATACTTACGATAAAAGTACGCTTTGCAATAAAAGGGCCAGAAAGAGTAAGTTTATTTCAATAAAGTTGTGTGGAAGTTGAATGGAATTACGTAAATTCTTCGACTTATCCGTAGTTCGATACATGACTAAAAGGAATACGTAGGGACCAGTTTCTACTTCGAGACAAATGTAAGTTCGACTCATCTATGTTCGACACAACAGTGTTTCGGTGTATAACAACAGCATAAACAACAATGACAGGGTTTACCTGGTGTCATAGGCTTCTGCTCGGTGGTGATCACAAAGAATACCAAGATGGCGGAACATACCGATAATCCGCCCATGCTGTCTGGAAGAAAAGGAAAACAATTTGGATTGAATTCTAATTAATGACGTTATCTGTTGATCGTAACGCGGAGGACTGAACATTAATACAGTGTCACACGGTTGTGTCGAAGTTAAAGGCACCTACGTACATGCTTCGAGATATTCGAGATTCGACACAACCGAAAATATCGAATTAAATAAGAAATACGCAGGGACCATGTATTATTTTGAGTGTACGTTCGACACATGGAAGTTCGACACAAAGGTGTTTGACTGTTTTTCATTATATTGAGTGAAATTGCTTTGGGCTTAGGCGCAAAATTCTGTTGTCTACAGTTCAATACATGAACCTCCATATGTTATGTCGCGAATTTTAAGGCGAGAAAGCGATGGCCCTAATCAGCCACCATATATGTGCGAGTGAGTGAGTGAGTTGAGTTTTACGCCGCACTCAGCAATATTCCAGCTATATGGCAGCGGTCTGTAAATAATCAGATGGACCAGACAATCCAGTGATCAACAGCATGAGCATCGATCTGCGCAATTAGGAACCGATGACATGTGTCAACCAATGCAAGTCAGCGAGCCTGACCACCCGATCCCGTTAGTCGCCTCTTACGACAAGCACGGGTTGCTGAAGATGAATTCTAACCCAGACCGTCACGGATCTATGTTATGTGTACTACATATGGCATACTATTGTTTCTAGCGTAGAGTTATTCGGAATGTCTTGAAAAACAAAGGACTGGTTGGTTGGTTGGTTGGTGTCTTACGCCGCCCTCAGCAATATTCCAGTTATATAGCGGTGGTCGAGTCTGGACCAGACAGTCCAGTGATCAACAGTATGAGCATCGATCTACGCAATTGGCATACGATGACATGTGTCAACCAAGTCAGCGAGCCTGAACACCCGACCCCGTTAGCGGCCTCTTTGGTTGCTGAAGACCAATTCATGAGTTGCTGAAGGTTGCTGAAGACCAACTCTAACCCGGATCTTCACGGTTGTGTGGGGATCAGGTTGCTGTTCACCTTTTAATGGGATTCCTTTTGATTGCATGACATACAACGAAACTACGATATGATACAGCAAGAATCCTTTCACTTTCAGCTTTGTAGTTTTAAAGTTTCAACAAAGACTTCCGATTCTCGTTGGCTTAAATATAACATATACCGACTGACTTTAGGACAAGTGCTCCATTTAATGTTGGCTTTCACTCAGGTATTGTTTTGGCTTTTTTCTCTGAAAGGAAATACTTGGTTGTAAGATCCTTGATCCAAGGGGAACCAAAGTTATTTTTTGTTATGATTATTCGTTGATCGTGTTTGGTAATGCACTGATTTTATCTTCTTTTATCGACGCTTGCGTTTGAATTTCAAATCACCTTGCAGCCATTCCTAATGTAGAATTGCTGTCTGAAGAGACTGACTCACACCGACTTTGCAATGTAATACCTGTAAGGTCACGAGGCATAGATAAATCTTTCATCGCAGTATAAATGTTTTTAGTCTTAAATTATTCATGTATCAGATCTTTTCTAACTTCATCCTAATGTCAAGTCAAACTTTTGTAAAATAATAATTGATAGTTTACCATTGTCATTCAAACCACTGCCATGGGATAACATTTGTAGCACATACCTACGTTAATATTTAAAGAGATATGTGTATGTACCATGGTGGGTGTTCGAAAATATTCTGGTTCAGCTGAACAATTTCTAGAAACATTTTCTACGCAGTATTTTTGAAATGTTCAAATGGTAATCAACAGGGTCCAAACACAATGGTGATGGAAACTGTAAAATCACCGGATTAAAACGATTCAAAATTTATGTTTTTTTGATAATTATGTATCAATGTAATTGGTACATCACATTCCCAGCAGACTGTCGATTTCGGAACAAATGGGATCTCACTGTTTATGTGTTCGTAACAGTGGATAAAAGATATAGTTATCTAAAAGCTTTGACATCTTGTCTTACCTTGATAACCATGCATAGTAATTATGCACATTATATTATATGTGTACTGAAGAACACAAATGTGGAAAAATATCTTCAAGAGATATAAGATTTATAAAGATGTATAAATACACACATACAAGATAAACAAAACAAGACAGTTACCACTTACCTAGTAGATCAGCGCTTCCTGAAATGTGTTGTCCGGATAAAATACGTCTGACGTCTATGTCGACGTGTACGGCGCGGCTTCGCCAACATCAGTGTCAACTGTTGCAAAACGTCAATGCTTCATTCAAAATTTATTCAGTCTTTAGTTTCCATGACAACGGCGATCGAAAGACATTTTAAAACCAGGTGAACGATTGTCAAAGAGGTTAAAGAATCAGTTTCACGTTGGTGTGGAACCACAATAATATGTTTCCGGTCAGCTGAGTGACATCTGTCTTTCGTCATCGGGGGATGTCCACCCGTACGTCTTAGTGGGTAGAATAGGGATAATCTCTGGGGTTTAGGGCAGAGGGGTGCAAGACATACTGAAAGTTCACAGGCTTTAAGATGAATCCATTATCGGGGTTTGGTGCACAGTAGACACTGCATATTCCAATTAACAGAACAGGATGAACGAAGAACTGGACTATATATCAATACGATAATTACATCATGACAATATAACAGGTACCCGTTACTGGGTGTCAATACATTGCAACCCGTAACTGGGTGTCTGGGTGTCAATACACTGCAGGTACCCTTTACTGGGTGTCGAAAACACTGCAGGTACCAGTTTCTGGGTGTCGAAAACATTGCAGGTACCCGTTTCTGGGTGTCGAAAACACTGCAGGTACCAGTTTATTGGTGTCGAAAACACTGCAGGTACCCGTTTCAGATTGCTGACAACACTGCAGGTACCTGTTAGAGATTATTGACAACACTGCAGGTACCCGTTACAGACTGTTGACAACACTGCAGATACCTGTCACAGATTGTTGACAACACTGCAGGTACCCGTTACAGATTGCTTACAACACTGCACGTACCCGTTACAGATTGCTGACAACACTGCAGGTACCCGTTACATACTGTTGACAACACTGCAGATACCTGTCACAGATTGTTGACAACACTGCAGGTACCCGTCACAGATTGCTGACAACACTGCAGATACATGTAACAGATTGTTGACAACACTGCAGGTACCCGTTACAGATTGTTGACAACACTGCAGATACCCGTTACAGATCGTTGACAACACTGCAGGTACCCATTACAGATTATTGACAACACTACAGGTACCCATTACAGATTGTTGACAACACTGCAGGTACCCGTTACAGATTGCTGACAACACAGCAGATGCACGTTACAGATTGTTGACAACACTGCAGGTACTTGTAACAGGGTGTCGACAGCCCCATGGGTACCCGTTATAGAGTCGAGAAAACCCAGCAGATACCCGCTGAACATGCTGACTAGACCTCGGGTACCGCTAAGGCGTTACAGGAGTGGACTGGATTGCAGCTACACGTTACAGGAGTGGACTGGATTGCAGCTACACGTTACAGGAGTGGACTGGATTGCAGCTACACGTTACAGGAGTGGACTGGATTGCAGCTACACGTTACAGGAGTGGACTGGATTGCAGCTACACGTTATAGGAGTGGACTGGATTGCAGCTACACGTTACAGGAGTGGACTGAATTGAAGCTACACGTTACAGGAGTGAACTGGATTGCAACTACACGCAGGTACAGGTTAGATGGACTGGATTGCAGCTAAACGTTACAGGAGTGAACTGGATTGCAGCTACACGTTACAGGAGTGGACTGGATTGCAGCTACTCGTTACAGGAGAGAACTGGATTGCAGCTACACGTTACATGAGTGGACTGAATTGCAGCTACACGTTACAGGAGTGAACTGGATTGCAGCTACACGTTACAGGAGTGGACTGGATTGCAGCTACTCGTTACAGGAGTGGACTGGATTGCAGCTACACGTTACAGGAGTGGACTGGATTGCAGCTACACGTTATAGGAGTGGACTGGATTGCAGCTACACGTTACAGGAGTGGACTGAATTGAAGCTACACGTTACAGGAGTGAACTGGATTGCAACTACACGTTACAGGAGTGGACTGGATTGCAGCTAAACGTTACAGGAGTGAACTGGATTGCAGCTACACGTTACAGGAGTGGACTGGATTGCAGCTACTCGTTACAGGAGAGAACTGGATTGCAGCTACACGTTACATGAGTGGACTGAATTGCAGCTACACGTTACAGGAGTGAACTGGATTGCAGCTACACGTTACAGGAGTGGACTGGATTGCAGCTACTCGTTACAGGAGTGGACTGGATTGAAGCTACTCGTTACATGAGTGAACTGGATTGCAGCTACTCGTTACAGGAGTTGACTGTAGTGAAGGTACCGCAGAAGAGCTCGAAAACACTGCAGGTACCCGTAACTGGGTGTCGAAAACACTGCAGGTACCCGTTGCAGATTCTTGACAACACTGCAGGTACCCGGTGAACGCGTTGAGAACAGTGCAGGTTAACCGTTAACTAATATGACAATACCTCAACACGTACTGTAACTTTCAATAATAGAATTGCCTTACTATACTATTCACACTTTGCTAAGGATCAAATCATTGATTCAACAGAAAACTGTGATTGGGGTCAAATGTGGTTTAAATATCTAAGCCCATTGTAAGCATGTGTACTTATCAAAGACCCGTGCCATGATTTGCAAAATGGTTGATTGGTGCCATGAAAACCATTTTTATGGTTACTTATGTATCTAGTGTATACGGTTAGCTTAAAGTGGCTGTATTCCTGAAGATGTGTTACCATATCATTATTTATCCAGTTTTAAATGGATACAATTTCAAATTATAAACCTACGTTTAAGTAAAGTTGCGAATTTTTGTGATCCTTAGCAAAGGGTGAATAGTATATATTATTCAGAGGCGAGACTATAATATGTAAACATAAACAAACAATAAGTTTCAGATGTAGCAGAATTTAATGTTATTAAGATGTAACTGACGATACAGGTTTGAGAAGAAACTTAAACATTGGCTGTTTGGCCAGCTGTGCAAGGTATTGTACTGTATTGTACTGTAATTGTTTTGGTGAAACCGTCCTTGCTGTCTATCATTCCCTGTCTGTTTTTATCAATACATTTTCGTTTAGCCTCTTCTCCCACCTCTTCTTCCCAGACCACCTTCTCCATCACGATGGGTAAACTCCACGCTTTCACCTCTCACACCACCTTTACTATCGTGTGTCCCTCGTCCTCCGACTCTTCCATCGTGTCTTCCTCTACTATTTATCATGTCCATTTCTTCTCCACCATTGCCTTTATCAAAATTCTTATCGTCATCAGTATCCATGACTCTTCCCCTCCCCCTTCTTCCTCCACCGCCAAACTTCACGTTATTCTCATAACTATTTTCATCAACCATGTCTGCTCCATCCCCTTCTGCTACGCTTCTCCCTCCGGCGTGTCGTCCTTCACCTTGCTCCCCCTTTCTTCCTCCATTGCCATAATCTACATAACCTTCATAATCGCCTCCATTATCCACGCTTCCTTCATTTCTTCTGCTACTTTCTCCATCTATTCCTCTTCCACCTCTTCCCCCAAAAAGGCGTCTTCTTGCGTGCTTCCTTTGCCCATTTTTCCGGCCGGCGTGACTCATGTCACCTTCAACATCGTTTCCTGTACCTCCCCAACCGTGCGCCCTCCGATTCTGGCCATGTGTTCCTCTACCTCGTCCTCCGTGCATCCCGTGGTGCCGCCTGGAACCGCGTTTTGATTGATGTTTGTGACGTGCACGTCCTTGTACTCCATGATCTGCGAATCTACCTTCTGCAGCTGCTCCTGCACCTTCTCCAACTTTCCCTGCGATACCGTGGACCGCGTCTCCATTTCCTTGCAAACTACCCAAGACATCACCGACACCTTGATGACTTCCTGAGACACCGTTGTCTGTCTCTTCAGATCCTTGTTTATTCCTTGAGTCTCCCCCGACAGCATCACCACCTTGAACACCTCCGTCTATTCCTCGTCCACCTCTTCCCCCAAAATGGCGTCTTCTAACGTGCTTCCTTTGCCCAGTTACTCGGCCGGAGTGACCCATGCCACCTCTACCTCGTCCTCCGTGCATCCTGCGGTGCCTTCTGGAACCACGTATTGATTGATGTTTGCCACGTGCACGTCCTTGGCCTCCATGACCTGTGAATCTACCTTCTGCAGATGCTCCTACACCTCTTCCCTCTCTCCCTTCGATATCATCGACAGCGCCTCCATTTCCTTGAAAACTACCCGAGACTACACCGACACCTTGATGACTTCCTGAGACACCGCCGTCTGTCTCTTCAGATCCTTGTCTATTCCTTGTACCTCCCCCGACAGCATCTCCACCTTGAACACTTTCTCCATCTATACCACCTCCACCTCTTCCCCCAAAATGGCGTCTTCTACCGTGCTTCCATTGTCCAGTCACTCTGCCAGCATGACCCATATTGCCTTCAAAATCTCTCATTGTACCAGCATCTCCACCTTGAACACTTTCTCCATCTATTCCTCTTCCCCCAAAATGGCGTCTTCTTGCGTGCATCCTTTTCCCAGTTACTCGGCTGGCGTGACCCATGCCACCTTCAACATCTTCCCCTGTACCTCCCCAACCGTGTGTCCTCCGATTCTGGTCATGTGCTCCTCTACCTCGTCCTCCGTGCATCCTGTGGTGCCATCTGGAACCACGTATTGATTGATGCTTGTCATGTCCACCTCCTTGACCTCCATGACCTGTGAATCTACCTTCTGCAGCTGCTCCTCCACCTTCTCCAACATTCCCTGCGATACCGTCGACAGCACCTCCATTTCCTTGAAAACTACCCGAGACATCATCGACACCTTGATGACTTCCTGAGACTCCGCCGTCTGTCTCTGCATATCCTTGTTCATTCCTTGAGAGTCCTCCGACAGCATTTCCACCTTCATACCTCCTTGAGTCACCTCCGTCTGTCTCTGCATATCCTTGTTTATTCCTTGAGAGCCCCCCGACAGCATCTCCACCTTCATACCTCCTTGAGTCACCTCCGTCTGTCTCTGCATATCCTTGTTTATTCCTTGAGAGCCCCCCGACAGCATCTCCACCTTCATACCTCCTTGAGTCACCTCCGTCTGTCTCTGCATATCCTTGTTTATTCCTTGAGAGCCCTCCGACAGCATCTCCACCTTCATACCTCCTTGAGTCACCTCCGTCTGTCTCTGCATATCCTTGTTTATTCCTTGAGAGCCCTCCGACAGCATCTCCACCTTCATACCTCCTTGAGTCACCTCCGTCTGTCTCTGCATATCCTTGTTTATTCCTTGAGAGCCCTCCGACAGCATATCCACCTTCATGCCTCCTTGAGTCACCTCCGTCTGTCTCTGCATATCCTTGTATATTCCTTGAGAGCCCTCCGACAGCATCTCCACCTTCATACCTCCTTGAGTCACCTCCGTCTGTCTCTGCATATCCTTGTTTATTCCTTGAGAGCCCTCCGACAGCATCTCCACCTTCATACCTCCTTGAGTCACCTCCGTCTGTCTCTGCATATCCTTGTTTATTCCTTGAGAGCCCTCCGACAGCATCTCCACCTTCATGCCTCCTTGAGTCACCTCCGTCTGTCTCTGCATATCTTTGTTTATTCCTTGAAACTCCTCCGACAGCATCTCCACCTTGAATATTTTCTTGATTAGTCCTGAAGAGATCACCTTCAGTCACTCCATTTCCTTGAATACTCCCTGAGACATCACCGGCAGTCCCATCTCCACCTTGTCTTTTCCTTGGGACATCTCCGCCACCCTTGACATTCTCTCCTTGATCCTGCTCCATTCCTTTACCAGAAACAGTGTGTTTTCTTGCATGAGTGTGGCTTGTAAGGATACCTCCAAGCTTGGACTTGGTGCCCTTGAAGAAACTGGGTCTACGTGGAGGTGGATTTGGGACCGCTCTGGAGTTGGAGTTTGTTGTTTCGATGATATCCACGCCTGTAGCTGAAGATTAAAAAAAACAAATATCACCATCATCCTCTTATACTACTGTGGTGGAGAGGTGGCCTAGTGGTTAAAGCGTTCGCTCGTAATGCCGAATACCCTCGTTCGATTCTCCACATGGGTACAATGTGCAAAGCCTATGTCTGGTATTCCCCGCCGTGATGTTGCCTATTTCTGGTGGCCCTGCAATAACGTTGCTGGAATATTGCTAAAGTCGTGGTTTTACCAAACTCACTCTTATACCATAGGTATCAATTATTTTCTGAAGACAATACATGAGTACCAGCTTAACGAATGAGAGTAAGTTTAGTTTTACGCCGCACTCAGCAATATTCCAGCTATATGGCGGCGGTCTGTCAAACAATCCTGTCATCAACAGCATGAGCATCGATCTACGGAATTGGGAACAGATGACATGTGTAAGCCAAGTCAGCGAGCCTGACCACCGATCCCGTTAGTCGCCTCTTACGACAAGCATGGGTTACTGAATTCTAACCCGGATCTTCACGGGTACCAGCTTAACCTTAGTGCTGTTTCATATTTGGAAATCTTGATAAATGCCCACCACAAATGGCCATAAATCGATACTTCCTGTTTCATGCTATACATTATGCCAATATTCTGACTAAAACTGACCATCAATGATGCAAATCCAAGTTATGACTTGGGCCATATCTTCTCGTGTTTGAGAACACTTGACTTGCCTTTTCATGTGTTTGTGACGCGTGCCACGGGTTGCTAACGCATGGCCATAGTATCACCGTCCATTATTTGACAACCATGCATTACTACATGCTTATGACACAGTTAGCAGAAAAGTCTGATCATTCAGGAAAGTGTCCACATTGGTAACTTTCATTCAGTTCAGTGAGTGAGTGAGTGAGTGAGTGAGTTTTGTTTTACGCCGCTTTTTAGCAATATTCCAGCAACATCACGGCGGGGGGACACCAGGAATGGGCTTCACACATTGTACCCATGTGGGTAATCGAACCCGGATCTTCGACGTGACGAGCGAACGCTTTAACCACTAGGCTATCCCACCGCCCCTTATTCAGTACAGATACATAGAGGTAGATATACGTCCGGGATTATACGTATAGTTGTGGATATATTTATAAAACTGTGTACAAAGGCCTTCACAAGGAATTTCTATCCCCACAAGCATTTCTGATCTCTAACTTATTTTGCTCAGTATATTACTAGGGCGTCGAACTACACTGTGCCTATAAAGTGTACGGGGGGCGGTGGGGTAGCCTAGTGGTTAAAGCGTTGGCCCGTCACCCCGAAGACCCGGGTTCGATTCCCCACATGGGCACAATGTGTGAAGTCCATTTCTGGTGTCCCCCGCCGTGATATTGCTGGAATATTGCTAAAAGCGGCGTAAAACTCAGTCAGTATAAAGTGTTCGAGTAATATTCGACGCCTACAGTAAAGCATGGTTTTAACCGATTGGTATTAAAATAGCTACTTACTTTCCTGCAGAGATACGATGACTAGTGCAGTCAGCATGCCCAGGGCACGACAAGGACTGGACATGTTGAAAGCTGCAGCTGAAACAATTAAGTAAGTTTTACGATAAAGTTTGGTGACCTTTGATTAAAGTTCACATGAGTGAGTATGAGTGAGTGAGTGAGGCAAGTTTCGACCAATATCATGACGGGATTGTACCCATGTGTGGAGTCGAACCTGTTCCTCAGCGATACGAGCGAACCCTTTAACCACTAGGACACCAAACCACCGTTTCATTCTAAGACGACTCCAATACATGTAACGTATGCGGTTGAAGCCGAGGTGGCTCAGCGCTCTAGGCGTCTGACTTTGTATGCTGGCGATTAGGTGCCTGACTCTGAGGGTGTGGGTTCGAATCCCGCAGGGGACTCAACCCCAAAAGTACTAGAATCTGTACTTTACTAAGAAAGTGTAATCCCAAATATAACATACGTTACATTTGACCACTTTCTAAAATGGCATTGTGTATTTCACGACTCCAATAAAGTAAAATGCATGTGAAGAATCACCCTTTTCAAACATGAATACGGAATTTAAACACAGTTCTTAATATTATTAACAAAATAAAGTCTCGGTGGGGTACCCTAATGGTTAAATCGTTCGCTCGTCACGCTGAAGACCCAGGTTCGGTTCCCCACATGGGTACAATATGTGAAGCCCATTTCTGGTGTCCCCCGCCGTGATATTGCTGGAATATTGCTAAAAGCGGAGTAAACCCATTCTCACTCACTCACTTTTGATAACAGCTGTGCACCATCACATGTTATGCTGATTGTCACATTTCACCAAGTCCTTTGGTTGTGTTAGGGCCTGTGGGGCTGTATAGTGGTGAGAGCGTTTGCTTGTCACGTCCCAAAATCGGGCTGGATTCCGCACGTGGATACAATATGTAAAGCCATACTCGATCACTCATTCATCTTGTTCATATCGGGGCGGTGGGGTAGCCTAGTGGTTAAAGCGTTCGCTCGTCACGCCGAAGACTCGGGTTCGAATCCCCACATGGGTACAATGTGTGAAGCTTATTTCTGGTGTCCCCCGCCGTGATGTTGCTTGAATATTGCTAAAAGCGGCGTAAAACCAAACTCAGTCAGTCAGTCAGTCTTGTTTAATATCATCCGTGACTACCATCATATCGACATATCAGTAATCATCTGCTTTCAGAATGTTCCCGACATTTGTAAACAGTATACATTTTCAATTGAAATTTGCAAAAATCACGTACTGAGGGGCCATCCAAACTCCAAACATTTTTCTGTCAGCCTGTCGAAAACCAGCTGAGAGCAATATATGAATACATATATGTCGAACGTTTGCTTGACCCTGTATATTCCTGCTTAATTCATCGTTTTTCAGGGGGCGGTGTGGTAGCCTAGTGGCTAAAGCGTTCTTTCATCACGCCTGAAGACCCGGGTTCTATTCCTGACATGGGTGCAATATCTGGTGCCTACTTCTGGTGTCCCCCGCCGTGATATTGCTGGAATATTTCTTAAAGCGGCATAAAACCCTCCTCACTCGAATCTCTGATAACTCGAATCATCCCTTCAACTTCGAAAACCGGTTTTTGACTGTGTATTGTCTTGAACAATACAACGAAAAAACAAAAGTCCAAAGAATGATGAAAATACGTACCTGTGTGAGACCCGTATCACTGTGTGACTTTGTTGTACTGCAAGTAGTAAACCAGAGAAAGAGGGCAGGTCCTGAAGTCGTCTTAAATGAGGTCGCTCTCCATTTAGTTGCCATGGGAACCAAGGTAAACATTGATCTGCACTGAGTGCGCAGAAGTCAAAATCTTCAAGTTTCACATTCCTATCGTGTCAACTCCATTGACATTCATTGTGCCCTTATTGTAGTCTTACATTAATCCAACCAAACCGCAAACAACACCGCTTATTACCGCGAAGTAGACTCCATCAGCACAGAAATAATTATAATAGTGTATTATGTACTATGAACAAAGAACCGTTTAACACCAATAAACAATATTTCTGTAATTGGTATGTGGAGAATGTGTCATAAAACCTGAAGGGAGACAAAAACAGAAAGAAAGAAAGGCACTTTTTATGGATAACAACTTCTTTTTTATTCTATGTACGACGTTTCAGAGGTAATGTTTGCTCCTTCATCAGGTGAATGCTCAACCAGAGAGAGAGAGAGAAAGAGAGAGAGAGAGAGAGAGAGAGAGAGAGAGAGAGAGGTGAAGTGAGGTGAGGTGAAATTGGGTTTAACGTCGTGCTTGAGAATATTTCGCTCATATGACGACGTAGAGAGAGAGAGAGAGAGAGAGAGAGAGAGAGAGAGAGAGGTGAGGTGAGGTGAAATTTTGGTTTAACGTGTTGAGAATTTTTCGCTCATATGACGACGTAGAGAGAGAGAGGGTTCTGAGAGAGAGAGAGAGAGAGAGAGAGAGAGAGAGAGAGAGAGAGAGAGAGAGAGAGAGAGAGAGAGAGAGAGAGAGAGAGAGAGAGGGTGGGGGTGCATGTTAACACAAAAGACAATGGTTGTAGATCTACGGATATGTGTAATTAAGCCTATCCATGCCTATGCGTCCTGGGTCATGTTGAAGTCGCCAAGATCATAGAAACTCTTTTGCGTGTGGCATTTGTCTTCAGCTGAAGTACTCAGTGATACGTATTTTTATTCGAGTGAGGAGAACTCTAGACCACACGAATGACATCTCACACGATGTCTATTTTGCGATTTCTAGTGTTTAACTGTGTTTACTTGAATGTTTAAACTAATTGCTGATCAATATATCATGAAGAAGAATAGAGAGTTGTTTTTATATACTAACGGCCAAAAGAAACTTTACAAATATAAAAATGAGATAATTGGAATGAAAAGTAGTTTGTAGGCCCGCAAGCGAATGAAAGCACTCATCGCTAGAATACAGCAACCCTTGATACAACACGTGAAGCGCATGTTTTGCATGTAAACGTGTGAAAATGCGAAAAGATCAAAATCACGTGACTCGTTCCGTATGAAAACTGCACGTGCATGGTGGGTATAAAAAGGGGTTTGAATGCTTGCCTTTCATTCACTGCAATGGAAAAACGCAAAGAAATGCCAAGCCTTACGGCTGCAGAGCGAGAACGAGCCATCGGAATGGTCCAGATCGGGGTCACCCACGCCCACATTGCAAGAATCTTCGGTTGCTCACGCGTTGCTGTAACCAACTTACAGCAATGTTCCAACACTATCACGGCGGTGGACACCCATCATCGGCGGAAAACATTACTCACTGGTTGTATTGTCGTTTTCCTCCGTTGCGATGATTCTCTCTAGAATGGACTACTGTAATAGCCTGCATGTTAATATTAACAAAGACCAGATAGAAAGACGTCAAGCCATTCAGAACTCTGCTGCAAGAATTATCTTCAGATCTTCAACGTTTGACCTTATAACACCATTACTGAAAGACCTCCATTGGCTCCCTGTTGCTCCTCGCATAGACTTTGAAATTTTTCTGACTTCTTACAAGTGCTACCATGATCTGGCTTCACCTTACCTGCAAGAACTGCTGCACAGATACTCGCCATCTAGATCTCTTCGACCTCAACACAAGCATCTGGTTACAGTTCCAAAGTTTAAGACAGTCACATTTGGTAAAAGAACCTTTGCCTTCGATGCCTCAACATTATGGAATGAGTTGCCTACATCCCTCAAAATAATTAAAACACTGTCTTCTATAAAAAATAATCTACAGACTTACGGGGTAACCTCTTTCAAAACACATTTCTCTAACAATCACCTTGTCTGAGCAGCTCACAGAGCATACTACAATGTCAATAGATGCGGTATGAAAATGTACATATTAGTATTATAATTATACTTGAAAAAAAGGATAACGGTAAAATAAATGTTTTAATGTGTCCGGTTTGTGGGAAACACCACGAGACAATGACCTGCCTTACTTATAATAGATTGCATGACATTCTCATAATACGTGATTAACACTGACCTTGACATTTCGTAGCACGCACCCACCCGTTATCAGTCTGTGACTTGTTGCATCATCTTATCGTTGTTCGTATTACCACCCAATAAAGTAGTCATGTACATAATATACTGATGATGATGATGATGATGATGATGATGATTGGTCCTGCATCCATTCAGGCTTTCGTGCCACTTTGATGCAACTGTACTCACTCACAGGCAGCCGGAAAATAGGTCAGAATTTCAGAATTTAAAGTGTTAACTCTTTTTATTTGTTGTTTCTTATCTCAGAGTACCGTTACTTGGCATATCCTTGCGCGTGTATATAAGGAGGGGCGCACCTGAGCACACGTCACATCTATACCTCTCCAGCATCATGAAGGTCCTCATAGCTCTTGGACTTGTCGCCTTTGTATATGTAAGTCCACTAGAAGGTATATCTAGTCACCTTTGCATGTGTAAGTCCATCAGAAAGTATATCTAGTCGACTTTGCTTATATGAGTCCTTCAGAATGTAGTTCTAGTGAAGATGGCTTGTGTAAGTCCATCAGAAAGTATATATTGTCGACTTTGCTTATATGAGCCCATCAGGATTTAAGTCTAGTGGAGATGGCTTGTGTAAGTCCAACAGAATGTATATCTAGTTGACTTTGCTGGTGTGAATCCATCAGAATGTAATTCTTGAGGAAATGGCATGTGTAAGTCCATCGGGAAGAATATCTAGTCGAATTTTCTTATAAAAATCCATCAGAATGTAACTCTAGTGGAGATGGCTTGTGTAAGCCCATCAACCTGTATATCTAGTCGACATGGCATATTTAAGTTCATGATATGATTGAAAGCACTTCTCAAAATTCTTTATATATGAATGAATAGTGCTTTTTAACGGTTTTGCGTCATCCTGTTAAACCACTGCGACGTTCATAATTAAGTAAAGTATACAATGAACCCAAGAAGCATGAAATATGCAAATATAGGTGAATCTTTGTGTTTGACACACTTTCTGCTATAGATCAAGGGCCAGTGGCCATTAGCGTTGGGTTCTAATCCCCAATAATGTTAATTGGTTATTCAGTACTATATATACTCTTTAAAAAAGTAGGAAAAATTCTTTTTTTAATTTACAATTGAAAATATTGAGAGATATATCGGAGTAAATCAATGTTGATATGATAATAATGAATGTTGCGAGAGTGCATCACCACTTGCACTTCCTTATGACCATAGTTGTTTGTACAGTAATCGCTCTTAAAAGATGATTGGTGTATGACGTGAAATTTGCATGTGTACGAGTTTCATTCTCAAACCAAAAACCGGGCTAGAAACAAACACAAACAACTGTGTGATGCAAGAGGATTGTCAAAATTAATGGTCTACAGTGATTTTTCGATTTTCTTGAAAACCGTCAAAATCAAGATGACCCCCAACCCCCACCCTTTCCAAGCACGTGTGTGTGTCTACTGCGTTGTGCTCGTGCATCCAATGCATTGTGTTAGGGAAGGTGATACAGAGAAATGGTGGTGCGTTCATAAGATGTCTGTCCTTTACATTTTTGTTAACGCTTATACTTCCTATCCAAATTGAAAGTTCAGGTTCACTTAGTTTTTTTGAAGAGTATACTAGTGGGTCTTGCATTACCCCCTGCTATCTTGCCATCTTCATTTTCCTGTGATGTTGCTAACTGCAGCGTTGACATATCCCATAAACGTCAAAGACCTTTATTACTTCGTACGTTCACATGAAACCGGCACCAGGAGATGTAAATGAACTGTCATCCACCGATTGATGTATGAAACTACTGACTGTTTCTGTTGAAATAATCTGGTTATATGCATGTACCCTCGATATATACGACTAACGGATAGGGTGGTCAGGCTCGCTCACTTAGCCAACGCATGTCATCGTGTCCCAACTGTCGATGCTCATGATGTCGATCCCTGGGTGTCAACAAACGAGCGTCATATAGCGGCAATACATTCGTGACCCACTCGTGTTATTCCGGGACAAGCCGAATAGAGGTTACGAAAGGGGCGAGTGGTGACGAATGAGCTGCAATATTGCTGAGTGCGGCGTTAGACAAACAAATTATTTAATCCAATATGTTTAGGACATGTAGTGGACTGAATATTGAACGAGTGGCCTAGGGGTGTGGCATGTTAGTCTTGCAAGGATACTCGCTTTATGGTTCGACTCCCGGGTTGGTAGATTCAGACTGCCGCAGTTGTGAGGGTATCGGTATCCCAGTACCTCAGGTACTCAGTATCCGGTATCTCTGGTACATAATTACAAGCGCCGAATGTACACACTTTCCGACTTGGCTGATATCCCAATAAATCGTTTTGCGGAGCTGCGTCTCTTTGTAGGTAAGAAACCTCTGATACTGGGTTAACAACCCTGATTTCATGGATTATACTTCTGGGATTGTCAGCATCATACCCGTGACCACTTTCTGCATCACTTCCGTCTTTCATCCTTCATTAAACGGACACGCCGTTGCGGCGTAAAACACAACACACTCACTTCATTTTGCGCCAGGATCCGCGGATAGATTGTAGCATCATACCCCTGATGGTGGAATTTACCTGAGTCTATACACTGCATGTCATCTGCTGTGTATGTTTCAGGGTCAGTTCCCCAATTTTGGAGACATCTTTAACTTTGGAACCCGAGATAGCATCCACGGGTATTCCTTCGAATACCACCGGAATGACGTAAGTATGATCTGGCAATTAGATTATGGAAGTGTTACTGAGGTTCCTTAATTATTCGTTCCACTTTCGCTTTAACTCTGCTATATATTTTTTAATATTGAAAGATACGAATCTAAATACTAAGAAGGTTTTTGACTTGTATAAATACTCAAACCCCTTCCATATTCATAACAAACGGTCGAAAGAAGAGTCTTTGAACGATTCCTATTATGTAATGAACATGTTTTTAGGAATCAGTATCAAATGGTTATTACAGCTTGTGTTCGCGAAACGATTGTGTATCACCTGCCATACATGTAAGAAAACTTAAAAAAAGCATGTGAATATAATGTTAAAAGTAAAAAAGCATTTTCATGAAATCGAATCAAAAATATGTTTCCAAATTCTCTGAATTATGCATATATTTGAATGGAAATTATGTGCCTTACAAACACTGTGTCACTGATTCGGCCAGTGGAACAGCTCAAGCTCTGATATCATTCAAATGAGACGAGCAATGGAGATGGACAATTATTAGTCATTTTCAAAGCTGTAGGTTCCCCTGATTTCCATTGGCCCACGTTTCTCATCTCGCGTGAATTTACGTGAAAGAGCGAGACCTTGGGAAGGCGACCGCACGCATGACAATGGTATTTTATGTGTCAGGAACTGATTCTTGTACGAAACGTCTCTGCCTGCTTCGTCGTGAACGCTACAAAGGAGATCGAAAGCAAGATGCAACACAGAGACACTAGGGAACAGCTAGAGGTTCGTCAAAACGTTTTCTTTTTATTTCAAATCTTGGCCTTATTTTATAGGACATTGTACAAATGCGGGTTAGAATTGGTCTTCAGCCAACCATGCTTGTCGTAAGAGGCGACTAACGGAAACGGGTGGTCAGGCTCGCTGACTTGGTTGACGCATGTCACCATATCCCAGTTGCGTAGATCGATGCTTATGATGCCGATCACTGGATTGTCTGGTCCAGACTCGATATGGCAGAGATCGCTGTCCTAAAGCTGTAATATTGCTGATTGCGGCGTTGAACATCAAACAAACATAGTCAATGAACGTTAAAGCGTTTGCTCGTCACGCCGAAGACCCGGGTTCGATTCCCTACATAGGTACAATGTGTGAAGCCCATTTCTGGGGTCCCCCGCCGTAATATTGCTGGAATATTGCTAAAGCGGCTTAAACTCCTGGAATATTGCTAAAGCGGCTTAAAACCATCTCACTCACTCACTCTTCTCACCTACCTCACTGAATTTCATATTCAACTTTCATGTGAACATTTGTTTTTGGTTTTTTTTGTCACACCAGGATGAGTTGTACGCCCAAATAAAAGCACACACCGGTGAGACCGTCAGCAGCATCAGCGACCTCCGCACTAACTACCACGACAACTACGCCGTGATTGAGTGCTTCAGACACAGCGTGTACGAACTCCAGTATATTCCCAGCTCTTAGATATATATAAACTGAAAATAAATTAATGTTCCCCATCAAGTTATTTTCGTTGATTTCATGTTTGTTTGTTTGTTAAACGCTGCACTCCCACGTATGCTGTAAATAATCGAGTCTGGACCAGACAATCAAGTGACTGATATCATGAGCATCGGTCAACGATGACATCATCCGGGTCAGCAAACCTGACGACCCGATCCGTCAGTATCCTTTCACGACACTAGGCCGCTGAAGAAATCCAACCCGGACTTTCCGGTTTGTTGATTTCATGAGTTAGTTTCATGCTAGTTTCATGGGTCTTCAGCGACCAAGAGCAAATTACGGGATCGTGAAAAAAAGACTTGGAGCTCAATTGTAGCATATGATTTTAACCGAAATGCAAAGATGCTCATGATGTCAATCACTTGATTGTCTAGTCGAGATCTAGCAATTGTAACTGGAGTATGAAGATTTGTTAAACAACAAAACAAAAACAAGGCTGAAGTGAAGTTTACATACCTAGACACAGCGCGTTAAACGAACATTGGGAGAGAATCGAAATAGGACCATAACAGAAAGTATTTTAAAAGTAAACGTACACATGTAACCATCAATCTCTCTTGTCAGGGAGGCACTGGTTGTCCGTGGCGAGAATTTGATGTGCAGAGTTACCTCCCTTGGCATGCGCAAGACCAATGAATCCCGGTTTGCCCTTATTATGTTTGTACTGACTGACTGAGTTTGGTTTTACGCCGCTTTTAGCAATATTCCAGCAACATCACGGCGGGGGACACCAGAAATGGGCTTCACACAATGTACCCATGTTGGGATTCGAACCCTGGTCTTCGGCGTGACGAGCCAACGCTTTAACCACTAGGCTACCCCACCGCCCCTTTTATGTTTGTAACTTTTGGCACCTACCTGTACTCGTGTGTCCCACAAAAGTGGGAGAAGGCCCAGACTAGCATCACGTTGGTGTTTCCTCTCACAATAAACAGGCACGGCATTATGTAACCGATACTGTTCAAACTCACTCACGCACGCACTCTCACTCTCACTCACTCACTCACCACTGCCTGGGAGTTTCCGTCGTGAATATCCCCATCTTGTAAAGTATTTTACTGTCAGCTCCTGATGGTGAAGTCAATCATTTTCAGTTGCTAAGGCACATATTTCATCTAAGTTGAAACGTCCCGCTTACTTGCTTACAACCAAACTAATCAATCAATATGTCCCATAAAAAAATTCAAAATACCAGAAATGGATGACATTTATTCGCCCTAATTTATTATCAATGAGCTTTGTTCCTGGTGCATCTCACAGCAGGCTCTGACTTTGATGCAGATGCAGTTTGATAAATTGTTTGGATGCAGAGTGAATCCTGTTTCCTGCCGCAGTCAGTGTCTCAATTGTTCCATCTACAGTGAAACCTGACTAAACCGGATCTCTGTCAATACCCGACCGCATTTAATATATACTAATAAGACGTTATTGTACACATGCTTTCAGTCTCGTCTGTCCATTTCAATACCAAAGGATGTAGTTTTGTATCTATTCCGAACTGCTCTTCAAAACGGACTTATGTTGCGGTCCCATGAATGTCCGGTTTAAACAGATTCTGCTGTACATGTCCCCGGGATACAATGACACGTTATTGGTCAAGACGATGATACGTATCGTAAAGGGCAATACAGCTGTGACCATTATAAGAATTGACTACTGAAAATCAGTAAGACAACGAAAAAGGAAAGTTCAGGGGTGGAAATAACTATAAAATTGATAGTGTACTCCGGTACAGTGGCAAATGTAAAGTCACTTGCCCTGATAATTTTTCCACTATACCGACCGTTTTCTTCTTGATTTTTTAAATAAACAACATAATTAACATTGGAGAGTCAACTGGACACCGGTACAGTGTGATATTCAAATTTGCTTGCCCGACAGAAAAAACACTGGACTCGGACATCGGGCAATGGGTTATTTCCACCCCTGAAGTTGTGCCCTGCCTTTAGCACCCGCCAGTGTTCATACAAGTTGCATGATAAAGTAATTTTCGACTGACACCCTTTAAATGCAATGCCCACGTCGAGTCGCACAGTTAAAAGACACCAAAGACTATTAATTTTGTACTGAAAAGCCATTGTTTAATTATTAATGCACTAAGGTAAAGATTCACGATGAACTGTACTGTATCTTGAAAACATCATGGTTAAAACATTCAGCTACCGCTCTGATGTCGTGGTAGTCACTGCGGAGGTCGGTTAAACTCGCCACAGTCTCGCCCAGCTCAGCCTGTATCTGACCATACAGAACGTTCTGAAAGAAGGAGTGAGTGAGTTTAGTTTTACGCCGTTTTTAGCAATATTCCAGCAATATCACGGCGGGGCTTCACGCATTGTACCCATGTGGGGAATCGAACCCTGGTCTTCGCCGTAAAGAGCGAACGCTTTAACCACTAGACTACCCCTCGTTCTGAGAGAACAACGCAGAACGTTAGCAGAGAAATTGTACCAAGTAATAACCAAGAGGATATTCGGTTAGCTTCACAGTGTTTGAATTGTAAACTACCGCTAAAAACACAGAACGCTTTTGTTTGATGTTGGTTGAATGTCGAAAAGAAGACATTTTAGTCAGGTTTGGTGTAGTTAAGAATAGTGTCATGGGCAATATGACAATGACAACCCGACTGGCGTGCACGTGACGTCTCAAGGAACACGGGGATAACGGTTTCACAGTGCATTATGAGAGAGTGACTGTGGTCCTCTGCCGCTTTCAGCAACAGCAGCAATACCACAGCTGGGGGCACAGACAAGGGATTCCAACATTGTACCCCTGTGGGGAACCGAACCCGGGGCTTCGGCGTGACGAGCGAACGCTTTTACCACCGCCCCACATTGCACTGTAATAAGGTGGGTTGAGGCGATATGGTCAGCTGAGTTGACCATTACGAGCCACCTTGGGCTCCAATATTTGTTTGATGAAAACGGACAATTGCGTCAAATGACACGACTTCCCATCCGCAAATCCACTAATGCAACCAAAACCTCACTCAATCGTTCCCCAACTCACTCACTCAACCACCCAACCAATCATCAGCTCACTCACTCAGCCGCTCGTTCATCGGTCACTCACTCACTCACTTACTCACTCAAAGACAGTTTACCTCCAATCCCTCCCTACTTCCTCTGTTCTTCATCTTCTCCGTCAGGTCTTCATCAGTTTCAACGATGAAACAGGCTGTGGCGTTCCTCACCAGTACGAGGTCCTAGGTCAAATTCAGAATATCTCATAATATCTCGCATTATATCTCACAATATCTCAATACTGTGTCTTATACATACATGCACCTCTGGCGCTTAATTAAACATTTGAAGCCAAGGGTACACTCAAGCAACGTAGCATTATATTTTAAAAACCGATACTGCAAAGTGCTCTTTATCTTTTGTTGTTGTAAGGAAATTCCTCTTAGAATCAATATGGAATCAAATCTATTCGGTAGTTACATCTACAGTAATAACTAAGGGATTTGTTGCCATTTTAATTTTGGAATCAAATTCTACCAAATCGGTTGATTAACGACCTGACCAATCTATATGAAACAACAACGTCATAATTACTGATAATCATGCTACACCTCAGATCATTCTAGACAAATTGTGAAATTCGTTATCATATTGACACAAATATTATACGGATTGAACATTCGAGACACAATACACAAAATAAAATAGATAACATTCATTTCATCCGATCCAGTTCCTGCAAAATTGGGTTCCTGTTTTACATTCACCCCTGCCAGCTTTAAAGAGAACCACCGATAGGGCGGTAGCATTCGTAATACCATGAAAGTATGACGTATGTCAAAATTATGTCTGTGGGGAACGAGTTTCTTTACAGTATTTATGGAAATGTTCACTGATACTCACCGCTGAACGATGATATTCGAAAGTGTACCCGCTGATTTTACCGGTTCCAAAGTCGAAGACTCCTAACCCAAACTGGGCCTGAAATACACATAGAAAACAGACTGAGTGAGTTAAACGCTTTTGTACCTATATTTCAGTTGTATTCGCACTTAAAATGTGTATGAATGCAGACTTGATCTCGTCACGATATGGCTGGAATGATACCGATGTGACGTAAAACCCAACTCAACTCAACTGTATCGACACAGGCTAGGTTAATAATGAAAGTTATACCACTAGGGTATGTTATGTCCATTGTTCCGGCAGGTTGATTTTCTGTGTATCAACCTTCTATCTACACGTGCAGAGGTTGATATGTGGATAACAACCTTGGCGGTGCAGGAAACACACGTGCAACAAGCAATGTACGAGTCCATTCGGCGCCCTCGTGGTATAAGTAGGTTAGCACCCCCCCTCTGCTGGTGATATGGATTCAACGCTCTCGCCTGACGGCTCGAGCGTTGAAATCCATATCACCCTTGAGGAGGGTGCTAACGTATACGCAAACCAGAGTGATCTCCGATCGCGACAAGCGAGCGAGTGAGGATTACGCCGCCTTTTCAGCACTGTTCCAGAACATCACGGCGGGGGATACCAGAAATAGGATTTACATATTCTACCCAAGTGGGGAATCGAACCCGGAAGACGGTTGATCGATTACCCACTACCGCTAGGCTACCTGACCGCCCGGGATTGGTGCGACCTACCAAGGATATAGTAAAACAAGAGTGAGTGAGTGAGTTTAGTTTTACACCGCACTCAGCAATATCCCAGCTATGTGGCGGCGGTCTGTAAATAATCGAGTCTGGACAAGACAATCCAGTGATCAACAGCATGAGCATCGATCTGCGCAATTGGGAACCGATGGCATGTGTCAATCAAGTCAGCGAAACTGACCACCCGATCCCGTTAGTCGCTTCTTACGACAAGCATAGTCGCCTTTTATGGCAAGCACATGGGTTGCTGAAGACCTATTCTACCCCGGATCTTCACGGGTCCGGTATCTCATCTTGGTCTAGACGCTGTATATTTGTGATCTTTTTGCACGGAAACCTGCGTCTCCTTAGGGACCAGTTCAAAGGTTCAAAATTGGACAAAAGAGAGACAAGGAGTGAGTCAATATGGTTTTACGCCGCTTTTAGCAATATTCCAGCAATATCACGGCGGGGGCAGAAATGGGCTTCACACATTGTGTTCATGTGGTGAATCAAACCCGGGTCTTTGGAGTAACGAACAAACGCTTTAAACACCTGGCAATCTCACTGCCCCGAAGGCTAAAGGAAACACAAAACAAAAGCTAAAGAAAACCTCTGAAAATGCTTAATTCTTTGGAATGCTAAACACATGAAAAATGACAGACATGTTTTAGTACCGTGCCATATGTTTAAATTTAACAGAAACATTATTCTGGAATGTTCAGATAAGACGCGACAAATGAGTGTTGAAAAGTTCAGGGTTTTGGATGTTAACATTTCATGAGTGTTTCAACGGCTGAGAGAAATCTAATTTCAACTCGCCTTCATAGCGATAGGATTAGTGACATAGGTGGGCGTTTTTCGTATTACAGATACATTACAAAACACTGAAAAATAAGTTTAGTTGACTTTGTCAGATGGAAACCTTGCAGGGTCATTAATCCCTCTCCCTCCCCTTATCATACCCCGCCCCTATCGCCTCCCCCACCCCTTTTCTCAATTGACATTTGTGGATAAGTATAGTCTCCGACAGGAGCATCGTAATAAATACAACCGATAATGAAACAATATAATAAATTGAACATTTATAAAGTGCCTGTATGCATGCTCGAATAGCTAAGACATTATTACCCCGGTTAACCCAAGCAGCCTGTGCGATGCTAGAAGGTTAACAGTCACATGACTTATCCCACCGGGTACCCATTCACTGCAGGGACAATAGAGGCAATTTTGAACTTGCCTACCGCATATGTTAATTGCGCTTCGTTGTGGAGCAGGACAGAAGTCCTAGAAACTCTCAGGAGTCAAGCTGCAAAACGCGGTCAGCCATTCAAGAACTCCCCCGTGACCAGCGTTAACTTCAACTGATTTGTGGCATGGGTTCTATGAAGAAGCCCACACACCACCACAAACCTCCACAACCACCGGTTTGTATATTACGTTCATATTCATCAAATAATATGGTACCTATGATTTATGAAAATCAGATAAAGTGTTTCATTAACTCAAAGAACGCCGGTAGATTTCAAGACATATGTAAAAAATGTAACATTTTTATGACTATAATGAGAAATAATTAACTCACATATGCCACAATGGACAGGGTGAATAATATCAACAGCCACATGCTTGTCTCACTTCATAGCAAAAACAAGATAATCTCACAATACACAACAGCTGGTCAGACGCTATCTTTAGTCCAGGGTGTATCTGCTTTAGATTACAGGTTCATATTCACACAGAAAGTAGTTAAAATATTATTTGGAAAATATATACTCATGCCGATAATGGTTGTCACCCCCTTCAAATTTTTTTATTGGAGAAGGGGGGTAGGGGGGAGGGGGGGAACAACCATTATTGGCACGAGTATAGTATTTAAGAACAGGTTATTTGGTGTAAAAGAACATGCCACGTTTAGTTATTCGCAAACACCTGTTAAGATAGACTAACGCTTAGTCTCTGAAGATTTTAATAGCAACTTTAAGACAATTTTAATAGAAACAAACTCCTCTTGAACTGAGAAAGAAACACATGTGAGCATGGTTAGAGGGTTAGTTGAGACGCAAATTTATAGTGCGTTTGGCTCAAAAGCGGACCGATGAATTGCAATTTAATTCGAAGACTAGTAAACATATAATAATCAATGAAACGCTGATCATAATCAAAACATCAGACCAACTCTGTGATATGTTTGCAGAATTTATGTCCTAAAATTAAAAATGTTGTTTAACAAACAGTCATTAAAATATTGACACGGTTCACTATTTGTTACGAGAGAGGAGTGCAGAGAAAGGGACAGCCAGGTGTTAGAGAAGCACGTGCACAAGTGCAGACAAAGTTATTGATTCATTAACCTGTGCTGTGCCGTCTCCATCCTTTCTCGCACACCTGGCTGTCCCTTTCTCTGCACTCCTCCCTCGTAACAAATAGTGAACTCAGTCAAGATTTTAATGATAGTTTGTTAAACAACTTTTTTATTTTTAGGACATAAATTCTGCAAAAACCTCACAGAGTTGGTCTGAAGTTTTGATTATGATCATTGTTTCATGGAGTATTTTATGTTTATTATTTTTCGAGTTAGATTGCAATTCATCGGTCCGCTTTTGAGCCAAACGGACTATAGACTTGCATATTCCATGTTGCATCGGAGATAGGGAAAGTAACATAGTTCAGGTATGTGGGTCAGATCTATGTCAGATGTACAGACTTATATGGAGGCTTGTATACACAGGTACAGAACGCTCACTAACATTTTCCAGTTGCGTATCTACATGTGATTCGGTTCTTTGTGCCGAAAGGTCACTGATTGAAATAAGAGGATACATATATCGAAATATTGTTATCGAACTAATATTTGCATACATAAAACATTCAGCAGTTTGTGAATTTGGATAATACATGTCACAAGATATTCGAAGGGTAAATGGATACATTTAATTACATTTATGACGACCACGCTTATAACGAACTGACGGATATAACGAACTGACGGATATAACGAACTGAACGAACTGACGGATATAACGAACTGACGGATATAACGAACTGACGGGTATAACGAACTGACGGATATAACGAACTGACGGATATAACGAACTGACGGATATAACGAACTGACGGATATAACGAACTGACGGATATAACGAACTGACGGATATATCGAACTGACGGATATAACGAACTGACGGATATAACGAACTGTTTATATGTCCAACCACTTGCTGAATACATTAGTCGAAATGTGGTTATGAAGAACTAAAACTATAATGTAGTTCGTTATAACCGTATTTTGCTGAAAGGAATATGAACATATCAGAGAGTGAAGTCAGTATCATATACTTCTTGAGAACTGATTTCCGTTCCCTCCGTTTCAAATTTCACTTTACATTTAAACATTTATCACTGATACTTACACACGGTAGATAAGGATTTAACTGACTTGAAGTATTGTTTACCTGATGCTGGGATTTACGTTGTACGTCGACTACTGGATTCCAAGATCGTGAACTGAAATCCTGAAAATCAATATTTTTTTCTCCAAACTAAACAATGTGGTATTTTACGTCCTGTGTGAAGTTCACGTAAAATAACATCAGCTTCATCTCGAGCTGCTTCCGAAATGTCAGGTATAGAAATGTGATACAAAAGTCTTGTTATTCACAAGCCCGGTCGATATTTGTGTTGTCTACCCAGAAGTGACTGGCGGCGCACCCAATACTAGCTGATGGACCACATAACCGCGGGTAGTGACAGTATTTTGACTATTTCGTCGGGATAATGGGAAAGAAGTGTTCATTTGGGAAAGTCTTCCGACCGTATCCCCCATTAAATTTCATTCTACTGAGTCAAGAAAGAAACTTCAATAATGAATAATTTTTCTCTGATGATACATCTATGTATCCGAAATGGGATCCCTATCTTTCGACTCTAGAAAAACGTTAGCAAAACCCACTCAAACCCATCCATTTGTCGTGCAAATGACGTTAGCGCCAAATCAGGTTTTGCACGTGCAGTCGATCACGTCGATCTTCGCATCGAAGTTTTCTTCATATGCACGTGTTTGCATTGGCCTCAAGAATTGAAAAAAACACTTTTAAACCACAGTTCAAACGGTACTTGAAATGCCACGATTGTCAAATGTGCAACGTGAACGTGCCGTTGGCATGTTGCAAGCTGGAAGATCAGTTATTGACGTCGCAAGAGCAATGGGATGCGGCCGTCGTACTGTGTATGACTTGCGAGGTCGTCTACAACAAACTGGCACCACTTCTGATAGCCCAAGGTCGGGTCGTCCACGTGTGACGTCACGAGCGGAAGACCGTCAAATCGTGCTACGTCACCTACGTGACAGATTTCTGCCGGTTACACGAACCAGGGCTGAGATGTTTAGAGGTCGACTGTCCTCACAGACCATTCGAAATCGGTTGCGGGCTGCCAATCTCCATTCTCGACGTCCATGTCGTGGGCCAATATTGACGCCGTTTCATCAACGTAAACGTCTGCTGTGGGCCCAACGTCACCTCCGATGGACCCAGAGAGACTGGAATCGAGTTGTCTTTAGCGATGAATCCAGGTTTACCCTCAGATTCGCGGACGGCAGGCATAGAGCCTGTAGACGACGTCGTGAACGGTATGCCCAATGTTGTGTACAGGAAGTCGACAGATTCGGGGGCGGAAGTTGCATGGTGTGGGGTGCTTTCTGTGGGAACAACCGTTCCCGACTTCTGGTCATCCGTGGAAACCTCACAGCTGCTGCTTACCGCGACCAGGTGCTCACCCCTGAACTGATTGCGGCTCATGGTGTCTAAAGTTCCAGCATGATAATGCTGGCCGCATACCGCGATGTTGACACGAAATTTTCTTCAAAACGCTGGAATCAACGTCATGGACTGGCCATCGAGGTCCCCTGATATTGAACTGAGAAACTTCGCAACCTTTAATTCTTGTGACTTGACATTCTGCAGAATCCCCAACCACGTGTTCACAAGCATCAGGCAGTCGATGAGGAGACGGCTGTGGTGAATGAGTAGCCTAATGATATTGAACTGATTATTTTTATTCTTGGCTTGACATTCTGTATACCCATGTTTTGGAACGGCTGTGTACCCTAATCGAAATGATTATGGCACTGTCAGTGTATCGAGTACATCACACAGATCTCAGCAATGAAATAATAACAATTTAACCATCTTACCATCTCTTGTTCTTTTACAGTGCCCTGAAGACAGAATGTGAAGTTTCTTTTTTGACTCAGTATATGTGGGTTACAAATTTGACATGCACTTGGGTTCTGCCATTAATGACACTACCCGCAACACATGCGCCGCTGCATACTTGTCCTGAAGATGACATGATACTTGTCCTGAAGATTACATGATACTTGTCCTGAAGATTACATGATACTATACTTGTCCTGAAGATGGCATCATACTTGTCCTGAAGATGGCATCATACTTGTCCTGAAGATGGCATCATACTTGTCCTGAAGATGGCATCATACTTGTCCTGAAGATGGCATCATACTTGTCCTGAAGATTACATGATACTTGTCCTGAAGATGGCATCATACTTGTCCTGAAGATGGCATCATACTTGTCTTGAAGATGACATCATACTTGTCTGCAAGATGACATCATCATATTTGTCCTGAAGATGACATCATACTTGTCTGCAAGATGACATTATACTTGTCCTGAAGATGACATCATACTTAGCATGAAGATCAACACCGTATGCTTCAAATCCCCCTCAGGATCTTTCGCCTGCAGTACGAGCCGTCAAAAAGGGGGTCGGGTGGCCAAGTTTGATGACGTTGCTGAAGATCTTTGCTCATGATTTCAGTCACTGGTCCAAACGTTGGGTATGATAATATTTACGCTCCAGACACAAGTGTTAAATAGTCAGATTATACGATATAATAGTTCACTGATTCATGAATTGACACACGAGTAAATAAATTATGTTTAAGCCGCATCAACACTATTGCAGCTTCTCGCGGTTTCGACACACATGAACTGGATATGAGGTTGAGGCCCCGATTTCTCGAATCAGTTTCTCTTTTTTACACAAATTTCAAATTGACTTTGACAATTTGAAACAGCTGAATTTTAAACTCAAATGAATTTTTTAAATGAAAGAGCCCAAACAACTAAGTAATCTATCCACCAAACTCAAACCGTCTACTATGTTTGAGTTTATTATCGATTTTAGTTCATTCTGGGAAATGCATTTTCTCAAATTTGAGTCAAAACTCAGACTTAAGATTGTTTCAAGAAATCGGGGGCAGATTCAGTAAGATTCATTTGCTAGGCTCACATTGCAATTAAACAACCCTGTAGTCCTATCCACACCATTCATTCGGAGTTTATACTAGAATACGACGATAGATTGTATAGGTGATTCCAACATCTTGTCCAATCCATCTTCAACCAACTACATAACAAACGTACTTGTACAAACCCCCTGCCCCATGTATGTAGGTATGCGATACCAAAGAAGCGTCGTGTCTCATGCTCTACATGTTGTTTGTACGGTTGTTCGCTTGTTTGTTGTTTAACGCCGAACTCAGCAATATTCCAGCTATATGACAGCGGTTTGTAAATAATCGAGTCTGAACCAGACATTCCAGTGATCAAAAGCATGAGCATTAATACTCGCAATAAGGATACGATAACATGTGTCAACCAAGTCAGCGAGCCTGACCTCCTGAACCCGTTAGTCGCCTCTTACGACAAGCATGGGTTGCTGAAGACCAATTCTAACCCGCATCTTCAAGGGTGGAGTATTTTGAGCATTTCGTCGGGATAATGGGACGAATGTGGTTACTGAAGATCAATATTCTAACCCGGATCTTCACGAGTCGCTCGATATGTAAATGAACTGGTACCATTAACATATTCTATGTATAATCCAAAATATTTACTTTTTGTTTCTTTTTACTGATTATTCTTGATATCCTAATTAATGAATTCCCCTTATACTTTAATTCTTCAAATCAGTGGGGGAACCTGTGGATGTGATTTAAATGCAACCTACAAGTCTGGAGAGTGAGTTTGGTTCAACTTGTTTGGTTAGTATTTCAGCCACGTCGCAGTGTGTCAGCTCAGAGAGGTCAAGGGCGTTTCAATCTTTGGTGAGGACATAGGAAACGGGGATGGTCTAATACCCTCAGATGCATCTTGCTTATTTAGCAGCTGTTGCGTGAAAACTGAAAACTGAAGCCAGCCGGGCGTGTATATTCAAATAGACATAGTTCATTCGTTCGTCCGTTCGTCCGTTCGTAAGTAAGTGAGTGAGTTGGCCTTTTTCTGGCGTTCGCATTATCTTGGCCGTCAAGACAAAGGTAATATTGATGACATGGTGAACTGAACACAAGGTGTCGTCTTGCTAAGCCATCGCTTTCCGCATAAAGCCACTTATTGTCACTTTAAAGTGACCGCACACCTTGCAGTACAGATCTTCAGATTGAGCTATTTGTGGGGAATGTACACAAGCAGAAATGAGATTCATTGCCAAAATCGTTCACCCAAACAATCAATATGGACGACCGATAGAAATCAGCTTTAATGTGTCAACCAACTGGACAAGAAGAAAACCTCTGTGGCACCACTTAGGAGCTGGGGGTCAGGTCGTAGACGGAGTGCCTGAAGCACTCGGCGACGGCGCGGATGTCGTGGTATTCGGTGCGGAGCTCGCTGAGGCTGCTCTTGCTCTCGCCAGTGTGGGCTTTGATCTGCTGGTAGATATCGTCCTGGAAAAAGCATCATCATCATCATCATCATCATCATCATCATCATCACCACCGCCTACTTGAATATCATCGATCAAAATTATCATCAGCTTGACTATCTTGTCAAAAACATTCCTCATTTAGTTACTCCCTGAAAACGTAATAGGTTAGATTTCACCACAACCTTAATTCGTCATCTTAGAATGATCCTAAAATTCTAAAGATCTTTCAAAAAGATCTTTATGTCATTCGATCGTCTTACTACCTTGTTAAATCTTCTTTGGCACTTAATCGAAATTGATTAAATCCGTGAATCCCGGCTCGATTCCCCATATGATTACAATATGTGAAGCCTATTTCTGAGTATTTTGAATATTGCTAAAACGGTGTAAAATCTAACCCACTTACGTTTTATGCTGAATACATACCTCGTATTTGTCCCTGCTGTCCATGCTATCCAGGAGCTTCTCGATGTCGTCGTCAACATGTATCAGATAACAGGCGTTAGAAGTACTCACCAGGAGCAGATCCTGACAGAAACAGACCTCTTGGTACAATTTCAGAACGTCTTCATCATACCGAATTAATATACAACAAGAAAACACCTAAGTCGGATTCACCTGTGAATATCTGTGTTAGAATTGGTCTTCAGCAACTGATGCTTGTCGTAGAAGGCGACTGAAGGGATCTGGTGGTCAGGCTCGCTGACCTGGTTGACACATGTCATCGTATCCCAATTGCATAGATGCTCATGATGCTCAATTATTTACCAACCGCCGTCTGAACTATTGCTCAGTGAGGCGTTACACAAAAAGACCCCAAAGGCTTAAGCAATCAAGCGGGAGTCCTTCTTTGCATTCTAAACAGCCATCCTAAACGGAGCTCGCTCTTAGGAACGGAGCCATGGGTGACACAGCAGAACAAAAAAGGGCAGTTAACTTTCCAAATACGAAGTTCAGCTGCCAGCTTCGAAAATCTAGGCGCCAGGTTAGAATATGGTCTTCAGCAACCCATGCTTGTAAGAGGCGACTGACAGGATCTCCGACTTGGTTGACACATGTCATCGTACTCAGGTGGTGGTGGTGGAATTGGGTTTAACGTCGTGCTTGAGAATATTTCGCTGATATGACGACGTGCATGCGTTTGTGTGTGTGTGTGCGGCTGCTTGTACTAGCCCAGACTTAAGCTGGTTTTATAGTGCTAGCCCACTGGGATACCATGCCGCAGTGAAACATGAATACCCCACTCAGACACATTATACTGACTCCGAGCCAACCAGTCCTTGTTGTACCCATTAATGCCGAGCGCCAGGCAGGGACCAAGTACTCAGGATGGGAATATTGCTGAATGTGGCGTTAACAACACCCGAATGATTCTGACTGTAACAGGATATACATTAAACGTTGTGAAGCAGTCGCGGGCCCTCACGGTTTACTTCTCTGAGGTTCACCGGGATATCTAATGAAAGCAACACTTCAGGTTCCCAATGACTTATGATATCTGGGTCATTCCATACCCAGATGAGGTATTGTCTCGTACTTACATGGGTCTTGTGGTACTCAAAGTCTATGCCATGAATTCTGTCACTGTTCCAGCCAAGAATGTTATCCACTGGTATGAACTGGGCCTGGAAGAGTGAGTGAGTGGATATGATTGACCTTCTGTGTTTCATTCATGTCAACTGTTGCCATTACAACGTAGGAATGAATGTAGTGTTTTGTTTTAAAATCTATGTTGCAACAACGAATCCAAATATTTTTAAACTCCTCTCCTTTCTTCAAAAAAGAAGAAAAAGGATGTCAAATGATCAGCTTTTCTACAATTGAGGTATGCTGCATTTGTACAATGTCTCATCTTAAGCGACAGAGCGAGTACTACTTTTTGTCGGCTTGTCGAAGAGAAATATTTCACTTATAAATGAACAAGTGGACGTCCAGGTCCTGGTCAGTGACGTCACACACTCACAGCAGCAAGGGCACAGAGCCCCAGGATGATATAAAAAATCAAAAATCTTTATTTCTGATACTATGAGGCCACGGGCCTATGGTACAAAACACCTCATCGAGACTTGAAATAAAATGTTAAAATGAAAGCATGTATAATATATACAATCTTAATATGACAAAATTGATTTCCTTTTTCCGACGCATAAAACAGATATTTAGCAGTATTCAAGGAAATGTCAGGATGATATAAACCCTCATGATTAAGTTTTTCGACGACAAGGTACAGCTAAATGACCAATACGTGTTTAAATATATTTTAAAAAGGGATTGGCAGGTTTTACCTATAGAGCAGGTGGTGCTAGAGGAGCGCCGTTTTGTCACGATCACGTTATCAGAATGATTACATTTCTTGCAGGAATGTGCAGAGCTCCAGATAAGGTTTAGCACATGTGGGTACTGTACCCACTGTATTTTTTTTGGAGTGGGTATTATGAATGTTGAGTGGGTATTTCATTTTCCGTTACCCACTGCTTTCAAATATGTGCGTATTTCAGTCATTTTACTCACCTAAGTATTACGTCATTGAGTAAGTTTACTAAGCAGGTATGTTCTGCCTTATGTCATACCGATTCAAAACCAACTTAAATATAATGGAAATGATTTCATAAAAAATCACTGATCCTAAACTGACAGTACAACACTACTCCTATACTAACTGTACAACTTGATAGTAATCGATGTCTTTCTCATTACGCAAGCGATTTTTATAAATATATTCCGTACGCATTTGTTTAAACTTTTTGCGTATCTAACATTTTAAATGCGTAACTGGTACGCAACAATTATTTTTCATGCATAATTGGCAATTTTCTATGCGTATTTTACCCGGATACGCAGCTTATCTGGGCCTTTGAACGTGTGTCATAATTTATGGACAGGGTTCGTCGCTTCTATGTGTGAGATGCTTATTTGTCTTATATATTGTGGAGTACCATAGTAATATGACGGCTACCAAATTGCGAACCTGGTCCGGTGGTTGATGTCATGATCTACGATCTTTACCGTTAATGTATGACGTCATGATCTACGATCTTTACCGTTAATGTATGATGACATGGAGTCATCCACGTCATCAACACGATTAAATAAGTCGCCATTTAGGACCATTGGGGCCAGCAAACAAACTCAAATGTATGGTACAATAACGTGGTGACACATGGTCATTCTTCATGGGACATCATACTTGGCCGCATCAGACACGTGCCGTTGGTGATTTTCTTGCCTGAACGCAACTTCTTCACATCGTTCTTGGCAGACGTCCGTTGGTGATTTCTTGCCTGAAGCAACTCTACCTTGGCCCGTCAGAAGTCCGGTTCTCAATCCCAGAGAGCATGTTTGGGACATTATGGGTCTCAGTATACGCCATAGAGATCTTCCAGACGCCAATCTTGATGTACTGGAACAAACCCTCAAACACGAATAGAACGCAATACCTCAACGTCCACATCAATATCTGATACAGTCAATGAAGAGGAGAGTCAGGGATGTTTTTGCAGCTGGTGGTGGTTAAACGAGATTTCGCATTGGGCACGGTCATTGATACTTATGTGATGAAGAATGTCTGCCAGAATCTTGATAATGACCGAGCTTGTTAACGTCAAACGACCACTGTTATAAGCAGTACAAAATGAGTCAATTTTGGCCATGTTTGCTTGTGTGATTTGCCGCTTAAATATTCCCTCGGCTCCATGCATCTATATAGTAAGTTAAATTGAGGTTTGAATAAGTTCTTTTGCTGTGGTTAAAGGTAGCATAGTGATACTATGAAGAATAGGGAGGGGGGGGGGGGGTGCGATACGTTTGTTCATGTGTCGATATAACAGATTCCTTGTTTGTAACATACCATGTCTCGACGTGTTTGAACATTATCACCTGCTGAACGCTGGGAAACGTCGATAACATCACTTCTCAGTTACTCCGTTCCATTGCAGTGTCCCAAAGAGACACGTACCCTTCTAGCCGACCTCCTGTTGAAGCAATTTTACTATCATGTTTTCGTTCATGCAGATTGTTGAGGGAAATGAATCACTTTGCAATGAAATGATACATAAGCCATACGAGACATGCTGAACGTTGTGTTAAAGTCTTTCATTAAGTGATCATCCACTTATTCGTTTTCAATATAAAAATGACAAATTTAGACATCCACAGTACTAGTACCTGGTTTGTTGTTTGTTAAGTTTGTTTGTTTGACCTATATGTTGTTGTTGTTTGTTAAGTTTGTTTGTTTGACCTATATGTTGTTGTTGTTTGTTAAGTTTGTTTGTTTGACCTATATGTTGTTGTTGTTTGTTAAGTTTGTTTGTTTGACCTATATGTTGTTGTTGTTTGTTAAGTTTGTTTGTTTGACCTATATGTTGTTGTTGTTTGTTTAGTTTGTTTGTTTGACCTATATGTTATTGTTGTTGTTGTTGTTCTTTGTTGTTTTCAGTCTAAACAAATCCATGCAAGTTTAGCATTTAAACCTTTTAGGCTTCAAAACGCGTTTAAATTACCTGACAAGGATTAAACACTTTTAATAGAGTTGTTACCAAGTTGACATCTTCCAGGGAAAGGAAATGCCTGATTCTTATATACTGCACACACGCACGCACGCACGCACGCACGCACGCACGCACGCACGCACACACGCACGCACGCACACACACACACACACACGCACGCACGCACGCACACGCACACACACACACAAATTTGATATTAAACTGCTTCATATTAGCTGCGATAAAGATCGGTTAATGATGTAATAAGAACTCACAATTATGAATTACCAAATGGTACACTGCCTTGGAAACCAGCGTAAGTTGATGCAGTAGACATTTGTTTTTGGTGAATAAGACCAGTTATACAGCCAGGTTTTCACTTATTTCATGGGAAAGTTAGTTCTTCAATGCTGTTGATTGAAACATACTCATATGAAACCTTTCCTTGCTCATACTCCAACTGTACACACTCATTAGATTATATAAGAAAAGGTTCCAAATATAACATCCATGGACATAAACGTTTTGGAGAGTTTTGTTGTTTTTTCAGGTGTTAACATTATCTTGGCCGTCAAGAGGTTCACAAAAGGTATATTCATGACATGGTGAACTGAACATAAGGTGTCATCTTGCTAAGCCATCGCTTTCCGCATAAAGCCACTTCGTGTCACTTTAAAGTGACCGCACACCTTGCAGTACAGATCTTCAGATTGAGCTATTTGTTGGGAATCTATAAAAGCAGAAATGAGATTCATTGCCAAAATCGTTCACCCAAACAATCAATATGGACGACCGATAGAAATCAGCTTTAATGTGTCAACCAACTGGACAAGAAGAAAACCTCTGTGGCACCACTTAGGAGCTGGAGCTGGAGCTGGGGGTCAGGTCGTAGACGGAGTGCCTGAAGCACTCGGCGACGGAGCGGATGTCGTGGTATTTGGTGCGGAGCTCGCTGAGGCTGCTCTTGCTCTCGCCAGTGTGGGCTTGGATCTGCTGGTAGATCTGGTCCTGGAAAAAGCAACATCATCATCATAATCATCATCATCATCACAATCATCATCATCATCATCATCATCATCATCATCATCATCATCATCATCATCATCATCACCACCACCACCACCACCACCATCATCATCATCACCATCATCATCATCATCATCATCATCACTACCACCACCACCACCATCATCATCATCATCACCACCACCACCACCATCACCATCATCATCATCATCATCATCATCATCATCATCACTACCACCACCACAACCATCATCATCATCATATCATCATCATCATCACATCACATCACCACCACCACCACCATCATCATCATCATCATCACCACCACCATCATCATCATCATCATCACTAACTTGAAAATCATAGATCAAAATTATCATCAACTTGACTATCTCGTCAAAAACATTCCTTATTTAGTTATTCTCTGGAAACATAAACTTTCATTTCACCACAACCTTAATTCGTCATCTTACAATGATCCTTTCAGAAAGATCTAATCGAAATTGATTAATCACGTGAATCCCGGGTTTGATTCCCAATATGATTACAACATGTGAAGCCTATTCCTACTTGAGCATTGCTAAAACGGTGTAAAATCTAACCTTCTTACGTTTTGCATTTAATACATACCTCGTATTTTTCCCTGCTGTCCTTGCTATCCAGGAGCTTCTCGATGTCGTTGTCAACATGTATCAGATAACAGGCGTTAGAACTCCTCACCAGGAGCAGATCCTGACAGAAACAGACCTCTTGGTACAATTTCAGAACGTCTTCATCATACCGACTTAACATACAACAAGAAAACACTCAAGCCGGATTAACCCGTGAACATCAGGGTTAGAATTGGTATTCAACAACACAAAAGGCTACTAACAGGATCGGGTGGTCAGGCTCGCTGACTTGGTTGACACATGTCATCGTATCCCAATTGCATAGATCGATGATCATGATGTTGATCACTGGATTGTGTGGTCCAGACTCGATTATTTACAGACCACCGCCATATAGCTGGACTATTGCTGAGTGCGGCGTTAAGCAAAACACAAAGGCTTAAGCAATCAAGTCAGGTTCTTTCTTAGCATCCTAAACAGTCAAGACTCAAAAAGCTCGCTCTTATTAACAGAGCCATGGGGGTGGTGGGGTAGCCTAGTGGTTAAAGCGTTGGCTCGTCACGCCGAAGACCCGGGTTCGATTCCCCACATGGGCACAATGTGTTAAGCCCATTTCTGGTGCCCCCGCCGTGATATTGCTGGAATATTGCTAAAAGCGGCGTAAAACTAAACTCAGTCAGTCAGTATTAACAGAGCCATGAGTGACAAGGGAGAACAAGGGAGCAATTGAATTCCCAAAAAGTAAACCCTAAAAATTTCAGCTGCAAATTGTAACATTTGAAAGAAAAACTAGAAGAGACTATCCATGGTCCGTTCAAGTACTACTATACAGTTTTGACCTTTTAGAGGAATTCCATAAATTTCGTATCTACATTTTTCTTTCTTTGCATCCTTAACAGCCATCCTAAACAGAGCTCGTTCTTAGGAACAGAGCCATGAGTGACACAGAAGAACAAAAAGGGCAGTTAACTTTCCAAATACGAATCCCTAAAACGTTCAGTTGCCAATAGTAACATTTAAAAGAAACACCAGTTGAAACTATTCATGGTCCGTTCAAGTACTGCAATACAGTTTTGACCTTTTACAGCAAATTCCATACATTTCGTATCTACATTTTTCAAATTTTTAATCCAGATCTTTGTCATATCCTTTAAAGCGAAACCTAGAATAAATGTTCCCAGTTTGAAACTACTACCGCTAAGGTCGAGGAAGCTGTTTTCTGATTGATATCGACTTCCTGCCAAAGTTGGCTAAAGCTCATTCTGACTATGCCCCTGAAGACCCGGGTTAGAATTGGCCTTAAGCAACCCATGCTTGTCAGAGTCGACTTACAGGATCGCTGACTTGGTTGACACCTGTCATCGTATTCAGAATTAAACAACACCCAAATCATTCTGACTGTAACAGGATGTACAAAAAGCGTTGTGTGGCAGTCGCGAGCACTCACAGTTTACTTTTCTGAGGTTCACCGGGATGTCTAATGAAATCAACACCCGAATGAGGTATTGTCTCGTACTTACATGGGTCTTGTGGAACTCAAAGCTCCAGCCATGAATTCTGTCACTGTTCCAGCCAAGGATGTTGTTGATGATGTCCACTGGTTTGAACTGGGCCTGGAAGAGTAAGTGAGTTGGGATTAACCCTCTTCATTCATGTCAACTGTTGCCATCACAACTGTTGCCATCACAACTGTTGCCATCACAACTGTTGCCATCACAGCTGTTGCCATCGCAACTGTTGCCATCACAACTGTTGCCATCACAACTGTTGCCATCACCAAGTCTATACTGCAACAAAGAATTAAAACAATTTTAAACTCCTCTCCTTTCTACCCCGCCACAAAAAGAAAAAGAAAAAGGATGTCACATGATCAGCTTATCTCCACTTGAAGTATCCTTGTACAATGTCTCATCTTAAGCGACAGAGCGAGTACTACTTTTTGTCGGCTTGTCGAAGAGCAATATTTTACTTATAAATTAACAAATGGACACCCAGTTCCTGGTCAATGACGTCACACACTCACAGCAGCAAGGGCGCAGAGCCCCAGGATGATATAAACCTGCATGATTAAGTTTTTTTCGACAACTAGGAAGAGTTGAATGACCAATACGTCTTTAAATACATTTTAGCAAAGGATTGGCAGGTTTTATCTTCAGAGCAGATGGTGTAAATAAAAGGAGCGCCTTTTTGTCACGATCATGTTATCAGAATGACTTGCATTTCTTGAAAGAACGTGTGTCTTAGTTTGTTGACAGGGTTCGTCGCTTCTATTTGTGATCTGCATATTTGTTTTAACCTTCAGGCTCATTTTTTGTGTAGCACCACTGCAATATGCCCACTAACTAAATGTGAACCTCCGACATATGTTATACATAGCGCAACATCCGAGATATCATGCTTTAGATATATAGCGTCATATCCGACATATCATAAAGTATATAGGCTTTATAGCATTACATCCGACATGCCATGTTGTATATAGCATCATATACGACATGTCATATTGTTTAAAGCACCACGTCTGACATATCATGCTGTTTATTGCATCACATCCCTTGTATCTCATTGTCTATTGCATCACATCTGATCTATCATATTGTATAATGCACCACAACCAACATATCATGTGGTATATTGCATACACCTCAGACATACTATGTTGTATATAGCGCCACATCCAACATACCATGTTGTAACACCATATCCGTCATATCATATTGTATATAGGGCCACATCTGATCTTTCCTGATGTATATTGCATCACACCCAACATATCATGTTGTATATAGCGCAACACCCCATATACCATACGATATGTCTGATATGGCGCAATATACAACGTTGTATACTTGGTGCTGTGCTATATACAGCATGATATGTTGGAGGTGCTGCAAGATACAATACGATATGTTGGATGTGATGCAATATACAGCAGGAAAGATCAGATGTGGCCCTATATACAATATTATATGTCGGATATGGTGTTATATACAACATGATAGGTCGTTTGATATGTTATATAAAATACGATATTTCAGATATGACACTTTATACAGCATATGTTGGATGTGACCCAATATACAAAATGCTGTGTCTGATGTGACGCTATATACAACACTGTATGCTGCATGTTGCACTATATAAAACATGATATGTTGGGTGTGGCACCACATACAACCCCCTATACAGGCTGATATTTCACTGGTCTAACTATGTTACATCCTGGTATGTTGTATATCTCATTATGTTCATGCATTTGTATATGTCATGATGTAATGACCGCCGTTTATGATGGAAGACTTTGGTTTCATGAAAAAATAAATTTAAAAATAAAAATACCTAAAAACACTAACTGTGAACCTGGTCCAGTCAATTTTTGGCCATGTGTGCTCCCATGAAACAACTGTTATTACAGCGTTTAGATTTGACATTTAATTATTTCACGACGGTAATTCTAGCCTCATAGTGACATTAATTGAGGTTTGGATAAGTTCCTTTGCTATGCTTAATGGAAACATATTGACACCATATATTGTTATAACAAATACCAGGTTCTCAACATCGCAAAGTCTCCACATGGTTTGGATATAGACATGCTGGTGAAGACTGGAATAAAGGTGATAGGGTCTTTTCTCAGTTACTCCATCAATACGAGACACGTACCTTCTAGCAGATCTTCTGTATCGCAGCTTTTTTCTTGTAGAGTGTTTGGGGGAATTGAATCACAACGCAATGAAATTATGCATAAGCATAAGTGACCAATCACAAATTCGTAAACAAAATGCCAAAAGAAAGTCTACCATTAAAATTTTGAAATTATGTTTAGGGGAAGTGATTGAACAAACGAAACCAAACGTTTTCTGTGCACCCAAACGCATCCCAAATGTGGGTCAAGTTGCCAACAATTGAGAATGTCGCGCACTTTGTAAATAAGACAGAAATGCATGACATGCCTTTTAATATCCAAATGCACAAAACTCACATTGCGAAAACAAATCAGTGTAAATACAATCCCATTGACCATTTAAAATGCCCAGGCTCAGCCGTGAACAGAGAGAAAGCGCAATAGGCATGATCAATACGGGCGCGTCCGTAAAGCCATCAACAGGACACACACAATACTGACCACAAGAGCATCCTGGAGTGCACATTGAATTCGGTAACGAATTTCAAACTCTATGATTTAAATTGTGAAACTGACATTTGACCCCCATGTGAATCATCCCTCTGTAAATTTAATATGTTTGCTTTGTTTACTTGTTTAAACCATTGTAAATACTGTGGAAGCCGTCCATCCTTCCAATACAGATGAATTTTCATTCAATGCATTTTGTTATTTCTTCCTATAAAAGTTTGCGTCGTGGGACACTTTCTTTTGGAATTTAGTTTATTTAACATATAATGACAATATTACCATACCAAAACCAGTTTAGAAATGCAATGTACCTGATTATTTGAATATTGTTCCATGTTGCTTAAAAACGTTTGTGTAAAACGTTTTAAGTCTAAACAATTTCAAACAAGTTAGGAATTCAAACATTTCAGACATCAAAACGCGTTTAAATTACCAGGCAAGGATTGAACGCTTTTAATGGTTTGGTTACCAGGGAGAGGAAGTACCAGATAATACAGAGATGCTATAAGATTACAGACAAGTGACAAGTTTATTTTACATTTGAGACCTCATGGCCCATTGTGCTAAAACACACGGATCATACAATGCGCAAGATATATTGATATACAATGCAAGGCTACTTAGTACTTAACATTGTACATTTCATTTGAGGAACAGTGATATTCTCTTTATAAGAACAGAATTTGTTGTTGACATTAATGATACAAATTTATCATGGGATGGAATGTTATGATAATATGGTGGCGTAACAGTTCTCTACTTGTCTTATAATGAGGACATAGGATTATAATTAGCTGTGGTTATGATATGGTATGAATTTCCAAAAGATACTCTGTCTTGGACAACGTCAATTGCTGCATTCAGCAAACATTCAATTTTAGTGTTCACATATAGATTTATTTCGGAATATTATCTCTAGGAAATGCATGGCGTAATAGTTCCAGATGGTACTCAATAAATGCTCAGTGCCTTCAGTGGACATTTCACAGTCATGGAAAAGGATCACATTGCAACATAAGTGATTCATTTAATGAAGGATAAGAGAAAAACATTTTCTATGATGAGTGGCAATTATTCAACTACAACACCAATATTTCTGCAACAGGAACTTAAAAAATATAGGTACAATTAAAGAAACATCTTTTGTGTCATAGCCAGCAGAACTAAACACATTCGTATAACTGATTTGAATACTATTTTAGCCGACTTTAAAGGTGAATCCGGGAAAGCAAATTATACTCTGCTATTTGTTATTTAGCTAGATGAATAGATTGAAACAACACTTGCTATATTCTTAATTATTAATGAATAATATGTAGGTAATAGGGTATATGTACAATGTGTTAAAGGTAATAAATGAGTAACTTTTGGTTGGAATTATTTTTAAGAAGCACATGGGGATGTCCTCAGATCTCCGATACGGTGGTACGTAAGCCCTAATTACAAGATCTGATTGAAATGAGATTTCGGGTTTTATTTCTCCTCAAAGTGTTTTTTACAAAGAAGTAAATTTATATGAGGAGCATCTTAGTAAATACTGTAAAATACCTCAAACAAAATGTTTTCGAATGCAACAATTCAATACCACATAGAGTAACGTTCACTTCCAACACTTTAATTGAGAAAAATATTAGTTCGTTTAAGCAATAGTGATGACACAAATGTGTTTATATTCTCGAGCAGTGTTATCAAGAGCTCGTTCTGTTTCAGCGAAACAGTTAACCTAATTCCTGATTTGAAGAATGTAACCTAAAGTCGCTGTCTATATTTTCTATTCCAAAGAAAGTACTCTTAACAATTACTGATAGGAATGTGCCAACACTCCTCGGTGCACAGGAACGGTACTGTCATAATCTCAGAGACTCGCACAGACTCGCCGATTCGCCAAACAACATGAAGGCTCTCCTTGTTTTTACTGCCTTGGGATTTGTCCTGGTAAGCTAACAAATTGGCAGTAGTATGATCGATGTAATCGATGTTTATGTCACACCATACACCGTGTGGGACGCCAGGTGTACTTTGTCCCACAGATGGCAAGATGAATCTGGTTCATTCTTGTCTTCCGTGCGAGCCAGTACACCTGGTCCACCATATTGTGTCTCGGAAGGTCGCCAAAGCGTTAGTTAGGGTTGTCAAGATTCCGTGAATATTCGAATTTTGTTTGGTCAGCTGGATTAACCCAAACGGAAATTTTGTATATAGAGAACCTCGATAATCTGGACTCTATTGCGTAGTGATTAAATTTGTGAATGTATTAAGGGGACCTGTGAATATCCGGGCCAGAACTGGTTTTCAGAAACCCAAGTTGGTCTTAACATGCAATTATAGAGCGGATTGGGTGGTCAAGCTTTCTCACGTTGTTGATGCCTGTCCCGCTCGCATAGATCGTGCTCATAATGTCAATCACTGGGTCGTTTGGTGCAGACGACATTATCTACAGTCCACCATTGGGGAATATGTCTATGCGATTATGTATCATACATTTCAGAGGAATGAGCACACAGAATACAGTATACATGGTATTCAAAGTCTTTTGTCCTCTTCAATAATCTGGAATATCCTAATGGTTAAAGCTTTCGCTCCTTGCGGGAAGACCCGAGCATAATTCCACACATGTATATAATGTGTGGAGCCTACGGCTGGTGTCGGGGGGTGGGGTAGCCTAGCTGTTTAAGCGCTCGCTCTTCACCCCGAAGGCCCAGGTTCGATTTCCGTATGGCGTCAGTGTATCAAGCTAATTTATAGAATTTCCACCGTGATTTTGCAGGAATATTGCTAATAGCGGTATTAAACCATACTCACTCACTCACTCCCAGACGCCTCCGTGGTGTAGTGGTTAGAGCGTCCGCCCGGAGAGCGGAAGGTCGCGGGTTCGATCCCCGACCGCGTCATGCCAAAAGACGTTAAAATATGGTACTTGTTGGTCCCTGCCTGGCGCTCGGCATTAATTTGGAACAAAAAGGACTGGTCGGCTCGAAGTCAGTATAATGTGTCTAAGTGGGGTATTCATGCTTCACTGCATGGTATCTCAGTGGGCTAGCACTATAAAACCCAGCTTCAGTCTGGGTTAGTACAAGCAGCCGCACATACACATACACACGCATGCACGTCGTCATATGAGCGAAATATTCTCAAGCACGACGTTAAACCCAATTTCACCTCACCTCCCTCCCACTCACTCACTCACTCTGGTTGCCACGTGCACGTCGTAATAATGCTGGACAATTGCCAAAAGAGGCGAAAAATCATACTCAGTCACGAATAAATGGCCGGGAATAGACAATGTCGTCTAAAATGGCGGTTACATCTTTACACGAGATATCTCTTGTTTGATGAAAGTTTGTCTCATCGTATAAATATATTCCTGTTCCTATTTCAGGGAGATATCGGACAGATCGTGTACTACCACCCCGAGCTCGTCCACGGCTACTCAATGGAGTATCACAGCTACGCCGTATTTAGCTTCTCGTATTTCCTACCACGAATAAATAATTACTTGCTGATGTTCAAATGAAGTGAAACTCAGTACGTCTCAGTTAGACTCAGTTGATCCGGAAAAAAACTTAATGGACATGGAGGCTTATTATATACACGAAATACCCATGATTCTTAAATAATATATTTGAACACTCTCACCAGGACCTGTACCGTATCTGGATTGAAAATTGAATTATCACTCAAATCGTGTTGCCTTAAGAAGTATAAGAGATTAAGTGATATCTCCTTGTTGATGATCCTACGATGAAATTTATAAATGTTTTTTCAGGCGATTGTGACATCATTGTTGACTTCACAATTGTTTTTTTAATAACAAATATATAGCAAGGATCGTTGATAAAGGTTTAATACTCCGCGGCTAGAGTTAATGTCAGTAAACACTCACAGAGTTTTTCTAATTTTTCACTTTTTTGTATTCATCACCAGCATGGAAAGGCACTGAACACAAATCAGACATTAAATGGCATTGTAATATTTCTGTACAACCAGCTGATTCATATAACAATAATGAATGTATATTTCAGGACATCATTGTGGTGAGGAACGCTACTACTTGCTACATCGTCGACGTCACCGCCGCCATCGAGACCGACCTGAGGCACAGCACAACGAGGAGAACGATAGAGGTGAGGTATAAATTGAAAATAACGACATCGAGCGATAATCATTATATCATTATGATAGATGGACTCGTCCCTCTAAACACTAATGTTACAAACACATACAGCCTGTCTCAAACAACTGAAAACTCGATTAATGTAACTTTTCTCGACAAACATCCACTTCGAATGTAGATGACTTGAGTTTCTGGGTTCGAATTCCGGTTCGCCTCAATTTGGATTTTTTGGTCGGTAGGCACAATACTCGTTTTCGTGGCGTTTACCAATATGCTAACCGTCTTATAGCCGCCTTATTTTGGCTTTCCTTACACATTACGTTGGCACGACGTTAAATAGCTGGAGTAGTGATTCATTCGGCTTTAAACTTACTAAATACAACCTCGTGTTGTAAGCTGATGCCTTGCAGAGTTACTTCCCTGATGCTTTGCAGAGATACTTCCCTTAGCTCAGACATTCACACAAAGCGTGGATTCAACCCAGGTCGGAATATGTAATCTGACAAGCCATCATGATACACGTGGATATACGCCCCGGCCAGTGTTACCTGGAACTTTATTCTCTTCTCACGCACTCCCTCACTCCCTCACTCATTCCACTCACTCACTCCGTTCAATGTTTACTTCCTTCCAATCACACACTCACTCACTCCTTCTCTCCACTCACTCACCCACCCACACACTCACTCACTCACCCAACCACTCACTCACCCGACCCCCTACTCAATCACTCACCCGACCCCCTACTCAATCACTCACCCGACCCCCCACTCACTCACCCGACCCCCCACTCACTCACTCAACACTGTAAAATGCAAAGAAATTGTAAAAAACCCACCCCACCCCCTTTGTATTGGGTAAATACACGGGGTGTTTGAATGTTTCCAGGAGGAAATCTACAACCAGATGGTGAGTCACAAGGGGGAAGTGGTGTCCTCCATCGACAAGATCCGCCAGCAGCTTCAGGACATCCGTGCTATAGTCGAGTGTTTCAACCACAACGTCTACCAGATCAAGTACATGCACTCAACATCGAAATCAATTTAATAAACCTATCGAATGTACAGTACAAGCAAATCAATTATCAAATCTGAAATGGTTATCTTGCAAATGACGATTATGAGGTGAGGTGATGTGAAATTGGGTTTAACGTCGTGCTTGAGAATATTTCGCTCATATGACGACGTGCATGCGTGTGTACGTGTATGTGCGGCTGCTTGTACTAGCCCAGACTTAAGCTGGTTTTATAGTGCTAGCCCACTGAGATACCATGCCGCAGTGAAACATGAATACCCCACTCAGACACATTATACTGACTCCGAGCCGACCAGTCCTTGTTGTACCCATTAATGCCGAGCGTCAGACAGGGACCAACAAGTACCATATTTTAACGTCTTTTGGTATGACGCGGTAGGGGATCGAACCCGCGACCTTCCGCTCTCCGGGCGGACGCTCTAACCACTACACCACGGAGGCGGTCGACGAATATGAGAAAACTCCATTTTGTGTAAGCGTCATATTGTTTGAATACGTTTGTAAACAATGGATTAAGGAATCTATCAATGTTAAACATTCCCACCACCTATTCCCACCCTTCCCAAACACACATCACACATGGGCACACCCTGCACAGATCACAGAAACACACATTCCAACCTCATCAACGGCTAAAACAGGAACTGCTATATGCTTATAAATACTGCAGTCATGTTGCTGAAGAAAAATACCACGCCTTAATGGAATATATTAATATAAGAGTGAAATATTTATCCCAACACTGGAAGATAGTTTGATACATGATCCTAAGACAGGCCGATGTTGATTATCTATTATTTACAGTTGAAATGTATCGCCAGTACAACATATACTGGTGTGCTTAGTATGTACTACTGGCCAGCGTACTCATCTACACTACACCACAACACGACCCAAAACAATATGCAGTGTGGTAGTGTGCGGTCTTGTGCATAAAGCTCAGGTCACAAATCAGTTGAAGTTAAGCAACGTTGGGCGCGGCGAGTCATTGGGTGGGTGACCGTGTTTGGCAGCTTGACTCCTGAGGGTGTCTAGGACCAACCGACAACGAAGCACATGTGATACATGTGGTCTCACCTTAGGCAAGTGAGTTTGTTCACAATTGCCTCTGTTCACCCTGCAGAAAATGGGTACCCGGTGGGATAAGTCATGTGACTATAACCTTCTGGCGCCTCACAGGCAGCTTCGGTTATCCGGGGTAATAATGAACTGTGGAACTCTGTTAACGCTTTGAGCACACTTTGGTGTGGAGTTTATTGCAATAATGAGAATCCATATCATTATTCACAGACCACCAACCAAATCACAGCATTGCACCGCACCGCACCGCACCGCACCGCACCGCACCGCACCGCACCGCACACAACACATCACATGAGGCAACAAACCATACCCCCATCCCCGCCCCCAGCCCCACACCAATATTCTACAGTCTCTGAATCCAACCTACATGTACAAGAGGACCCGACTTAACTGATGCTCCACCCATGAATGCCAAACACATATCTACTCAGGTGACCGAGCTCAGAGCACCAGGGTAGGTGTTGTTGTATTGGGTGTTCCTATCGTGATCTCTATGTACCCGGGGCGGTGGGGTAGCCTAGTGGTTAAAGCGTTCGCTCGTCACGCAGAAGACCCGGGTTCGATTCCCCACATGGGTACAATGTGTGAAGCCCATTTCTGGTGTCACCCGCCGTGATGTTGCTGGAATATTGCTAAAAGAGGCGTAAAACCATACTCACTCACTCACTCTATGTACCCATTCAACAGAACCAGTGAGAGTGGTGCACATTTTGGCAATATTCAAGCCTTATCCCGAAATAAAGGCTCTAAACAACACGACCATGTGGGGAATCGAACCGCGCTTCAACCAGAAAACTACGGTTCCCAGTCAAATCAGAGTCGTGTGTTAGTGAGTGAGCTAAGGTCTTATGTCGCATTGCCATTACTTCAGCCATACAGCGACGAGACCAAATTATTAACACAAAGTCTCACTCAAAATCATGTACACACTCCAACATCACAATATTGTTTTCATTTTGAAAGAATGGTCTAAAATCTACTATTTACAATCCAGTATAATGCTATTTACAATCCAGATTAAAACTATTTACAATCCAGTATAATACTATTTACAATCCAGTGTACTGCTTTTTTACAATCCAGTGTAATACTACAGTCTTCAAAAAAGCATATCTCATAGCAGTATGAACCTAGTGAGCCACAATTGCGTACACAGATTGACAACTGTATTGTGAATAGTGTCATCACGTTGTCATACCAGTCACTGCACAAAGGTGTGGCCCCAGGGGGCGTGATAGTCAGTACCTAGTGTGAGCACCACGAGCTGCTATCACTTTTCGACACCTCCCAGGAACAGACCGGATGACACGTTGGATTCTTGCCTGGGGAAACCTCCGCCATTCCTCCTGTAACGCCACTGCAAGTTCTCCAAGCGTCTGCGGGACCCGTTGACGTTGACGTACACGTCGATCCAGCTGATCCCAAAGATGTTCTATGGGGTTCAAGTCTGGGGACCTGACGGCCAGGGCAAGACATGAATGTTCTCATTGGCTAGGTAGGCCATTGTCACGCGTGCCGTATGGGATCGGGCGTTGTCTTGCTGTAAGATCTCTCGCTGCCGGTTGATAGTGGGACGGACGTGTGGACGAAGAATCTGGTTGATGTACCGGTTTGCAGTCAGATTCCCCTGAACCAGCACTAAGTCAGTCCTACCGGTGTATGATATGGCACCCCACATCATAACACTCCCCCAACCGAAGTGATCGATCTGTCGTACGCAGTTGGGCGCGTAACGTTCATTCCTACGTCGGTACACACGTTGTCTTCCATTTTGGTTGTGTTTGCGCGACATAACCATTAAAAATCACATACATCACATCATTCAAACATAAACATAGTCTTTAGATCTATTGCCGATATGAAAATGCAATAGAAAAATCTCTCCCCCCATGCGTTTCTTTTTTTGAAGAGTGTATTTACCATCCAGAAAAATACTAATTTCAATCCAATATAATGCTATTTACAATCCAGATTAACACTATTTACAATCCAGTATTATACTATTTACAATCCAGTATAATACTATTTACAATCCAGTATTATACTATTTACAATCCAGTATATTACTACCTACATTCCAGCACAATACTATTTACAATCCAGCACAATTCTATTTACAATCCAGGATAGGTAGTCACTCATATATTTCAGACAGTATTTCACATAACCGACAAGTACTTATTATAAAAACAATATTAATAAAATTTCTCGTATGGCTCGAGACAGAAAGTATATAAATTATGTATGGAAGCGATATCCGTTACGATATGAGTTATTTTTTATTGAAACTGAGACTGTTACCAAGGCTACGGGATGTAAACACAATAACAACAAGCACACCTCCATCTATAAATGGATGTGATTCAAAGACAATCTTCACTTTCTTTTGGTTCTGAACGACCGGTAAGTATTCTCATTCTCTTAATACTTCGTCTGTGATATTTCTCTAATACATACTTTCACGGAGTCAAGCCGAGGGGAGGATTGGCTGATCCAAAAAGACATAAAGTCAAAAAGAACCAAGAACGATTTCCCAGATAAATGAATAAAAATAATAATTTACATTTTCTATTAAGTTAGGACGTTATACTATTTGTATAATTTGTGAACGGAGGGGCGAATGAAATTATGCCGATATTGTTGTTTCATTTAATTAAATATTAAGCTGACTTCGAATATGGTCATTTGACCATAATCAAAAAATTAATTTATAAAGAGTAATCTGTTGTGGCGTATTGTGGTAAAAATATAATTAGTTAGATCAATCATGAGGCCATATACAGATAGACGCTCTTTTTCAATTAATGGAATGGAGAATGATCTCATGATCCCTACCATGTTGGAAATTTGTAAATTTGAGCTAAGAAACCCCAACTTCATTGATTTAAGATTTTAAAGATACCATTAACAATTGTTTATTGAGATATATTTTTCTTATTTGTAAAGTTTTAAATTAAATTATCTTTAAAAAATAAAATCACAAAGTATTCTTTGAATGCTAAATAGACGACCCTGCAGTTCCTCATTTATAACGTCACTAAATTAATATATTTTCAGCTGAAAAATTAAGAATATGTTAAATCAACCGACATATATAATTGCTTTTTCTTCTCTGGTACTACCATAAATGGTGCTCATTGTCATGGGAGCTTTAAACATCATACAAACACGACGTATAGCTGTTACCTGCCCGGATATGGCTGCTGTACAACGGGGAACGCTTGTTTTAGTCTGCTTGAGTCAGTGACGTCACCACATGGTGTAAAACCACCGTTGTTGTTGTTGTTGTAGCAGGCAACGTCCCCTTGTTGCTCCAGTCGCCGTGGCGCCAAAATAATATTTACGTTGACGGGGAATAGATACCTGTAAATTATTAATATAGAAACTGATGTATACTGGGACATGATACTTGTTGAGAATATAGAAGTTAAGGGCCACGGAGTCATATTTATCATCCAGTACTCAGGTTTCCAGAGCAGATATCGTTTAGGTAAGTTTTGAGCAAATTGCTGATTGGTTAATATTTTTCGGACTATTTTCGTCTCCCTGAGATGTAAACAAAGATGGCCATAGCAATTAAGATATTTTTGTTCTTGACTTTTTCTATCGACATAAAAGTTTACTTAAAATATTACCAAGAAATGGTAAAACTTGCAGAATTTAAAGCAATAAATGTTAGCACTACTTTTGTATGTGCTTGTTGTTTATGACGTAATGGTGTCACTCGTTCTCTCTACCGTCACTATTGTTCGTTTGGATGTATTCATACGCAAGTCTTCAACTGTTACTTGTTACAAGTGACATTTCGTATTTAATTTCTCTTGAAGGATAAATTAAGTATGATATTTGATGATAAATAGAATCTCACCCGCGTGTCGTTTGATATCAAATATGTCACCACGAGTTGATAAAAGTGAGAAAACCCAGAGGCTGGCCGAGACACTAGGGTGAGATTCTCTATTTCTTAAAATAATTGATAATGCCTAGAAAACTAAGGACATCCGGGTTCTTAAATACAACTACAATTCTTCTTCTTCTTCTTCTTCTTATTATTATTACAGTTATTCATATTGCGAGTAGGAGTTTATACGGAATACTGCACGACAGGTACAAACCTGTTGAAGTAATTTGTGATGAAGTTTGCGTGGGTTTAATGTTGAAATGAAATATGTAATAGGGTACAATGTGCGAAGTCCATTTCTGGTGTCCCCCGCGGTGATATTGCTGAAATACTGCTTAAAGCGGCGTAAAACTAAACTCCCTCACTCACTCACTCTCTCACTCTAAACCCCGTCAGCAGTGATAACTGGTGTTAGGTATTAATGGCATTAATGGCTTTGAGTGTGGCAAAACGTCGTGTAGACTATAAATGGCGCTTCTTGTCTAGCCTCGGCTGCCAGTGACACTGACACCACCTGGTGTTAAAGTGGGTGACATGTCTTCTTCATAGAGGTCTCACCAACGACACCAGGTGTTTGAAATTAATTGTTAGTATCGTCCTGGTGTTTGTGATTCGTTTCTTGCCCTGTTCGAGAGCTCCATCCGAAAACACTACTGACACCCGGTGTTTGAAGCCATGGCGTGTAGTGTCCTGACCTCTCAACAAACCTGTAACGGCATTAGCTGGTTGAGATATGTGACAGGTATCAACCTGATCCGGCGTCCGGCTCTTGTCAATGGCAATAAAGATCCCGAATACCAACCCCAAACCCCAAGGGTTCATTCAATCAAATGACAAAAGAATATAAATTATATTTTCTTATGAATATAATAAGTTGAATTAATCAGCATGTCCGCCAAACAAGTGTGTTTGCTACATTTAAACGAAATCCACCATCCACACAAAAATAAAATTAAAACAAATAGTCCAATCAAGGGGTAATGATTATACTGTGTGTTAAGAGATAATCTTCTTGCAGCCCTCAGGACACAAGACATGAAGTGGTACCTGCTGGCCGTGTGCGTCATCCTCCTTGGACAAGGAGAAGCTACGCCTGTGGAAGGTAGGTATCCCGGGGTGTTTAATGGTTGGTGGGGTAGCCGACACGGGTAAACGTTTGCCAATCAAGTCGGATTCGACTTCGTCACTTGGTGCAATGTTTGACGTCATTGTTGTTGTCCGTCACAGTGGTGATGCGTGGTCATGGCGACGTTGAATGTCGGACGTGTTCCAGAACGATGATGAACGATGGGTTAGCCTAGCGGTTATAACGTCCGTTCGTCACGCCGAAGACCCGGGTTCGATTCCCCAAATGGGTACAATGTGTGAAGCCCATTTCTGGTGTCCCCCGCCGTGATGTTGCTGGAATATTGCTAAAAGCGGCGTAAAACAATACTCACTCCAGAACGATGACTAGAGGTTCTGTGAATTCTGCTCTTCATAGGGCTGCTTTGAGTGGGCATAATAAGCGTCTGGTTGTCTGGCTCATAAACAGAACATTGCTGGAATTTTTGTCTCGAATATGTCATGCCTCTTGCAAATTTCGTGCAATTCGAACAACATCTCGATTGCTTTTCCCAGCAACTCCATCATGCATAAGGGCATGGATTTGGCGCATTTTAAATATGCAAATAATTTATTATTATTTTGAATAAATATGGATTTGTCTCCTTTTTTAGGCAGACTATATTTCTCGAAGCAGTTGGTGAATTTTTGTCTCTCTTAAAAGTTCGATACTGAATGGTTTGTCTCTCGTGTTCTCTAGACGTGCAGCCCGGGGCTCCTCAAGGTTTGTTCCGGGCAACCAGCGGTGTAGAGTACGTCAAGGATGGGGAAGAGCAGAACGACGATGCTGGCGGGAATGATGAAGATGGTGATGAAGAAAATGGCGATGATGACGAGAATAACGAAGATGAGGACGAGGAGAATGATGATGGTGGCGAAGATGATGAGAATAAGGTAGAGTCCAAAGAGGAATCATTCTGGGAAAAGTACAATGTAAGAAGACCCAAAAACTGGAAAAAGATGGGCCATAAGCGAAGGCATCGTTACAAAAAAGAAATTATGGAAAAGGCAGAGAAGCATGGTAGATCAGAGAACAAAGGCGGTAAGAAGATATCACGGAAGGCAAAGAAGATGATGGACATTGGGAAAGAACTCATAAAAGGTAGCCATAAATTGAAAGAGGCCGGGCAGGAAATCCGCAGCATGGCGGAAGACGTTGCACGTATTGTTAAACGTTTTCGCTCAGATTAGGTGACCTTGAACTTCACCAGAGGATCAATAAAGATTCAAGAGCAATGATATAAGGCTTTCTTTGTGTACCGATATGGACTTCCTGGGGGTTGGTTGGGGGTTGGGTGGGTGGGTGAGAGAGTGAGAAAATGAGAAAGAGAACCGACGACAAGCGAGAAGGAGAGGAGGGATAGAGAACGCCGCAAAAAGTGAGTGAGTTTAGTTTTACGCCGCTTTTAGCAATATTCCAGCAATATCACGGCGGGGACACCAGAAATGAGCTTCACACATTGTACCCATGTAGGGAATCGAACCCGGGTCTTCGGCGAGAGAGACGAAAGAAGGGTGGGTGGGTGGGTGAGCGATGATATTTCAGCGCATGCAGCTATTTGCAATTGGGTATATTTTTTATGACTCGTTGTGTCTTTCAGAACAGTTTCCTTGACGAGTAGAAGGCACATCTGCAGTTAAAACTACATAAATGGTTTTCTGAAAATAAGCGATGACCAAAGGGTTTTGTTAGAAGGGATAGCCTGTCCAGGTCCCGTGGTAGCACTCGTCATATATGCATTCCCACAGTGTTGCCTGATCTCTGGGGAAAGCAGCCAGTAAACAATTGGCAATAAAGCGACCAATGATGCAAAAAATACACTGACGCCATGGCACATTATCTGTAACAAATTCTATCGATTATTTATTAGTCCCATGAAAATCCTGGTTAGAATTGATCTTCAGCGACCCATGCTAAGGGGATCTGGTGGTCAGGCTTGACTTCGTTCACATGCTACCGTTTCCCAACTGCGTAGAACGACGATCATAATGTTGATCACTGGATTATCTGGTCTAGACTCGATTATTTACCGACTGCCGCCATATAGCTGGGATATTGCTGAGTGCGGCGTAAAACAACAAACAAATGAAAAACAAACTTATTGTATTCGAATCTTAGACAGAAACACAGCTTCAACCTTTTCTCCCTGAATCCAGACAATATTAGCTTCACAAGTATCCCAGGTTTGTCTGCAACTAGGATTTCAGGGCCAAATAGACTTGTTGTACCTTAGGCTTGCCCCTTGAGAGGATACCGGGTGTTCGTGAAAGGTGAAACCCTTTCTGCCCAACCGGTTGTACCGTCACAAACACACGAAAAGACAAGTCAATTAGTCACCTAAACACTGGAACTAGTACTGCAAGCCAAAAGAGGAATTACATGAGACGTAACCTTTGTCACATATATGTAAAATTTTATAATGACAAGGGCGGTAGGGTAGCTTAGTGGTTAATGCGTTCGTTCGTCATGCCGATGACCCGGGTTCGATTCCCCAAATGGGTACAATGTGTGAAGCCCATTTCAGGTGTCCCCCCGCCATGATATTGCTGGAATTTTGCTTTAAAATAGTGGCGTAAAACCCATCCTCGATAATCTCCAGGGTATACGTTAGGATAACTCTCCACTATACCCTGGATGCATCCATGGATTGGGGCGATGATTTTATTACCTCCCTTGGCTGGCTTTTTATCCAATCAGGCGCCTACGCTGGGAAGTTGAGCGTACCACTCACAACTCACTCTCGCTTCTTAAATTATCTAACCGTTTAAACTTGGCAACACAATTGATGCAGAGGTACTCTGTAAGAAGTAGAAGGAGTTCTTTTATATATTTTTTTAAAGTTTCAGATCTGTGAATTTGTCTTTATTATTTCCTCAAAAATCTGAGTGGCACAGCGAACAAACCTTCGCGACTGCGACCGCTATCTTTGTTGATACTGGCAAGCTCGGATGTAACGGCGGCTTAGCTGATTGGCTACTGTGAGAATGCGGAGCCAGTCAAGGGAGGTAATAAAATCATCGCCCCCAAGTCATGGATGCATCCAGGGTTTAGTGGAGAGTGATCGTAACGTATACCCTTGGAGATTATCGAGGATGCGTAAAACCATACTCACTCAACTAAAATGATAATGATAGAGTAGCTTCTTCAAGGTGATTTGATCACTCATGATCTACGAAACCTGATACTGAAAGCATCCTTCGTCTCCTGGACCTCCGTACAAGCAATACATGACTTTTAGCGAAACAAAATATGTATACGTATCCATTTTCTGTCAACTACACTTCGAGGCGTGAGTAGACGCAGTATGACAATGGCTGCTGTGAAGAATTCCGGACGAAGTTATAAATATCGGAGGGACACATGACTTCACTGCAGCTAATAGAAACATTCTGTTTTAACATTTGGGGTAAAATTACGTTGACAGTGATCGTTATGATATAAGAAAGAAAACCAACACAGGTTCCCATATTAGAACATACTTCCGTTTTACATCGAAGATAGAAACTGCCAGTCTTGTGGTTTGAGTTGGCCGCCATTAGGATCCCGACCGAAGTAGCGGACTGTTATTTTAGTCAGCTAAGTCTGGATTAAAAACATTGTTCTCATAGCAAGTTGATTGTTGGAACTGTTATTTTAGTCCGTGGTCCGTAATTGAGAGTCCGGATTATATAGCAAGCTTTTATGATAAATTAAGAACAATTTTGCGGGGACTCAAAGAGTAGTCCGGATTATGGGGGAAACTGGATTACACAGAGTCCGGATTTGACAGATTCCACTGTATACAGTGAACCAATATTGATGGACATGTTCTTGAATGGATTACGACACGACACGACACGTCAAGCTAATGTTCTTGTCAGATAATACTCATCCGGTTTGTGAGTTGGGTTTAAGGCTGCTTAGAGCTGTAATACTGTCATATTACAGAGTGTCTGCTTAATGTGGGAGAGAACCCCGAAGTTATGTAGTGTAAGGTGCTTACCATATTAGTGAAACATACCAGCACGGCTTTGATGCTGACAACACAAGAGATGCCATTGCGGAGAACAGATATTTGTCCCTTCTGTCATAGGTTTCAGGCCTGTCTAAGTGGGGCAACTCTGAAGAGTAAATTGCCTTGACTTCGGCCGTCTTGCCCCTTTAGCAGATTGACAGATATTAGTTGATTTTCTCGTGAATACATTTTGTCATTTTTGAAAAAAAATGCATTAAAAATATTAAATAATTTAAATCATTAGATACCCCATCTACGCGGATTAACGCAACGTTAAGGGTTTTTTCCATTGCTGTGAATTTCAGGCGTTCTACTCTGGCTATTATGTTAAAATACGTATCCAAAAGTCATGTGAATCTAGGGTTCAAAACTTGGGATGCCTCCAGGGATGGTACATTTTGGTGAAGAAAATGGATGCATTGTCAATCTATCTTTTGGTTTAAATGGAGTCAATTTATTACAGATATCAAAGTTATTTTTGTAATAAGTCGCATGGAAATAACATATTGGAAGTTGTGGCGAAAGTGGAATTGTTACACACACACACACACGCACACACGCACGCACGCGCGCACACACGCTCACACACACACACAAAAGGAAAACCAAAACATACATACAGACGTACATGGTAAATGAAATTATAAAAATAAACCGAATTTGTTGCCGGGACTCCCCGATATCCCACATCGCCTGGTGTTGAATCATGCTGGACTTAAGGTCGGGTTAACTTAAAAGTCATACACATATTGTTGACTGCAGAGACAAAAACAACTTATACACACAGTTGACACGAATCATTTTCACACAAACACTTGTAACAAATCACACACAGACACTTGCAACTAGAATGTGTGTGTTCATATAGAGGATCCAGACAAAGTGGATGACTGACTGAGTTTGGTTTTACGCCGCTTTTAGCAATATTCCAGCAACATCACGGCGGGGGACACCAGAAATGGGCTTCACACATTGTACCCATGTGGGGATACAAAGTGGATGAACACCAAACATATGGTTACGTACATTGTTTCTCTGTTCACAGATAATTATGTATATTATTATAATCTATTTATATAGCGCCGAGTTCCAGCTAGGCTGCTCACAGGCGCTTTGTTTTTCCCACGATCATAGGACGTCAGTCTCAACGGCACTTCGTATTATCAATCTCAACTCCCTGGGGGATCATACAACACTTGCAGCCACTAGGCGCACCGAGTTAATGTGGCTTTCCATCCTTACGAGGTATACCAATTCACAGCTGGGTGGACTGGGACACATAGTCACAGTATTTTGTCCAAGTACACTGAAACGTTGCTGTACCCGCAACTAGGTGTTTGCCACCATTTGATCATTTACCAGCGGATTCGTGGGTTCTTTTAAGTGCACAGGGTTGTGTACTGTACACTAGGGGTTGTGACAACACTGAAAGAGTACCAAGGTTTTTACACCCGGTCACAGGTGGGCTCGATCCCGGTACCTCAAACTCGCTGGATTACTAACTTGGCGCCTTAGACAGCTCGCCCACCGCGGCCTCCACTACCATGCTGAGTAAGGTCGTGGGTTCGATCCCCGACCGCGTCATACCAAAAGACGTTAAAATATGGTACTTGTTGGTCCCTGCCTGGCGCTCGGCATTAATGGGTACAACAAGGACTGGTCGGCTCGGAGTCAGTTTAATGTGTCTGAGTGGGGTATTCATGCTTCACTGCGGCGTGGTATCTCAGTGGGCTAGCACTATAAAACCAGCTTAAGTCTGGGCTAGTACAAGCAGCCGCACATACACATACACACGCATGCACGTCGTCATATGAGCGAAATATTCTCAAGCACGACATAAAACCCAGTTTCAGCTCACCTCACCTCACCTCACCATACTGAGTACTCTAAACCTTTCAGATTAGCTAAACAAGGTCACATATTTTCGCCAAGACAACCCTCAATAGAGAGCACGTTATCACCACGACCTCATCACCCACGCCATGTCAAACGTCTGCACGCGCACGCACACACGCACACGCACAGGCCCATGCACACACACCGCTTCGTTTTAAAACACTTCTCGCCCACCGACACAAAAGTATCAAGTACCAATGGCATTTAAACATTTACGAATACAATAAATACAACACTTAACTTTAAAACATAGAAGTAAAAATGTGAACTCAAAGAAATATTTTATTTGAAACCTATGAAATAATCATTTAAACGCAGGATCTGGTATCCTGGTTACGGATGAAAAAAAATGTTTGGCTAATAGAATTAGTGTTTGTAAAAATGAATAACGATGTATTTGTGGCCGGGCCGGCCACGACTTCACTTTCTAGTGCAGTTTTAATAAGTTTTTAAAACTTATCTATTTTGAGTATTCCATTGTCACGATGTTATTCCACGAGACTTATCTTATCTAACATATAAAATACCTCTCGTCAGAGATGTGGTCTCTTGTACAGAACATATTTCTGAAAACATGAAGCTGGTGTTTGCTCTTCTGCTCGTTGGGATTGCTGTGGTAAGATTTCAGTTTTAAAACAGACATATTGATTAAAACATCACAAGCAGAATTTTATCCCTTAGGTAAATAAGGATCTGCTTATGTGTATGCGAGGACCAGTTTCGAGCGTTGTATGGTCCTTGGTTTGCGAGAACACTGCGCATGTTCGTGGTTTTACCAAAGCTCTAAGCGTATAACTGTAAATAATAACGCTTATGTAACGTTAGAGGTCAACTCGCTCACCACTTAAAGAGGTGATGTGCGGTGCTTAAAAAATGGTAATACCGAATACTGCTAATGTGGCGCTGAAACATTTTGTGTACATAATAATTTATTATGTTGATGTTTATAGGCTCAGTATCCAAATAACTACCGCCCTGATCGAATCCACGGCTACACGTTTGATTACCACTCCTATGCTGTAAGTATAATTCAACTTAAAGGTGTTCCACACATTATTGTATTTCATGACTGGTTTCGTGAGTAAGTTGCTCTTGCGTTTGACTTGAAAACCATATTTTTCTCTGAAACCGTTATACTGCTGCAGGGTTTTATAGCACCGACTTGTTGGTGACTATGAAAATAGATCCAACTGACGAGCTTCCTCTTTATACTTCCAGCCTTCTGGTTCTCGATCTTTCTAATAGACCCGTGAAGATCCGGGCTAGAATATTGATCTTCAGTAACCCATGCTCGTCGTAAGAGGCGACTAACGGGATCGGGTGGTCAGGATCGCTGACTTGGTTGACACATGTCATCAGTTCCCAATTGCGCAGATCGATGCTCATGCTGTTGATCTCTGGATTGTCTGGTCCAGACTCGATTATTTAAAGACCGCCGCCATATAGCTGGAATATTGCTGAGTGCGGCGTAAAACTAAACTCACTCACTCTTTCTAATATGTCGCTGCATCACTCTGGGACTCTTTTCTGATAAGGCTTACAACAGTTCTTACTCTAACATCCACCATGTCTTAAAGACAACCCTCTTTGAACGTTACAAGTGACTATTCAGTCCACTATTTCCCTTTGTTTGCAAACAAGTCACATGTGCCATATATTGATCTCATGTATGTGTCTTGGGCATATCTGTTTTGGGGTAGCCCAGTGGTTAAAGAGTTCGCTTGTCTCAACAAAGACCCGGGTTCGATTCCCCTCGTGAATACAAGATTGATATGACTGGTGTCCCCTGCCATAATATTGCTGGAATATTGATACAAGCGGCGTAAAACAGTTATCAACGAAAGGTATTCCAAGATCAGGGTGACGTTGAATAAGAATATGGAAATGCTAAAAAATATGGTAACATGTCCCGTTAATGATGGAGAATGTACGGCGCTATATATTGCTCATGTTTGTTCAGAAAATTGCAACAAAACAAATCGCACATACTCGGCTATAAGGAAGTATGAGGCCTTTGGTAAACATCTTCACGAACTAAGTCAATATAGGGGACATAATCTTGAATATCTTTTACACGAACCATGGCAGGGTTGTCCAAAAACAGGCGAAAATATGGTACATTGATGTTGCCCTTCCTGGCACGTCATTAATGTTATAGTCGGAGCCAGGGTACATGATCTGGTCTCAGGATCAATGGTAACCTGTGGCATGCTGCCTCAGTACACCTTAGCCTAGTGGTTAAAGCATTGGCTCGTCACGCCGAGTACCAGGGTTCGATTCCCCAACATGGGTGCAATGTGTGAAGCCCATTACTGGTATCCCCAGCCGTGATATTGCTGGAATATTGCTGGGATATTGCTGGAATATTGCTAAAAGTGGCGTAAGACCATACTCACTCACTCAGTTGGCGAGCACTGTAAAACCGACAACAGTTGAACACAAACTGACGCAGACACACACACCGACAGAACAGACTAATACAAAACTATAAAATCACACAGGGACACTGGCGCGCAGACACTTATCGCGTTGATTTACTTTCAGGATTTGCTGGTGGTCACCAACACCAGCACCTGCGTTCTGGTGTCCCTCCCTGGGAAGGATGACGAAATGAGGGACCTCCAAGAACGCTACAAGATTGAAGTACGGTACCCTGTTAATCTTAAAATGCTTCATCGCGTCTCAATCTGTTCACTTACCTTCATCCTTTGAAACATAGATTCCTCATCATCTCTCAACACCCATTAAATGCCCCTCCAATACACCCTTCAGTACTCATCGACACACCTCATCATCTCTCAACACCCATTAAATGCCCCTCCAATACACCCTTCAGTACTCATCTCTCAACACCCACACCCCTCATCATCTTCTCAACACCCATCATAAATGCCCATTAAATGCCCCTCCAATACACCCTTCAGTACTCATCGACACACCTCATCATCTCTCAACACCCATTAAATGCCCCTCCAATACACCCTTCAGTACTCATCGACACACCTCATCATCTCTCAACACCCATTAAATGCCCCTCCAATACACCCTTCAGTACTCATCGACACACCTCATCATCTCTCAACACCCATTAAATGCCCCTCCAATACACCCTTCAGTACTCATCGACACACCTCATCTCTCAACACCCATTAAATGCCCCTCAATACACCCTTCAGTACTCATCGACACACCTCATCATCTCAACACCCATTAAATGCCCTCAATACACCCTTCAGTACTCATCACCACACCTCATCATCTCTCAACACCCATTAAATGCCCTCCAATACACCCTTCAGTACTCATCGACACACCTCATCATCTCTCAACACCCATTAAATGCCCTCCAATACACCCTTCAGTACTCATCGACACACCTCATCATCTCTCAACACCCATTAAATGCCCTCCAATACACCCTTCAGTACTCATCGACACACCTCATCATCTCTCAACACCCATTAAATGCCCCTCCAATACACCCTTCAGTACTCATCGACACACCTCATCATCTCTCAACACCCATTAAATGCCCTCCAATACACCCTTCAGTACTCATCGACACACCTCATCATCTCTCAACACCCATTAAATGCCCCTCCAATACACCCTTCAGTACTCATCGACACACCTCATCATCTCTCAACACCCATTAAATGCCCCTCCAATACACCCTTCCAGTACTCATCGACACACCTCATCATCTCTCAACACCCATTAAATGCCCTCCAATACACCCTTCAGTACTCATCGACACACCTCATCATCTCTCAACACCCATTAAATGCCCCTCCAATACACCCTTCAGTACTCATCGACACACCTCATCATCTCTCAACACCCATTAAATGCCCCTCCAATACACCCTTCAGTACTCATCGACACACCTCATCATCTCTCAACACCCATTAAATGCCCCTCCAATACACCCTTCAGTACTCATCGACACACCTCATCATCTCTCAACACCCATTAAATGCCCCTCCAATACACCCTTCAGTACTCATCGACACACCTCATCATCCCTCAACACCTTAAAAAACACCCACTACATGCTCCAACATCCCTTCTACCCCTTTACACCTCTCAACACATCTGACACGCTTCAACACCCACCATCGAAAATCAACGCTGCTCAACGCTCATCAGCATTCCCGAGCACTAAAAACCAATCCTCAACGCTATTCATTGCTCTTCAACGCACTCACAACGCTCCTCGACAAACACACACACACACGCCATCATACCTCAACAGGGCGCTTGGGTAGCCTAGTGGTTAAAGCGTGCGCTCGTCACGCCGAAGACCCGGGTTCGATTCCCCACGTGGGTACAATGTGTGAAGTTCATTTCTGGTGTTCCCCGCCGTGATATTGCTGGAATATTGCTAAAAGCGGCGTAAAACCATGCTCACTCACTCATACCTCAACTGTCCTTGTGATCACCCAACACATCACAACACCTATCATCACGCCCTAAACCTCTCAGTTCTGCACTACAGTCCTCAACTCCACTCAACGCCCCTCAACAACTCTCCTTAAGATCACTCAACACTCCTCAACAATCATCAACACCCCTCAACGCTCCTTTACACTCCTCAACGCCCATCAACACAAGGCAACCCGCCAAAACACCCTGAACACCCATCAACTCTCCTCTACACACCTCAATGCCCATCAACACCAGGCAACCCGCCAAAACCCCTGAACACCCATCAACTCTCCTCCACACTCCTCAACGCCCATCAACACCAGGCAACCCGCCCAAACCCCCTGAACACCCATCAACTCTCCTCTACACACCTCAACGCCCATTAACACCAGTCAACCGGCCCAAACCCCCTGAACACCCATCAACTCTCCTCTACGCACCCCAACGCCCATCAACACCAGTCAACCCGCCAAAACCCCCCGAACACCCATCAACTCTCCTCCACATCCCTCCGCACCTTTCAACACCCACCACCATGCTTCTGCATCCCATTCCTAAATGGCTGTCGATACGATCAGCTTAACTCAACATGAGTACGACTAAGAATCAAACAAACGCTTCACACAGTTTAACACACCAGTACCAAATTTTTATAAAGATTTCCTGACAGCATTTCCATAAACGGCTATTATATACCGAACTATGTTAACACCCCCCCACTTCCTGGTATGCTGTAATGCCAACTATCATATTTTATATTTGGGATTACACTTTCTTAGTAAAATACAGGGCCTAGATTTTCTAAGCTCTCTTAGTGCTAAGATAGTCGTAAGTTAGTGTTGAGGCATGGTACTTACGACTATCTTAGCGCTAAGAAATCTTCGAAAATCTATGCCCAGATTCTTATAGTTTTGTTGGGTTGAGTCCAATCCGGGATTCGAACCCACACCCTCAGAGTCAGGCACCTAATCCTGACAGCATGTCCATAAACGGCTATTATACGCCGAACTATTTTACACCTCGCCCCCTTGGTGAGCTATAATGCCATCTAACATGTTATATTTGGGATTACACTTTCTTAGTAAAATACAGGGCCTAGATTTTCTAAACTCTCTTAGCGCTAAGATAGTCGTAAGTATGTTAATGTATGTATGGCACTTACGACTATCTTAGCGCTAAGAGAGCTTCAAAAATCTAGGCCCAGATTCTTATAGTTTTGTTGGGTTGAGTCCCATCCGGGATTCGAACCCGCACCCTCAGAGTCAGGCACCTAATCGCCAGCACACAAAGTACTTTCTATATGGCATTTGTGTATTCATATAATTCTATCATCATGGACCTATTACAATAGAAAAAACATGCGGCATAAAATATCACCAACTAACCCACTAAATCTCTTACTCCGCAGGACGATGTTTTAGCCCAAATCGGAAGCGGCCAAGGAGAGCACCGTGCCACTCTCAGCGAAATCCGATCAGACTACCACGACATCCGGGCAGTCTTCGAATGCTTCAGGAAGCGCGTGTACGAACTCACGTACACAGCACCCTCTACAAAATAAACACCTGTATATCAGACCACATTTTTTGTTATGTCATATGACTGAATGCGTAACTGTGTGAGTGAGTTTAGTTTGTTTTACTCCGCTGTTAGCAATATCCCAGCAATATCACGACGGGGGACACCAGAAATGGGCTTCACACACTGCACCCATGTGGGAATCGAACCCTTGTCTTCGGCATGACAAGCGAACGCTTTAACCGCTAGGCTATCGCACCACTCACGTCATGACAAACATTGCATCAATTGGGAGGTAAACAAAGGGTGATTTCAATTTTAAGGTCTTACATATTGATCCCAAACTTGTAAAACATATTTCGAAACCAAACATGTGATCTTCACGGAAACTGTAGTCCGAACGTCGGCGGTCACGTGTCGATCACGTGTCGGTCATGTCCACCAATAAAAACCCAGCTGGCACATCAACGTTGTTTCAACGTTGAGAATAGGTTGGTCCTCAACGTTAAAATTAGATTGGTAATAGGTAGTATATGAAAGTTTTTTAGACGTAGATATCCGACGTGGAATCAACGTTAAAGTTTGACATATTATTAATGTTGAAAATGGGTTGTTTCGTGGTTGTGTATTGGAGGTATTACGCTTTCCTGTAAATGGACTCGCACTTCATCTTTAAACTACACTAAAGTAGCACCAAACTCCTGCATCCAGTTAAAACACCCAAAAAGCTACCTGCAATAAACAGTGTTCAAACAGAAAATTGCAGTAAAAATATTTACCTGATAAAATACTTGGTTAAAATTCCACATTCAATATAATGTTCATTTAAGTTTTATGTCAGTCGGACGTATAATTCCAGTAAGAAGAAAAGAGTATTCCAAATTAGGAAAAACTATTTACTGTTGTATTGTTATCTTAAAAAGGTGGAAATTGTTCCGAGAAGACATTTTGTCTGAATTTCAGGTATTAGACAGACCCCTGAATAGACACAATACAATTACTTTCACCATGAAAGGGATCCAAGATGACCAGGAACTATACCTGAAGACAGCACATAAAACAAGTCACTTTTCATGAAATCTTTATGAACACACACACACACACAGAAACGTGGCACACACAGAGAGAAACGTGGCTTAAAGCATAATGTAAAACATCAAACATGACATAGTCTGTAGGTGTGTGCTAATAACACAATATCATCTGCATATAGCAATAAACTGACATTTACGCCACCAATTTCAATACCACAGATCCGATTTTTCAACTCAATTACAACTGCAAAAACACAATTATCAGCTCCTCTTCTTTCTGCCACTCCCTGCCTGGCGGTCAGGTGGATACTTCAGAAACGTTCCTAACTCTTTCTTGAAATTTGCTTCGGATGCATTCCCATCTCATTCCCATGAGATAGGATACATTCTGAAATTTTATATTTAAATACATGAATAATTTTATATGGAAGATATATTGTCTTAAATGATTCAAGTATTTGTTTAATCAATCACTTGAAAGGTTCATTTCACTGCTATAACTTGGCATGTGAACATATGTAACATGTACATGAACAGCATCCATACAAATATGACGAAAAGTGTAAACAATTTATATTTTCAACTAAAGGAATGGAAGTTTTCTTAAACATTTTCAAAGAAAATCCTCAATTGCAAGTTGATTATTCAATAAGACTATGAATTAGGATGAATTAGACGATGCTTTACTGTCATATATTATTTGCTATGGTCATGATGAAAATGCTGCATTTGGTAATTAACTTACCAGAGATGATTGAATACAACCTTGTATTCTTAAAAGAAAACTTGCCGTTTTGCCCATCAACATTCATTCTTGACATCAAATTGTTTGACATTGTCCTGCAAAACAATGGAAGATTGTTGTTATTCTGTTAGATTTAGTTTTCTTTAGAGATTCTCGGAAATGATTATTTCAAAATAAAATAGGAGTTGTACTGATGTAGCAATTTTGCTAACAGGAGTCATAAATTGTAACAAAAGCCATTTTACATTAAATGATAAGAAAACAAAATGGGTGGTGGTTCACAGGTCAAAGAACAAGTCTATTGTGGGAGGTCTTCCAACACCATTTATTCCCAAACACAAGGAAGTATGGATCATGGAGTTCTGAAAACAATAATGAGCTCTCATAAGTATACAATATATTCTCTATTATCTACTCTCTCTCTCTTTGTCATTTGTACACTCATAAAACTCAGAAAAATAACTTCTTCATAATTCAGAAATGTTTATACTTAATCTCTTATAGGAACGCTTAGAAAATCTCATATAATGAAGTGTTCGTATAATATCTGTGACGTCATAACTATGCCTCTCTGAATCATGAACAATAAAATAATGAGATTAAACTCTACACTGCCAGAAATAATCTATCATACCCTGAATATAATAAGACAATGAATAACATCTCTTATTCTATCTACACTCAAAAAGACTTAAATGTACTCGTAAACAAACATCGCTGTCACACGCAAATTCTTGGAAACAGTGTGTCTCTGACTCTCAATTCCAAGAAATGGAAGTCCTACTCTATTTGACCAAAGGGGTGACAGGTGGCCGAAACATATTGAAATGTAGGTCATACACTGAAAATAACTCTGATTTAAAACACTACAAATATACACCTTCTCTCTAATATACTCGACAGATGATCTTGACAAGGGAACATGTACATAAAATGCTGATATCTAACAATACCTGTACTCTAAATAATGGACTCTTCCCAATCTCAGCATGTTTCACTGCACACACACTTAAATGCAAAATAATGAAAAACCTACACTTTGACAATAATAAAAAACATCATATTCAAATTCTACAGCTGACCAAATACATGAAGAGTGTGTCTCACAGCAATAAACATCTATATATCTCTATAAATTTATGACCTCTGCCCTCTCGCGTGCTATCTCGCTTCCAGCCCTTTACGGCGAAAAACAATATGGCGCCAAGCAAGGGAGTGCTCATTAAACTAAACATCTCCGGGAGAAATCATTGTCAAATTATTCTCTTACATGATCAACCTTAATATATAAATGAAGATAAAGACCAACTATTATCACCAAAAAAGACCAAACATTATCACAAATATTCAAAACAGGTGGTAATGAAAGAGCATTATCATCTTTCTCTTAAACTTTGTGGTGGATATACTGGAAACAAGTGAAATGTTAAAAACTGTTACTTTGGCATTGCTCCTTTTATGTGATCCACAAAATTGATGCCACCCAATCTTCGAAGATGAGATTTCTGCAAATTCCATTAAAATTAAATCTTATTTCATAATTAAATGTTCCTTACTAAATTACTTCTTTTGTATGTAACATTTTAACCATTAAGAGACATGAATCATCACATCCCTTCCAAACAAGTGTAAGAATGAAAGTCTGTGAGTGCAGTTTTGTTAATTGTCCCATCAAAGAATCATTAGTGAAGTTACACATTTTGTAAATAAATAAAAATTCAAATAAATTATATACAATTTCATCCTTAACAAAGACTTGCAGAAGACATTTTGATGTGAATTTTCGTTGCATGATCTGAGAAAGATTTCCTTTCGCCATTCTCCATCCCCCTTCCCCCCAAATAATATACATATGTTCACAGGGTTCAGAGCGTGCTCAATGCACAACTTACTGATAGATCTATTCAAACGAACAAATGTTCATAAAAATGTGATGCAATATAAAATGTTGATAAATTCTATTCGATTTTGTATAGCTGCCCTTAGGGACCGTTCATAATGTATGGCTTGGGGGTGATGATGATTTTTTCGAGAAGCATGTACAATGTGAATTACCCCCACCCCACCCCACCCCGTAAAATGTATGTACAAAATAAGTGACGCCCCACCCTGCATGTCATGTACAAAATCAATGACCCCCTCTCCCCTTCCCATAATTTCTAAGCATCATATTAAACATAGCACGTGTGTACAAAATTGCTGACCTCCTTAGCTCCCTGAACAAAATGTGTTTAAACACCACACCCACACCCCACACCACACCCGACCCCACCCACCCCACTTAAAATCATCACCACCACCACCCATAAATTATGAACGGTCCCTTATATTGATGTACTTCATTGATTATTTGAAAATGTATATTTGCAAAGTTGAAATCAGGTGATGGGTACGAAAGGAAATCTTATTCGATTATATAATAAAATGCCAAATATATGCATGCAAATATATTGAAAAATAACAAAACAAGTTCATGGAAAACACGGGCTTCCACGAAATTGAGAAACATGTACGTGACATACCGGTAACCTTGTGAGATAAACATGAGCCCTAATTCGGAGATTCTTGCTACATTGACCTGCTAGATTTAAACAACATTCCTACGTTTTCATTATACATGAAGGGCATACTTACCAAATAAACACCAGCATGCCGTGAAGATAGAACGATATTGCGTTGAACTTCGCCAAAGTGAACTTACAACGATCAACTGCCTTTGCGCGCGCGATAATTGTGCGCATGTCCGGATATGACCAAACGAGGCAATCGAAAGGTCAACATCTGGCATGTGTTTGAAAGCAAATTGTCGGGAATTATACAATTTTGACAGTTTTGTGGGAAAATATCAAATGTAATGCAATTCGGATAACTGATGACTTTATACCTAAAATCATTGATCTTTTCATTTTCAATTGCGATTTACGTAATATTTCCGTCCGTTGATCGATGCACAATCAAACAATATATAAGATTATATCTGTCACTAGCTCGATCTTGATCTTTTATGAAATTAATGTTCCGAAATGATAGTTGCTAAGTTGGATACCTATTACCAATATGAATTATGTATCAAATTTGCCAAGGAAACAATTACTAGTAGTTGACATTTTGTTGGTTCCTTACGTTGAAACAACGTTGACAACTAAACGAATCTCGACTAACTTTCTTTGGTCGCATGATAAACGTTGAATCAACGTTTATGAAAGGTTGATGAACCAAACAACCAAAAGTCAACGTTGATTAAACGTTGACTCAACGTTGTGTGCCCGCTGGGAACTGATATTATTTATGAAGAGAGAAGCCGTAGCAGATGACGAAGACGGTGTTTAAATGTAACCGGCGCTGCAGTATTGGTGCAGCATGCATTTGATGTGACATAGACAGTGGGCATCAGAAATATGATTCTGTTCGTTCGTTCGTTCGTTCGTTCGTTCGTTCGTTCCAGCACTTGTGTCAACCAAGTCAGCGTGCCTGACCACCAGATACCATTAGCCGCATGGCTAGCTGGTAGATTAGTTAAAACCCGGATCATTCCGAGTACATCGATGCTACAACATGACTGTTTCACAAAAATGTTTTAATGTGGTTTTTTCACAAATATATACGGGATGTCGTTACTCGGGTGCCATATACATTGACACAAGGTTTGGAATTATGATGTATTATGATGATCTTATGACATACCAACGCTTCAAAAAGAAGAAAATTGTCTTTTCAAGGAGTAAGTGAATATGGTTTTACGCCGCTTTTAGGAATTTATAGCCATGTCACTTGTGGGGGCGCCAGGTATGGACTTCACTCCTTGCATCCCTATGGGGAGTCGAACCCGGGTCCTCGGCGTGACGAGTGAACACTATAACACGGGGCTACTTCACAGACTCCTGCATCATGGACCTTATTTGTTATCAGTCTGGAGTTTACTTAGATTTTTCATTTATATTTTCAAGTTATTGTCAAACATGGCGGTCTCATGTTGTGTGTGCCATGGTATCCCTTTACATCCTGTGAGTAAATAATGAATTGACAACTTGTGCATCCTGTAAGTAAAATAATGATATGCCAACCTGTGCATCCTGTGGGTAAAATAATGAATTGACAACTTGTGCATCCTGTGGGTAAAATAATGATATGACAACCTGTGCATCCTGTGGGTAAACTAATGATATGACAACCTGTGCATCCTGTGGGTAAAATAATGAATTGACAACTTGTGCATCCTGTGGGTAAACTAATGATATGACAACCTGTGCATCCTGTGGGTAAAATAATGATATGACAACTTGTGCATCCTGTGAGTAAACTAATGATATGACAACCTGTGCATCCTGTGGGTAAAATAATGAATTGACAACTTGTGCATCCTGTGGGTAAACTAATGATATGACAACCTGTGCATCCTGTGGGTAAAATAATGAATTGACAACTTGTGAATCTTGTGAGTAAACTAATGATATGCCAACCTGTGCATCCTGTGGGTAAAATAATGAATTGACAACTTGTGCATCCTGTGGGTAAAATAATGATATGACAACTTGTGCATCCTGTGAGTAAAATAATGATATGACAACCTGTGCATCCTGTGGGTAAAATAATGAATTGACAACTTGTGCATCCTGTGGGTAAACTAATGATATGACAACCTGTGCATCCTGTGAGTAAAATAATGAATTGACAACTTGTGCATCCTGTGGGTAAAATAATGAATTGACAACTTGTGCATCCTGTGGGTAAAATAATGAATTGACAACTTGTGCATCCTGTGGGTAAAATAATGAATTGACAACTTGTGCATCCTGTGAGTAAACTAATGATATGACAACCTGTGCATCCTGTGGGTAAAATAATGAATTGACAACTTGTGCATCCTGTGAGTAAAATAATGATATGACAACCTGTGCATCCTGTGGGTAAACTAATGATATGACAACTTGTGCATCCTGTGAGTAAACTAATGATATGACAACCTGTGCATCCTGTGGGTAAAATAATGAATTGACAACTTGTGCATCCTGTGGGTAAAATAATGATATGACAACCTGTGCATCCTGTGGGTAAAATAATGAATTGACAACTTGTGCATCCTGTGGGTAAAATAATGAATTGACAACCTGTGCATCCTGTGAGTAAAATAATGAATTGACAACTTGTGCATCCTGTGGGTAAAATAATGAATTGACAACTTGTGCATCCTGTGAGTAAACTAATGATATGACAACCTGTGCATCCTGTGGGTAAAATAATGAATTGACAACTTGTGCATCCTGTGAGTAAACTAATGATATGACAACCTGTGCATCCTGTGAGTAAAATAATGAATTGACAACTTGTGCACCCTGTGAGTAAACTAATGATATGACAACCTGTGTATACAATGATAACATGGCAGCTCCTGCAGCTAGTGTTACATAATGATGACATGACTACCCGTATTTTTCACACCAATAAGAATCTATACACTGACGTCAACGCTGTTGAAATGTAATGAAGGGAATGAATGGCTTCTTGTAACCTTCCCTTATCCGTCTGAAAATTCAAAACTCGGACACTCGCTATAAACATACCTCTAGATACCCACAACCTGGCATGTTCACACGTGTTAGCAGACAAAATGATAGCGGACGCCCCCACACATCAAGCAGCGGACAATAATAAAAATATAAATATTGTTTGATTTGCTAAGTTTTCTGACATGGTGAAGGCTAAAGGTCCCTATACAGTTGGTGTTAATGTGATGGTGTTGCCGTTTTATGTACATTTTATTTATGAGTCCACATTTGTGTCTTTATGGACATAATAATTATACACGTGATGAGAATACCGAGCGTACAGTAGTACATATATCAGGAGAAGTTTGTATATACATACAAGTATATACAAGTAATACAAGTATATACAGCACAAATTACAGACATTTCACAAAAGAAATTACAGTTCAGATAATATATTGCTTCTAAGGAAAACAGCATGTTTTACAAAAAGCGCTAGATTACGTATTACATGTTCATTTTGGGAGGATAGAATGGAAGCAATGGCAGATGAAGGGTATTTTAACAGGTAATTATTTGGGATATATTTGTTTCTTAAATCAGCATCCTGTGGGCATACAAAAGCGAAGTGATTTCCACATGTCTAACGAAATCACCCAAGAATAGTGGTGCTTCTAGGATCGGAACGCAAAACAGCGGGCCCGGTTTACGCTAAGGGACGTAACTGGCAATGGCTACCAGTGAGGTCATGTAATTCATCGGGTTACTTAGGTACATTTGCTTCATTGCAAGTATATTTGTGAATTGTGAGACACTTCCTCTGACTGTAGAGATAAGAACTTTTATCAAACGACAACGCAGCACTTCTGTAAAGGCCATACACCAACAAATCTTCAAAATGAGAGCGTTTTCTTTTGCCGCAATTTTGGGCTGTTGTGCAGTGAGTAACATTTTATTCACCTGACAGATCTTGGTATTTCAATCTCTGTATTTGATATATAAAGACCTTTGTAAAGTTGCTTGACAAATAGTTGCCGTTCAGCTGCTCTCAGAGTTTGTCCGGAGTTAGTGAAAAATGGTCACAGCAATACAAGCATAACTTAGTGAGTGAGTGAGTGCGTGAGAGTGGTTCGACGCCGCTGTTAGCAATATAACAGCAATATGGGCTTCACGTATTGCACCCATGTAAAGAATTGAACCCGGGCCTCCGGCGTGACCAGGCAACGCTTTGACCACGAGGCTACCCTACCGCCTCAGTACTTTTGAATAATGTGAAGTGACGTGTACTGTGTAACGGGCTTCAAACATTGTCCCCATGTTGAGAATCGTAAATCGAGGCTGAGAGAGATGTATCAGGGTGGAGACCTGTTATATATATATAGTTGTGCTATATCAGTGCAATATTCCTGATCGGGTCACATATTTCAACTGTAAATAGAAACATGATCCAAGCATGGGGTCGACAGTACCTTTACCGCTCTTAGAACTTCATAATGAGATTATTAAGAATTACCTTTGTAGTTAAATGTTGATTGCTATTGTGTAACTGCTGTGACGTTTTCTTTGTAGGCATTCATTTTCACCATAACGTCATTTAATGAGCTGTACAAAGGCTATCGGTTTGAATATCATGCAGCGAACGTAAGTAATACCAAACAGTTTATGTAAGTGTTTTGTCGGCTTATCTAAGCATGCAATTTACACTAAGGCGTATTTATATCATGGTAATGACGTTCCCAGAGTCGTGCGCCTACCTTGATATCTGTTCTAACTAATCTATTTAGATAATGTTAAGATATGTTGGGGTTTTTATGTTAGAGACCGAGCTATCCTGTCAAAATGAACTATGGTTAAAGGGTCTACTTGTATTGCACTATGATCGTGTTACCTCGGACCATGTTTAAACGGTCTACTTGTACACACCAATGTAATGTTTACCATGTTTACAGGGTGTCCTTGTGGTACAAACTGATCTGTAATGATACACTGTACCATGTTTATAGCGTCTCCTTGTGGTACAAACTGATCTGTAATGATACACTGTACCATGTTTATATGGTCTCCTTGTGGTACAAACTGATCTGTAATGATACACTGTACCATGTTTATATGGTCTCCTTGTGGTACAAACTGATCTGTAATGATACACTGTACCATGTTTATATGGTCTCCTTGTGGTACAAACTGATCTGTAATGATACACTGTACCATGTTTACTGGGTCTCCTTGTGGTACAAACTGATCTGTAATGATACACTGTACCATGTTTACAGGGTCTCCTTGTGGTACAAACTGATCTATCATGTTACACTGTACCATGTTTACAGGGTCTCCTTTTGGTACAAACTGATCTATAATGATTCTATGTACCATGTTTACAGGGTCTCCTTGTGGTACAAACTGATCTATAATGATACACTGTACCATGTTCACAGGGTCTCCTTGTGGTACAAACTGATCTATCATTTTACACTGTACCATGTTTACAGGGTCTCCTTTTGGTACAAACTGATCTATAATGATTCTATGTACCATGTTTACAGGGTCTCCTTGTGTTACAAATTGATCTATAATGATACGATGTACCATGTTCACAGAGTCTATTTGTGGTACAAATTGATCTATAATAATACTATGTACCATGTTTACAGGGTCTCCTTGTGGTACACAACAATCTGGCGTGTTACCTGGTCCACGTCGATCACAGCCTGAGCTCAGCGTTCAACAATCAAACCGTGAAGGGTATGATCAAGGTATAGGAGAGTTGATTGGCTTTTTTGCAACAAATGTATGTACAACTGCAGACAGACGGGGTACGAGACTTAGCAAACTCATTGGTCGATATTATGAGCAAGATACGTCGGTTTAAGACAATATAATGCTCTCACAGCAGGCTACGGGCGGTGGAGTAGCCTAGTGGTCTAAGCGTTCGCTCGTCACGCCGAAGACCCGGGTTCGATTCTCCACATGGGTGCAATGTGGGAAGCCCATTTTTGGTATTCCCCCGTTTTGATATTGCTGGAATATTGCTAAAACCATACTCACTACTGCAGCTACCCAAACAAAATGTAGCCTAGTCTATCCGGGATTATTTTGGAAATATTTTAGCAATGAAGACTCAGAAGACCATATAATATAGAGTGTATCCAAAACCATATTCACGATCTATAGTATTTTGTTCAGTATAATTATCATGAAAAAATAGTTGAATACAGCCGGCGTCATAGAAGACATACCACATACTTATTATTTATTCTCACTTTCGTTTGGTAAATTCCCAAACATACACCTTTCCTCCTCAGGATGACATAGTAGGTATGATATCGGACGGAACGTCAGCCACTAAGGTATCATCCGACGTCATCAGCTACGACTACAGCGATTACCTGGCTGCAGCCCAATGCAGGGACCTCCAAGTCTACAAGCTTCGCTACACCTACGACGAGGATGCTCCAAGTTCTGACGGAACAGCGAGTGTCTACTAGTCCAGACTCCTTACAATCGTTTGTCTAATCGGACTGAGGACAAAATTATAAAAGGAAACTATATTCTTTTGTAAATGCGTTGTTGTTTATTGAATATTGATCTATATATTCGTGGTCTTTGGTTCAGGTTTAATTTTATGAAGTGTATATACTCTTAGATATGTTTGTCCTATAATCTGCGCGCAGAAAGTATAAACTAAGTTTGGTTGTCGGCTTAAATAAACATACAATAAATAATTATTCGATGATGATGAATTTTGATATCATAGTAAAAGTTTATATTACAATTAGAATAGTCTGTATAGGTTGTAATAGTCTGTATAGGGTTGGGTTAGGGTTGTAATGGTCTGTATAGGGTTGTTATGGTCTGTATAGGGTTGTAAGTCTCACGAGACACTACTTTCGGTACTAAGCTGGTTCGCGGCTCCCTTTGCGCGCGCCCACTTGCGATATGCGAGACGGTGCCCAGCTAACTTCCGGTCCCATATTTCCGGTGACAAGCGTATATGCAAGAACCAGTTCTGGTTCCAAATTGCGCGACCGCCATATATGACTTTACTAGACCGGACCAAGTGGACTAATTTGAGGATGGTTAGATCGGAAAATCGTTATTCCCGCAAAAGTATCGGTTCCGGAATGTCAACTGACAACTATGACACCATTAGGAAAGGTTTGTCACCGGAAGTACTAATACAAAGGTCTCGCGAGGTGCCGTAACATACTTACGGACCCTATATAATCACCGTCGTTTATTTGAAACCTCGGAACATGGTCAATGCCACTCGAGAAATAGGGAATCATTTTGGAGCTGTATATGAAACTTGAATCCCAGATTGGCTTTGTGTTGGTCCTTGATGTCACCATTTGGGTGACTCGCTTGATCTGTTGTATGAGACGCGTGCTTGTGAGATTCGCCAGATGGGTATACAACCTTGACCTTTGTCTTTTGCAAGATACGTGTTCATCACCCGTGTTTGTGGTGGATGAGAGGGTGAAGGGTCACTCTTCCCCCAAACCTGTGAAAGCTGTCAAAGTCTGGTACCAAATGTAGCTTACCTCAGGGCGTAAGGTTTGATTAATGTTGGTTCACAGCGGAATTTCAATGGTTTGGTTTCCGTTCATATCGTTGTCTATATTCGATCTGCAATTCACGTGACACGTGTCAGATTGAGTCCTGGAAACATCCGAGTGTGTAGAAACACTGACCTAAACTATACACTATATCAACTAAACTAAAGTGATGTTCACGAAGGAATGAACCAATACCCCGAGAGTTGTAAATGTTTCTTCCCAAATCCCAATACGCATAAAACACTTTTCCATGCAATATTTGTGACTTCCAGAACAAACATTGAAAATCACATGAACTGTGTAGTATGGATTGTGTACTGGAGTTCCCTGTGTAATGTACACCTTGCTTGTACTTTTGAGTGAGTGAGTTTAGATTTACACAGCTTTTGGCGCTATGCCAGAAATATCACAGCGGTGACACCAGAAATTGGCTTCACACATTGTTTCCATATGGGGAATCGAAACTGGGTCTTCGGCGTGACGAGCGAATGCTTTAACCTCAAGGCCACCCCACTGTCCCCTGTACGTTTAAATAATGTGAATTGTTGTGTTTTGCGTGGTGAAGATGAGTTTGTTGTTGATCTTAATGATAATATTTCATTTTTTTACCGGTAGACACATCCGGGTTTTGTTTTGGTTCCCGCCGGTGAAATGATCGGGGTGATTTTATTTGGTCCCTATCGGTAAATTGGCTGAGGTCCACCAAAACACTTGGCTCATGCTGACTGCGGCGACTGACTCTTGTAGAGGTACAAGAGGCCACGAAAGTTTGTAAATAGTCGATAATGAACATTTATATTGATAGACAGTTTGATAGGGTCACAGTTTAAGTGTTTCGTGAGCTTGGTAAATCAATATTTCAGCTTGAAAAATTGTCAGTTTTGTCATGCCAGGCACGTGAGTTTGTGTATCATATTTTCGTCATATTTAGACATATATTTTAAAATGTATGTGGACAACCTAGATATTTATGTAACATTCAAAACTGTTCAGCTGGATTAAATAATTGTTTTGTTTACACAGTTTGAACCGTGGCAAGTACAATCCTCCACTGACAATTAAACGACTTCACGATAAAAACCCGGGTTAGAATTGGCCTTCAGTAACCCATGCATGTCGTAAAAGGTGATTAACGGGATCGGGTGGTCAGGCTCGCTGATTTGGTGTCATCATATCCAAATTGCATAGATTGATGCTCATGCTGTTGATCACTGGATGGTCTGGTCCAGATTCGATTATTTACAGACCGCCGTAATATAGCTGGAATATTGCTGAGTGCGGCGTAAAACTAAACTCACTCACGATAAAGGTCCGACCATGTTTTAACCTCTACGGCTGATGTTGTTTTGGTGTTTGTAGTCGTGGTGGTGGTGTTTGAGATGTTGATGTTGGTGTTGATGTTAGTGGTGTTTGTAGCCTTGTTATAGATCATGGCGTCAGGTGTTTCTGTGTTGTTACGATGATGAACTATTTTTTGAATACCTGTCTTATTTCTTATGATGTTCCTGTTATTGTGGTGTTGTTGTCGTTGTCTCTGAGATTAACCCGACCCGTTCCGCGCATGACCCACAGCCGACCTCGTTGCCACATGGTGTTGTCGGGCACCTGCAGATTGGAACAGACAGTCACTTATCTCAGAAACTACCACCACAAACAATGGCCGCCATGCAGCTCCTCGTCCTCGCAGCTGTACTCGTTTGTTCTTCTGTAAGTACAGTATCTGTAACGGTTCAGAAACTGTAACCACTTATTTAAGATATCGTCCAGCATTCACATGATTGATGTGAGTTAATTTTTAACAATATCTTTTTTAAAACAATACTTGTACGATATTTTTATTCACATTGGTGACTGTTAAGAGTTATTTCGAAATTGCTGGTGGTTTCAAATAATAAAAGGGATTCTGGTTACATTAATGCTTTCAAAGATTATGAAAAATATAAGACTTGTCGTTGTGTGTCAGGAGTGCTGCTGTTTGGCGTCAGCAACAAACAAACAAACATGTTTATGTATGCAAATTGAGTCGCAGGTGTTACAAGTGAGATAGAACGTGCTTACCCATGGACACATCACGAGCCATTACTGATTTTCCGTGTTCTCTAATCGTAGCATCTTCTCCTTCTTACGCACAACGAAATCTGTTTTGGTGGATATTCGAGATATTTTGTGTTTATGTTTTTTGCTATCATATATTCCTACGTTTGTTTCAGGCCTTCATATTCGTATCCAACACAATAAATGAGATATACCAAGGTTACCACTTCGAGCAACACACGTCACATGTAAGTATATCCCATCATGCATTTCAAATTGCACACTATCGGCCATCTTGGATTTTACTGTTATTAAGTTGTCGTTGTTCAAACGGGATTTGGTTGTTATATATCTGTCCAAGTCTTGTTTACCTTCTTACACGTGTTAATTGTGTTTTCTATTCATTATTTCAGAGGTTGTTCTTGATCAGAGACCAGCTGAACTGTTACTTGGTCCATATCGATGACGCCATGAAACAAGCACTTTTACAACCCGTGACCAAGCGTGCTGTTGAGGTGAGGTGGGGTGGCGCCTTGATTTTGGGTGGGGTGGGGTGGGGTGAGGTGAGGTGAGGTGAGGTGAGGCGAGGTGAGGTGAGGTGAGGTGAGGTAAGGTGAATCAGTAAAAATATATATTGGTCTGTTTCGGTCATTATTTATGATACAGTATTACAGATCTAAAATACGACAGAGGCAAAAAGTTAAATCTTTGCATGCTTTTGGTCCTTATTTTTTTATGATATATTATAATTCTAAAATGTGACAGTGGCATTTCTTTCAGGATTGTTTGGGTAACAGTTGTTTAGGGACAAATATTAACATGGCAACCATATCGTCTTCAGTTCCAAACCATATATGACCATTGTGGACATGCTATGCAGTGAACCGGGCACGATGCCCTGATATAGGCAACACAGAACATACAGTTGTCTCCAAGTATAAATTTGACCTCTGCATGTTCTTTCTTCAGTCATCATTTTCCGCATGTGTCGAACCTCGGATGACTCGAAGTGTTTATGTAGGACAACTTCGACACAGAGGTTTAAATTTTAGAATACGATGAGTCCAAATTTTCGATTTCTAAAGTCGACAGAAAAGCATATATGTATAAGTGTTGTAGCGAGTTTATAACAGTGGTATATGTTTGTTCACAGGATGGCATTTTAGCCAAGATCAACTCCGGAAGTGACGTGACGGACGTCGGCAATGATGACATCAAACAAGACTACCACGACTACCTCGCATCTGCTCAATGTTCCAACCTCGGCGTCCACACCGTAGCGTATACCTACGTGCCTGCCGTCACCACGTCGCCAGTCACCGCCACAGCGTCCCAATGATGTCGTCAATGCTGTTTCCATCTCCATACCGGCTGACAATGGCGTATGATGGCATCTTTGTGTGTGAAAGATTTGTATTCTCGGGAATTAAAGGAATTGTAACAGACCATTGTTGTCAGTGTTGTATTATATAGTCAACTTCGGTTATATCGAACTCGCTTATAACGAACTGTGTTGTTATATCCCAACAACCTGCTGCATATTTTAGTCGAATGCGTATCACGAACTGCGGTTAAAACGACTTACAACAAACTGTTCAATTCATATGGTCCGTTATAACAGCAGGTCACGGTTCCGCGGACTGTTTTTGTAGACAAACATTTCCCAAATCATACACAAACAGAGACTAAAAAAGTCCAGATTATCCCATCAAACGGAATCCATCTGACGTAATAAGTAATATTTCATCTAAAGGGCCAACAGAAACAAGTGTTTTTACTTGTGTGTTTTTTTTAAACGTTAGCTTTGAGGGAAAATAGCTGTAAACTGTGGAATGGTATCTCAGTGGGCTAGAACTGGCGTTTAACCTCAAATTAACAAACAATTGAACGCAACATTAAACAGTTCACCTCACTACGCCTATGCATCTAGATATAGCTTTATTGTATACCAAAATCGGCGGTTTGAGTGCTCTGTATCGTTCACAACTCATATTTCATCTGAAATCATATAAAGTACGTTTTGTTTACTTTACAAATAACAATACAGTGAATGGGCACACTTGTTCTTCTTATTACTAAGATCCCGGCCGTATTTAACAGAAAGATACTGGTGTCCCCCGCCGTGATACTGCTGGAATATTGCTAAGAATGGCGTAAAACTAAACTCACTCGCTAACAGAAAGATAGGTTTGTGAATATGTGTTTTTTGTCACCATGGAAACCAATTGTTTTGTTTATTTACACTCATGATAGTTTCTGACACCCACTTCCTGACACCTACATTCCTGACACCTACATTCCTGACACCCACTTCCTGACACCCACATTCCTGACACCCACTTCCTGACACCTACATTCTGACACCTACATTCCTGACACCCACTTCCTGACACCTACATTCCTGACACCCACTTCCTGACACCTACATTCCTGACACCCACTTCCTGACACCCACATCCCTGACACCATTCCTGACACCCACTTCCTGACATCTACCCTGACACCCACTTCCTGACACCTTCATTCCTGACACCTACATTCCTGACACCCACTTCCTGACACCTACATTCCTGACACCCACTTCCTGACACCTACATTCCTGACCACGTTACAGCCCTTATTTACCTGAGAGGCATGCGTCATTCCTTGACCGTATACTGCGCCCATATTCGTGGGTCAGCTTATGATCTCCACCTCAACCTCGTGTTCATGGACACGCCTCGCCCTGGCCCCGATCAGTTGTGATTGTCTGTATTGGTGTCGGTCAGTTTTTTCATGAAGAGTGTGTGTTTCTATGGAAAGCTAAAAAACGATTTTTGAATTCACTCTGAACCACTGTCCCCCTGTCGTTCGGAGCACAAGTTTATTACATAATTTAAAAAATAACCGACTGTCCAACTTGGTGATGTGATGCTATGCTATGTGATAACCTTTAATTGTTATATGATAGCTGAGATTTATAAAAGCACGTCGTCTTTGTGTAACATGTCTTTTAATCATAAAACAACCTTGGTGAAACCTGGGATTCGGACCCATGTTTATAAGAGGCCGAGTGTGGAGTTCGAACCTTAATATAATATAATATAATAATAATAATAATAATAATAATAATAATAATAATAATAATGTCCATTTATATGGCGCTAAACTCCACTGGGGCGTGCTCATAGCGCATACAAGAGTCAAGGGAAAGAAGTAAAACCTTGGCAGCAGTACAAGGTCACTTTAAAGGTAGAATTGGAACAGATGAGTCTTTAAGAGACACTTAAATTGTTCCAGCGACTGGGCGTCTTTGAGAGAGTCTGGCAGTGAGTTCCATTTAGTGGCAGCTGCAACACTAAAGTACTTGTAACCAAAGGACATATTCTTCCATGGTGGCACCATGAGTCTATGATAGGATACTGACGCGCCTAGGGGAGGCTACTCAAGTGAGCGGATTCTACCGCCTAAGAGTACTAAAATACCCTTGCCCCTGAAATTGTAAACGTGTTCTGAAAAGAAATCCTCACTCCTATCGATTTAATCATATCTTATTTATTTTATACGAACATAATGGTTAAGTAGACGTGATCCATGTACACTGTTTCATTTAATGATTTTGTCAATAGAAAGTACTCGGCAGTATCGATGTAAATTGTGTAGAGTTTATGTTACAATAGGTATGCTGATATCGATCTAGGACCAGGCTTGACAGATCGATCTGTCAGAATGTAGTAAGAGTGAGTGAGTGAGTTTAGTTTTAGCAATATTCCAGTAATATCACGGCGGGGGACACCAGAAATGGGCTTAACAAATTGTACCCATGTGGGGAATCGAGCCTGGGTCTTCGGCGTCACAAGCGAACGTTTTAACCACTAGGCTACCCCCACCGCTCCGAATGTAGCATGAAAATATGGCATAAGACGTGGATTCGACCATGAAACATAAATGAACCTATTGTCCGTTTGGCTCAAAATCGGACCGATGAATTGCAATCTAACTCGAAAACTAATACATATAATACTCAATGAAACGCTGATCATAATCAAACATCACACCAACTCTGTGATTTATTTGCAGAATATATGTACTAAAAAGTTGTTTAACAAACTATCATTAAAACTTTGACACAGTTCACTATTTGTTACGAGGGAGGAGTGCAGAGAAGGGGACAGCCAGGTGTTAGAGAAGCACATACACAAGTGCCGACTAAGCTATTGATTCATTAATCTGTGTTGTGCCGTCTCCATCCTTTCTCGCACACCTGGCTGTCCCTTTCTCTGCACTCCTCCCTCGTAACAAACAGTGAACTGTGTCAATATTTTAATGACAGTTTGTTTAACAACTTTTTGATTTTTAGGACATAAATTCTGCTAAAGCTTCACAGTTGGTCTGACGTTTTGATTATGATCAGTGTTTCGTTGAGTAATTTATGTTTATTAGTTTTCGAGTTAGATTGCAATTCATCGGTCCGCTTTTGAGCCAAACGGACTATAATCAGATTGTGATTCTTTATCTCACAGCAACCTGCACGTGTCGGTGTAAACGTCTGATACCCACATCGGTTCAGGGAGGGGACGGTCGGGTAACCAAGTTGTTAAAGCCGGGTTTGATCCTCCACATTGGTACAATGTGTGAAACCCATTCCTGGTGTCCCCCGCTGAGATATAGCTGGAATGTTGCTGAAAGTGGCGTAAAACCTTCCTCGATCAGTCAGTTTACCAGTTCCTTCACCAATTTGACTCTCCTTACATGACTGTTCAGATGGTTGTGCATTGGACCCAACCTCCCTGAATGTGAAATGCTGTACACAATAATATTTCGTTTTCGCTATATGCATGTTTTCCAATCTACGTATTGACAGTTTACACGTTGCGCCCTGTTGGACCAAAACAGTCATTAACATCTACTTTTACTATTAACTAGGTGTTTTCAAGAGCTGAGAAAAAATAACATTCTTGGAACAGAGATAGCCAATGCCATTGCAATTTTAGTACGTCTTATCAGCACGTGCTGTGTTCTCACACTGGGTCAAACGTCACCCCTTGTACTGCCAGAACTATCTCACCCTGACCTTTGACCTTCTCACACAACCACCATGCGTCTCCTTCTCCTACCGTTCCTTGCTCTAGTTTTGGTAAGTGGAAATGTTTGTGTTTAATAATAATGGATGAATGATAACATGGAAATTTGAAGCCATTAGTGCCTTTGGGTACAGAGAATCAACGCTATGAATAATTTTCTCCTTGGGCGATACAGTTCGTTATGTACTATATTTCCGTGTTATAGTTTGTGATTCCATTCCATAACCTTTTTTTCAGGCTCAGGATCCGTATGTGGTTCCTGACGGTTACATCACGACAAGAATTGAAGATTACTGGTTTGAGTTTCATGCCACTCACGTGAGTCATTCTAAGGGAGATAATTTGCAAAACGTGGAGTTGTCTCCCCTACTATGTGTCCATTTGAGTTGAAAACAGCGAAAAAAGCGATGTGTATGCTCATATGTGTATGTGTGTATGTGTGTATGTGCATGCGTGCGTGCCCCTGTCTGGCGCTCGGCATTAATGGGTACAACAAGAACTGGTCGGCTCGGAGTCAGTATAATGTATCTGAGTGGGGTATTCATGCTTCACTGCGGCATGGTATCTCAGTGGGCTAGCACTATAAAACCAGCTTAAGTCTGGGCTAGTACAGGCAGCCACACATACACAAACACACGCATGCACGTCGTCATATGAGCGAAATATTCTTAAGTACGACGTTAAACCCAATTTCACCTCACCTCACCGTATGCGTGCGTGCGTGCGTGTCTTTTTCTATAGTATTTAAGTAATAAATAGTATTGTCACAGAGTAGATTTTCAAGGCAAAAAGTTCGCTCGTCACGCCGAAGACCTGAGTTGGATTCCCGAAATGAGTAAAATGGGAGAATTTTCCCATTTCTGGTGCCCCCCCCACTGAGATATTGGTGGAATATTGCTAAAGGCGGCGTAAAACTAAACTCACTCACTGCAAGGCAAACGAAAAGAAACACTATTGAAATGACACCGATGTTCCTGTAAATCCGACTTCGTAAAGTGTTCCTCTATATTCAGCTTAGTTATAACCATATGTTCTTCTAATCTAACTTTGCAATAGACACCTTAAATTTGAATTTGACTTTGTTAGAGCCGATGTTCCTCTAATTCTGACTTCGTTACAGCCGATGTTCCTCTAATTCTGACTTCTAGTTACAGCCGATGTTCCTCTAAATCCAACCCATTTCTCACAGCTGCTTTTCCTCTAAAAAACTACACTTCGTTAAAACATAGCCGATGTTTTGTCTTAAATCTGACTTCATTTTAGCCGATGTTCCTCTAAATTTAAACTTCCTGACAGCCGTTGTTCCTCCTTCGTTATAACCGATGTTTTGTCTTAATCTGAGTTTATTCTAGCCGATGTTCCTCTAAATTTAAACTTCCTGACAGCCGTTGTTCCTCTAAAAACACCTTCGTTATAGCCGATGTTCGTCTTAATCTGACTTTATTCTAGCCGATGTTCCTCTAAATTTAAACTTTCTGACAGCCGTTGTTCCTCTAATAACACCTTCGTTATAGCCGATGTTCGTCTTAATCTGAGTTCCTCTGTGCCACTTTATTTTTGCTGATAGTCCTGTATACCAATTTCATGCTATCTTTTATGGCTGTTATTCAAAGTTAACGTTTAAGAGCACGCGTGTACTACCAAAACCCACTGAAGATCTAGAGGATTTGTTTGAGGAAGTGCAAATTGATTGAAATGACATCCTGTCAATATTCAGCATTACCATCTACCAGTCGACACACAGTCTGAAGTTGAATGCGTGAGCTACAGAACATACCTCCCTTGGGAAATAAATAATATCGTCTTTGGATGTGTCTTGTAATTATCCGCTGCAGATCCATGAGTTGGTGCGTAGCCTTGATGCCACAAAGTTGACGGGCTATTGTGTAACTCACAAACACGCCTGAAATGGGTTGCAGAATCTATGGAGATGTCGCGAGCGAGTAACCCACCCTGAATAATTCTATACATTGTAATCACAAACAGAATATACATACGGATTATCGCAACAAAACATCTCGCAGTCAAGCTTGATGGATTTGTTCTCATATTTGCATCCTCCATGACGCGATGCAACGCCGGCCAACACGTGAGTAAATTTACATATCTAAAAAATGTCATCAAATACGCTTACCGTGTTGGCCAGTGGTGTGTCGACACTGAAATGTCACACACAGTATCACATTAGATACGCACTATACTCGGCCATTGATGGCAATGCATGTACATGTTCTACACCCAGTCGCCCAACACCCACTCACTCGCTAATCCACTCGCCGGCCACTCACCCAACCATTCCTTCACCATCCCACCCACCCGGCCTCTCCCACACTCACGAATCCACTCACTCACTCACCAAACAAACCCACTCACTCACTAATCCACTCACTGACCACTCACTCACCAATCCACCCATGCATCCATCCACCCAGTGACTCACTAACCCAAACAAATCCACTCTCACTCACTCAATCGTCGACTCACTCACTCGCCGACTCACTCACTCGTCGACTCACTCACCACTCACTCTCACTCACTCACTCTCACTCACTCACTCTCTCACTCTCACTCACTCTCACTCACTCTCACTCACTCACTCTCACTCTCACTCACTCACTCCTCACTCACTCACTCACTCACTCACTCTCACTCACTCACTCTCACTCTCACACTCACTCACTCACTCACTCACTCACTCCTCCTCACTCCTCACTCACTCACTCACCTCCTCACTCACTCACTCACTCACTCACTCACTCACTCACTCTCACACTCACTCTCACTCACTCTCACCTCACTCACTCACTCACTCACTCACTCCACTCACTCACTCACCACTACTGATCCTCGACTGACTGACTGACTGACTGATTCGACTCCTCTCACTCTCACTCTCACTCACTCACTCACTCACTCACTCACTCTCACTCCTCACTCACTCCTCCTCACTCTCACACTCACTCACTCTCACACTCACTCACTCACTCGCTGTTCTGTGGGTTGCAGCACCTGCTCCTGATTGTGGGCAAGACATGCCACATCGTCCACGTGGACGCCGTAATGGAGAGACAGCTACGAGTCAAAGATGACAGGGAAGCCCTGGAGGTAACTATGCATCGACGTCACAACATCACGGATTTTAACGGTGTTAAAAGGAACTTTGTCAACTCCAAACGAACTATATTTAAACGCCAATGATACGTTGTTCTTGTCCACCCGATGTGCCCAACGAATCGTACTTCTGTCTCAATTAATGTTTCCTCGCGAACTGTTCAATCAAGCATTCTCAGTCCCTTCGTCCTGCATTCCCAAGCACATGTTCCCGCTTTCAGTGTTCCCCCACGCATTGTTCCGTGGCTTATTGTTCCCTTGCTGAATCTGCCTCCACGCATTGTTCCGTCTCGCAATGTCCTCTCATGCATTATTCCCTCGCACAATATTCCCCAACGCATTGTTCCCTTGCTCTATGTTCCCCAACACATTGTTCCCTTGCTCTATGTTCCCCAACACATTGTTCCCTTGCTCTATGTTCCCCAACACATTGTTCCCTTGCTCTATGTTCCCCCACGCATTGTTCCCTTGCTCTATGTTCCCCAACACATTGTTCCCTTGCTCTATGTTCCCCAACGCATTGTTCCCTTGCTCTATGTTCCCCAACGCATTGTTCCCTTGCTCTATGTTCCCCAACACATTGTTCCCTTGCTCTATGTTCCCCCACGCATTGTTCCCTTGCTCTATGTTCCCCCACGCATTGTTCCCTCGCTCAATGTTCCCCAACACATTGTTCCCTAGCTGAGTGTCCCCAATTTATTGTTCCCTCGCTGAATGTGGGCATGGTTTTTCCCCACGCAATATTCCAATTCTATCACGCAATGTTTCCTTCCATAAAACTACCTCGCGCATGTGTTTCCTAATATATTGTTTCGTCACGCACTGTTCCCTCACGAACTGTTTCCTCAAGCAATTTTCTTTCACGCATTGTCTCCAGGACGACATGTACAACAACTACGTCAAGCCGAACCTCCACGAGCACGCCTACACCTACAGCGAGCTCCGCAATGAGTTCCACGACTTGTACGCCAACTTCCAGTGTATCGGCAAATACGTCTACAAGATTGACTACGTGCATCCTTCCATGGCTCCGATTTCATCCGGGACCTTGGACACCACCCTGGACAATGGGGGACCCATAGGTTAACTTATATGAATAATTGAACCGTGGGATCACCTAGTATCTCTCTCCCTCTGTAATAAAATACAATCCCGAAAGAGGCCATTTCTTTTTTCCAATTTGATTTTTGTTTCTCTTCAGCACAAAAGACACAGCAATACAATCCCCCACTACACCGCACTACACACGATAACACAACGGTATACACAGTAGGGGTGGGTATTGCAAGGAATTTTCATATTGCGATAAATTGCGATGCGAAAGCATGTATTGCGATATGTATTGCAATATATTGCAAGAAGTTTTCTTTAACAAAAAATACGTATAATCGAGTTAATGCTTGATTTATAAAGTAAAAACACAACAAAATCACAATGCTTGATTAGGCGTTAGTAAAAATTTTTAATCCTGACAAAATAAAAATGTAAATAATGTTTGGCACAAATGAAACAAGGAAAGGAACAATGTAAAAAACGGAAATATCCGAAGATTTCCGAGTGTTACGAAGTTTTCCGAATGCATGTCAAAATACCGGTTTTCGATCAGCATATCGCAATACGTATTGTTTTCAAGTCTGAACCTGTAAATACCGGTGAACCGGTTATATTGCGCAGCCCTAATACACAGTAATATCCTTAAACCCGCATTTTACGTATTTTAGTTTTGGTTTGTTTGTTTTTAATGCTGTATTCAGGAGTGTTCCAGTAATATGACAGCGTTTTGTAAATAATCAAGTCCGAACCAGACAATCTAGTGATTGAAATCATGAGCATCGATCCCCGCAGTTTGGATACAATGACATGTCTCATCCAAGTCAGTAAGCCTGCCACCAGATCTCGTTAGCAGCCTCTTACAAGAATGGGTTGCTGAAGACCAATTCTCAACCGGATGATGTATTTACGTTTCAGAGCGACTATTTGAAGAGGAGGAAAATGTTCAGTTGTTTTTATTGAGATAATAACACAGTCCCAACATACATGCCCGAGCAATCTGAACCATGAGGCGATTCCTTTAAGGTGTTAGTAAATAGGTATGTGATGTCGTAATATTCAAGTTTTTACCACTGGAGGCCCGGCATATCTCAATATGACAACAATATTGGTTTAGATATCTTCGTCTTCTAAAAGATATTGTTCTCACAAAGAGAAGACGACTCAATTATTTGAACCCACATTCTAAGAGTCAGACACCTTAATTGCCAGAGATCTAACGCACTCAGCTACGGCAATTGGTAGTGTAGATCACGTGCTTTGTCATCTCCGTGTACAGACAATGTGAAGTGCATTAAACGATGTAATAGGTGATCCGTCACATCGCCGGTTCCGAATGACTGCATGCACATCACAAACTCTGCAACAGGTGCAGATAGACCCATCAGCCAGCGGCACACAGAGGGTTCTTAAGTGGGAAAGACATAGGCCTGCACGTGCTGTGTGATGACGTCAGCCTTTGTCCTCCATTACTTGTTTGTCAGTGTAATACAACTTCTTGTATTGTACTGCAGGTGCACAACATATGTCCGCCTTTTGTCGTCTCCCAGCTTCAGACGATGTTTTCACACACAAGAACAAAACACTAATTACCAAATGAACTACTCACAGCATCGTGTAATATCATTTTTGTCTGTTCCACATTGTGCAAATGGCGCACGACCAACTCGTGTTATTCCGGGACGTTACGGAAAGGGGCGAGTGGTGACGAATGCTTTTCGGCAGTCATGGTTACGTTACGTCATCAATGATATTCAGTAAGCCATTCATATGATTTTCGTCATTATTTTGCATTTTACGCAATGGAATCTGTTGAGCGGATAATCGAAGGTTGTCATTATCTGGTGACATGATAAGCTGGTTGCCTTGGGTGTCCCGACACAAGTATTAACTGAGAAAAGATACGTCCCCATTGCACTGAATGTGCTTGAATAGTTCGAGCGTTCAAGGTTACCATTATCAATTGTTAAAAGCACCGAGAGCGTCACCGTTACACGGGTTCGACACGTATTGCGCAATGAAGCTTTCTTGTTGATTAGCTAATTAGTTAATAAGTTAATTGTGATCAGCTACTGTGAGGATGTATTGTAGTGTATTCTCCTAATAACAGCCCACTTTCCGCGTGACGTCACAAAGTACAACTTCTGACAATGCAGAGTCGTTGTTGTTGGCACTACAGCTGGCACTCAAAATTTCAGTCAAGAACATTTGTGTCGAAGTTGAAGGGACCTGCATATATACTTCGAGTTATCCACAGTTCGACACAAGGGCAAAGGATGATTAAATTAAAGATAAGCAGGGACCAGATTTTACTTTGAGTTATCCAAAGTTCTACACAACCACAAAGGATGATTACAATAAGAATAAGTAGGACTAGACTTTTACTTCGCGACAACCGAAATTCGATACATCAAAGTTCGACATAACAGTTTTTGGCTGTATTATACTAATTACGCCAGGTTTTGTTTATTTGAGTTGAACATCACTAATATTGCTTAACTATAACTGAGCTATGAATAGGCCATTCATGTCTGTCAGAGAGGGGCCAGATGTGATATGTTAATCTGAGATTACACCTTCTCAGTAAGGTCAAACTTAGGGATGTGCCCCATCACGGATCATATATCGATAAGTTGACGATTAGTTGACTCACGGCATGAGTGAGTGAGTGAGTGAGTTTAGTTTTACGCCGCTTTTAGCAATATTCCAGCAATATCACGGCGGGGGACACCAGAAATGGGCTTCACACATTGCGCCCATTTTGGAAATCGAACCCGGGTCTTCAGCGTGACGAGCGAACGCTTTAACCACTAGGCTACCCTACCGCCCCCACTCACGGCATGACGTGTTGAACCTTCAATCACTGGCATGATGCTGAGAAACCAAGTATAATAATCGAATATGGGATTAGAACCCACGTCTCCAGAGCAAATTGTTGTGAATGATATCACTGGGCCACCCGTGTCCCCTTTCGCTCGTCACGCCGAAGACCCGGGTTCGATTCACAACATGGGTATAATGTTTGAAGCTCATTTTGGGTGTCCCTCGCAGCGATTATTGCTGGAATAGTATTAAAATCGGCGTAAAACTAAACTCACTCACTCACATTCTTACCTTGTCAGCATGACACGTTGTTAACCTTTTACGTCACGTGGACAAGGCGTCCGCCAATACCAATTGCACAATTGTGCACCCGATGTCCCTGTCGGAGTGTTAGACTCTGGAGCGTCTCTAGGTTCTATATAGTCCAAAGTGGTTCGAAAATATACACATCGAATTGAAATAAATTGCAGCATGTATATTTTTTATTCCTTCATTTTTATGACATGACTACACTACAATGACAAGAATTGTAACAAAGGAATTTGAAGAAATGTTCCCTAACCTAAGACCCCATCACGCTGATTACCCAGGGGGCCGTGCACGTTGGCAACTCAACCTTTCACTCGTAATATTCGTAATTATTCGTAATTACAAAAGCCTTAATAACTAATTAGTTTAACAGATAATCGCACAGATCCACCATGATACCCCCCTCCCCCCCCACCTGTCTACCCGACGCCATCTTGCTCTTCATCCTATCTATCCTTTGGTGCTGCAGCGAGCTGTGTCATCGTATACTAAAGGTATTCAGTCCTTGCACATCAAGAAACGTCATACAAGCGTCGAACGAGGACAAATATTATTGATGTAATCGAATGATGCGTTAATGAAATTACTTCAGATAACTTCTCTAGTGGCTACATATGATGGCTTACGAATAGCTGATGTCGAATTGAAGACATTCCAATTACAGCCTTGACTATAACCTTTGTGTATGTGTGTATGTATGTGGACTGCGATATAAAGGTGCACATGGGGACTACTTTTGTACAGTGGTAACCCATAAACCGGCCAAGGATGTACTATGGATGAAATAGGTTAGATGGCTAATTGTTGGTTTAACAAGCGGAGTAAAGGCTCATTGATTCTTAACCTCAGTATTTAAACTTAAAGTATCGCCAATAGAGACCTTTAAACTTGTTCCTTAATTGTGATGTAAATTTTAAGGGACAACAGCATTTAACGAACTAAAATTTTGAACATAAATTGCGTTTCAAAGGTTCAAAGGGTCAAAAGAATAGAATGCTTGAAATTTGGTTTGTCACTACGTACTATACGAACTACGTTTCTAACTCAGCAATATTCCAGCTATATGGCGGTGGTCTGTAAATAATCGAGTCTGGATCAGACTATCCAGTGATCAACAACATGAGCATCGATCTGCGCAATTGGGAACCGATGACATGTGTCAACCAAGTCAACGAGCCTGACCAACCGATCCTGTTAGTCGCCTCTTACTACAAGCATTGGTTACTGAAGATCCATTCTAACCAGGATCTTCACGGGTGTAAGGACAGAGTAAGTGAGTAGAAGAATAGTTTTGTTTCAGTGACACATGTAACAGTATTCCAGCTGTATTCCGGCGTGTCTGCTTAAAGTGAGATGAAAGCCCGAAGTGATGAAGTCCTTGTATCATTGTAGTGAGACCCACGAGTACGGGTATGGTATGACAAGCCTAGAGACACTCGGAGCAACAGGGATTCGAACCCACAATGGTAGCACTCTGATGCCCAAGAGAGAATCTGTACAAAGCGAATTGCGGCGCTTTAGACAAAATGGTTTTAACAGATATCACGACTTATCTACCCAATATCTAATCTTTGAGATTTGATTTTTTTTCACAATACAAACGCGCTTTTAGTCATAGATGATTCATGACCCATGATTGATTGAGATTATTTTAAAAAACAAACAAACAAAAAAACACGAAATGTGATGTATTGATAGCGGCACCACAGTTTGGTTTTGCAACGTATTGGTCGCTGTTACTGCTTAGTGTTTGTAACATTTTGATAGCGTTTGTTTGGGGAACGGTCATCTTATATGTTGACGAGTTTTATACATTCGATCGTTATTGGGGAATATAAATGATTCCTATTCCTGAATCTTAAGTGACATATTTTGGCAAAATCCCTAGTTTCGTATTGTCAGATAAACTTGCCGTATGATTAAAAGAAATGCATCTGAGAGAAAAATACACCTTTGATTTACGTTTTTCAAGTGTGACCACTTAATGCTTTGTTATGAAACAGCCGTGAAACAGCATGTGATAAACCCTAAATGAACCTGGCAGTCATGTTATCTTCAGGCTTCCGACAACAACAGACACCACGCAGCGCTTGTATGCTGTTAATCACTGGATTGTCTGGTCCAGGCTCGATTATTTACAGGCCGCCGCCATATAGCTGGGATATTGCTGAGTGCGGCGTTAAACAACAAACAAACCAGCTTAGCCTTGAAAGAGGAACCGACGTCCTTCCAAAATTTAGCCTTTCTTCCCACAGAATATCAACGTGGACCCCACAATATACCATTAACACAGTTTATCGATTTAATGATCTTACTGCATCCAGTTCTTGTGAGAAATGGTCTGCGCCAAGGATGTCCCATTCTTACACTAACATTACAGACACAGCAGAAATGAATGCTAAACAGTTCTGTAAATGGGATAATGTTATTGATCAAACACGTTGAATTTACATGAATACTTTCTACATGACGAGTCTAGTATCTACTACACACACGGCATTTCAAGTACAAGAATCTAGTGTAAATACACAAAAGAGTTGGTTTCCATGGCAACCAGATATACATTCGCGGTGTTTGTAAGCGTTTGATCCGGTTGTATCTAGTGAACACTTTGTTGAATACAGCCGTGGTAGCAACTTGTTCTCAGACAAATATGAGCCGCTTGACTGCTATTTGCGTGGAATCGTTTCTCTAATTTCTTAAGTAAACTGATCCTGTTTAAAAGACACAAGTACCATTTCTTTTGGCCCGAATTCAAATATTTGTTGTCGTAGACAACGGTTGTTATCACACTCAAAATTGAGAGTGGGTAAGTGTTTACATATGAGCCTGATTTGTGTGGCAGTGAGGAGAGGTGCCGTTGAACGATGAGGTCTATGTTAGTTTATTGCACTATTGCACGCCTGTCTGTCTGCCAGTCCGTCAGGATGTCTGTCTGTGCCTCTGCCTGTCTGTCGCTCTGTCTGTTAGTCCGTCTGCTGGTACCAGTCCGGACGAATTCCGGTTTAACTATGATAGTCCACGGTGATATCATGCCGTAGTTTTAGTTTAAGACGAATGCCCGACTCAAACACCCAGCCAGTCAGCCCTGATTTAATTCCCATAATGCCGCGATCCAGGCATGGTGACCACATGTACCATCTGATAACGTTGAAGCGATATTATTATATTGAAGCGATATTATTATCTGATGCACTCACAGGTGGATCATATTACCGGGTGAAACCACATTTTGGTCATATTATCGGGTGAAACCACAGACGGATCATATCGAATGAAACCACAGGTGATCATATTGTCGGGTGAAACAACAGGGGTGAAACAACAGGGGATTATGTTATCGGGTGAAACCATCAGGTGGACAGGTCATAGTAACGGGGATGATCATCGGGTCAAACAGGTGGATCATATCGGATGAAACCACAGGTGATCATATTATCGGGTGAAACCATAGGTGGATCATAAAAACAGGTGAAACAACAGGGGGATCATATTATCGCAAACCAGGTGATCATATTACCGGGTGAAACCACAGGTGGATCATAGATGGGGTCACGATCATATTATCGGGTAGACTCTGAACATTCACACGCGATAAATGAGAGTTCGCTTGAACATCCCATTCACTCGGACGCCCTTGAGAGTTCGCATGATCACTCATTTGTCAAGTGACACCATATCCTGTATGTACAATACTAGATAATATCAATTAACGGTAAATACATTTATCCATACGTATACACACATGAGAATTTATTTAGACAAACACGGTAGCAGATTATTTGAATGCTACCTTATTTGTTTTAATTTGTTTTAAATCAAATTAAAGTAAAAGAATGTTTATTACTACATTATTTGTTTTTTAAATCGTGTAGTGACACCTTAGGTTGTTTGTTTAAGTTGATAACATAAATCCATGACTAATATTTATATTCGACTCTACATATACCTGAATATACACACCGTTGTGTCGAAGTTTAAGGGGCCAACGTAAGTCGAGGTTCGACGCAACCACAAATTAATGACCAAGCTTAAACTTCAAGACGAGCGTAAGCCTGACTCATCAGATTTCGACACAACGGTGTTTGTTCCTTCCATGACGACAGGGACGGTGCGGTAGCCTAGTGGTTAAAGCGTTCGCTCGTCACGCAGAACACCCGGGTTCGATTCCCCAAATGGGTATAATGTGTGAAGCCCGTTTCTTGTGTCCCATATCGCTGGAATATTGCTAAAAGCGGCGTAAAACGAAACTCACTCACTCCACGACGAAAAGTGTTGTACCTCACCCTTTGCCAGTATCTCGCCGTAAGTAACATCACAATGCTGCGTTCATTTCAAATGAGTGAGTGAGTTTAGTTTTACGCCGCACTCAGCCATATTCCCGCTATATGGCGTCGGTCTATAAATAATCGAGTCAGGAACAGGCAATCCCGTGATCAACAGCATGAGCATCGATCTACGCAATTGGGATACGATGACACGTGTCAATCAAGTCAGCGAGCCTGACCACCCGATCCCGTTAGTCGCCTGTTACGACAAGCATGGATTACTGAAGATCAATATTCTAACTCGGATCTTCATGGGTCATTTCAAATGAGATGATGTCAAACTTCATATTTGAAAATGATGAGGCATGTTATGATGCAGACAGGTAAATCCAGCTGTAGCATCCTTTGACCTCGGTTCATTAATTGCATTTCTAATATTAAAACTAACAAATAATAAAAATGATAGAGTCAGATGAAGAAACGCTTTATGAAATGTTCTCTTTCTTGCAAATCAAATTGATGTAATATTTCTATTCCGAGAATGAAATTATGGGGTGTATGGTCAGTTGGCCTATGAATTGATCTTAATATTGAAATAAATGATTCATTGTCTGACGTTCTGAATTCAGGGATAAATACATTGTCAATTTCTAATTTTAATATCTCGCTCGTTCAACCTCAGAAATTGGTACCGGGAAGATAAAAGCTGTTGGCATATGTAGGTATAATACAAACTCTAACTCGTCATTTCATCTCTGTGTAATACCAGCAGATTGTGTCACTCAGGGAAAACAACTCAATACAAACATAAAAGTTCCCGCATGTTCTCGACTTTTTCAAGAACTGCTGTCACAACAAAGACATGAAATTAGCGAATTGAAACATTGAACTACAAGCGGAGTTATTTCATATGGCAATTCACCACGAGACAATGTTCTTCCGCCAGCCCTTACATATTGACGGGACTATATAACTACCCGGAATAAATCGATGTTGTGATACATTTTGTTTACGGCGCGTTGCTCTGCGCATGTCATTGAAGCGCTGAAAGAGTCTCGGTCGACACAGACGAAGCATCAGACAGTTGACGACGCCGGCACAGCCCGCTTGCCTTGGAATTAGTTCTGAAACCTGCAGACCAGATTGGAAATCCAAAATGGATGTCAGTTTCTTCTTGGGCATTGTGGCGTGCACGGTTCTGAGCTTAGTTTCGTTTGTTTGTAAGTAGAAATATTTCGGTATATTCATTGTATGGATTTTTTACTTTTAAAGAAATATATTTGGGGTAAAAGGTAAGTAGGCATCTGTGGTTCATGATGATTAAATGAAACAAATGTTTAGACGATGGTGATGTATCTGATACTGATCAGACATTTGTGTTTCGGACCAAAAGTTGGCAGTGTTCTGGAGACTGTTTTCAGCCTTGTGTCGTTTTCATAACCTTTGTAAATTGCTCGGACAAGTGGCTACTTTCCTTTTCTTCGTGTTTTCTATTCAGTGATGTTTCACTGATGGTAAAATATATCATTTTATGTTAAAAATTATTTGAAACGTCAATGTTGTTTTTTCGCTTTGTTTCTGTTTTCAACCCATTGTATATCAACGTACATGTACGAATCTTGACCGTGTAATTTTGTGTGTTAAATGTGTTTTAATCATATAATAATGTACAGAGGTTGTGACAGGACCACCAAAAAGTCATAAGAGTGCTATATTTGCATAAAGAATATATTTTTGTATGTGATAAATAGCTTTTTGATTTGAGTTCTCCACGCGTTTCTTGAGTAAACATATATTTTTTATTTCCGCAATATCAAGTTTAAAACACCGTTTCGTCTCTCTATATAACCCAAGCATGACCGTTTTGGTTTTTTTTTTAATTTGGTATCAGGTATATTTGCAATCAATTTCAACAGGTGAATCTTCAGTTATATATTACCAATGAGTATGGCAGTACAAGGGTGGGTATTCAAACGGAATTTAATCTGTTAACACACGGAATATTTGAGTGATTAACGAACGGAGGTAATATGAATAATATTCCCCCATATACCCCGCAATAAGTTACACAAATAGCACCGCTCCTGATCAAACACCTATAATAAACCATAAAATCCATATTTGTTAATTTGGGGTCCAATTTCATATAACCTATCGGAAACGTCTTACCATAGTTTTCGCATGTGGCAGCAGGATAGCATTGTCATCTGATAAGACTGCTCCTACAATGTGTTTTATCAATATCCTGACGGTTCATGCTTGTCATTCGTATACTCCACTCCTGGATCAGTGGATGAGCGCAGTTGAAAGATATAGCAACGTATTGATTTCATGCAGAAAATCACCATTACCTAGCCTTGTATTTCTGACATTTAAAGTACACTCCCGTTCTTTATAAGAAGCGTTTTACGAACCTTATGCAAATTGATTATTTCACAAGTAAACAAACACAGCAAGACACAAATATATTTGATGAATTGATAAATTGTTCGAAGCTGGAGAATTAAGTTCATATTGAACAATTGGCACGGGGCAAGATACGCTAAGCCATGTCGCAAACACGTGCTGCTATCACTATTGTGCTGCGTCAGGTCCTGAACAGAAAACGGAAAGTCATCTGGTTCACTCTTCCAGCCAGCCAGCTTCATCCACGCGAAGGACTCGGCAGGTTTGTTCTTTCCCTGAACACACTGCACGATGCAGTGGTCGTTCACAGAGCCCCAAAACCCCCCAAAACCACCACCCAACCCCCAAAAAACCCAAACAAACAACAAACAAAAACAAAACAACCTCAGCGAGTGCCGAGTTGATATGGCTCTTTGTTTGGCTGGCACTCATTTCTAAACCGTTCAGCAGTACAGCACCATCAACAAAATCAACATGGACACACAGATTCTGTCCAATATCCTTAGGTCTTTTAAGACAACTGTGGAATACTTTGACATGCTTCACAAAAGGATCACCAGGCACATAAATGTGTGCAAACTTGCGCAATAAAATTCTTTCACGAAGAACCTTCACGTCAATCAAACCACGCCTTGCCATCAAAACTGATAAATAATAATTGAAGTAAGGGCATGGTGGTAGGTTCTGTTGTCACCCATGATTCCTCCTGTGAGGCTGTCAATGTTCTGAATTTGTTGTTTCGCCCAATCAGCAACCCCAAAAAGAGTACAAAAGGACAGACACAGCCTAAGTATTTGTGGCTTTGACTCTGAACTGCTTGTACAGCTTTGAACTGCAGAGTTTCCTCAGTCTAAATTTGTATTCTGTCCGACGTCTGTGCTATACATCAGCTTTCTGGAGTTTGCCTCTTAGCTGCACGAAAGGTCTGACCTCCACCAGATGGTCAGTTACTCCACCAGGTAATTGTCTGCTCGCTTTGTTCTATCTTGCCACGTCTGAGGTGAAGAATGTTGTATTTGCTAAGCTCAAAGAACATGCTAGTGCCCCTGGTAAATGACTCGACAACGAGCATCTGTTTCTGAACCCGTACTGGCAATATGTTCAGGGTCATCCATGTAAAAGAGGTGAGTAAGAAGTGCTGGGCTTTGTGCTGAGGAGGTCCTGGATGGTAACCTTCTCAACAAGCTGAAAGGACTGCGTGCCAAACAGAAAAGCGAAAGATCCCTTTTCGGTTCCTATCTGTTCCATATAAATAATCTCACTGGAAGTGTAGTATGATGACACAGAATCTTTAAGACACCCTGTTATATATCTTATACTGTGTATTCAGACATGTAATTTGGCGGAAGATATTGGCAGAACTCAGTCAAATCCGTTGAAACCTTTCTCTGGGAGAAGATTTGTTCCAACATTGCAGAACCAAGGCGAACACCCATGTAGAATACGTGTATCCGTTGAAACCGTGGTGATTGTAATGATACAATGTGATTGACTTGCACTGAGATGTTGTTTTAAACCACTACATGTGATATCACAGATTCATCAAGAATCTAAACTTATACACATTGTAATTGTCTTTTTGAAGAAGTAGTAATACTACGTACAAGCGCTGTGATGAATCTCCTCAAAAGAAATTTCCATTTAGCACTAAGCCTTTAAAGGAGAGTGTGTAAACACTGCGCGTGTTTTCCTGGTTGCCATCTCAACAACTGAAGCGAGTCTATATACGAAGATTAATTTTCAAAGAGCGTCATACGATTCTTTCTCGAAAGATGTTGGATCCAGGTTTCAACTTTGGTCATGTGGGGGATATTCCCAGTATCACGTATAACAACTGATATAATCACAATTTTATTGATTGACACCGGCTTATGTTATTGTTGAACGGGAAACATCATGTTCTTTGTTTGTTTGTTGTTGTTGTTTTGATTTTATTGTTGTGTTTTTTTGGGGGTGAAGTGTGTGTTTGGTTTGGTATTTTGGGATTTTATTTGCATGTTTGTTGTTTTTGATATGTTTGATTCTTTTAATTTTTTTTGTTGGTGTTGTTTGCTTGTGTGATTCTTTTTTTTAATTCCTTTCTTTTTTTTTTTTGGAGGTGATTTTGTTGCTTTGAAGAAGCGTCTGTACGAAACTATGATAACGTTTTTTGTTCATGTTAAATGTTGTTATCGTTACTGCATGGCTGAATATCTGCCAGACTTTTTCTTGTTCATTCAACATCAGTTGTTTAGCTCTACGTTTTATTAGATCCTGATCTGATATTATTTATTCGGCCGATTTCACCTTGAACCACCCCGTCCGGACTGAGGAGGTTAATCTATAGGACGTATTTTACGCGCCAGCCGCCGATACTGCTGTTTACAGTGTTGTTTGCGAATACTGTCATTAGCTGTCGGGGAGTTATTGGAAACTCAGTAAACGGAATATCAATACTGGATCCAATATGATTGATCAGGGATTCAATATAACACAAATGGCCTGTAGACCATTAACCTGTGAGGGATGGAAACTGTGAGAGAAATGGGTTGGCCAGTTGAGGCCGAGGCGTGTTAGGCTTTGTAAGATGTAGAGCATTATACAAAAGAAGAGGTTAGTGTCGTCAACGTGTGCATTGTTATTCCAATTATCATCCCATGGTGCCATTTCAAAAACTCTTTAGGGGCGTTTGGGTAGCCTCGTGGTTAAAGCGTCTGCTTCTCAGGCTGAAGACCCGGGTTCGATTCCCCACATGGGTATAATGATTAATGAGTGAAGCCCATTTCTGGTGTCCCCCGCCGTGATATTGCTGGAATATTGCTAAAAGCGGCGTAAACTATACTCACTCACTCAAAAACGCTTTTATAAGTATTTATTCAGGCATGTTACTGGTCCACAGTTACTTGGGACATGAACCTGCTACGTTCAGACGTTTATGGTGGTTGGTGTTGATTTGAAGTTTTCAGAGTCAGTTTGAGACCGAACGCGTTAGTGTGAGGTTTCAAATCGATAATTCACAGGTTTCAATCATGGATGATACAACAAAATGTAGATGGCGTTAGTCACCTTTTACAGGCGCACACACACACAGACAGACATGACGTACTGGTTGATCAAACACGTGGAATAAGTAACATATTAAATAATGCCACATATAAGGTATGTTATCATCCACTTTGGCAAAAGATGTGGGTTTGCTTATTTTCAACTTATATCGGTACTTTGTAGTCATTTGATTTAGGGATCATCTGTGAAGATCCGGGTTATAATGATTGTCGTAAGAGGCGACAAGTGGTTTCGGGTGGTCAGACTCGCTGAGTTGCTTGACACATGACATCGTTGCGTAAATCGATGCTCGTGGTGTTGATCACTGGATTGTCTGGTCCAGACTCGATTATTTACAGACCTCAACCATATAGCTGGAAGATCACTGAGTGCGGCATAAAACAACAAAATTACAAATATAGTTTGGATTAACCCTTGGCAGTGAAAGACATCAAGTTTTAAAAGTGTATTGGAATTGGTCAAGTATTTCCTTCAAAATTTATAAAGGCAAGAAATTAACTGACACCTCTATCAAACAATTTAGAATTGAAAAGGATTCGATGGCTTTTCCAGAGACAGTTGTCGTACCTTGTGCTCTTAGCCTTCTTCTAATTAGCTCGACACGAACACGACTTTACGTTCCACTAGAGTTTGGTTTTACATGTTGGAGAATGTACACTTGGGCGGTCGTTCAAGCATGGAGTAAAATCACAATGGAATTTTCTTGTTCACTTCCGGTTACTGATCAAAGTATAGAAAAACAGATCAAGAAAAATATCTTTGTCCCGCTGCAAAAAAGCTACAGTGCTTGATCTCTTTCACCATTGGAGTCATCGGTTCCCAATTGCGCAGATCGATGCTCATGCTGTTGATCACTGGATTGTCTGGTCCAGACTGGATTATTTACAGACCGCCGCCATATAGCTGGGGTATTGCTGAGTGCGGCGTTAAACACAAACCAAGCAAGCAACTTTAAGTGATTGGCCTGGCCCCTTAGTTTCACCACCAACATGTGTTATATTATACATTGTGCATTATGAACAGTTCGTTGCATCTTACTTCTCTCATGGATCATGTGTGTTGCGGCACTGAAATGGATTTCGCTAATGTTCGTTTCCTTACTCTCAGAAGTAATTTCCTAACGCAGTCTGTGACATTGTCACGAGTTAATTTGTCTCGTATTAGATCTTCTCATCGTGTCCCATATTCGCATGCACTGGCTTTCTGTTTCAGGTCACTACATAATCAGAATTGTCTCTTCTGCCTTTTAGTTTCCGGAATGTTACTTGTGTCCTTAGTCACGTTTCTTTCTGGTGTCCATGTTTCCGAAATGAATCACGAGTGAAGTTACAGTGAAATTTGGAACTTCTTTTCCGGTGACAGAAGGGAACTTAACTAATCCGAATACTGATTTTAACATTATTCTGGACAGCTCTAAAACTATGACTGTAACATTATTTATTTATTTATTTATTTATTTATTTATTTATTTATTTTTATATATATATATATATATATTTTATTAATTAATTTTTTTAATTTGTTTTAATTATTTATTCATTTATATATATTTATTTATTTATTAATTTGTATGTTTGTTTGTTATTATTTATTTATTTATTTATTTTCTTATTTGTTTGTTTGTTTATTTATTCTTTGACACCGACAATAAACACATTACTCATCAAATTAATTTCCTTTCAGGCGGAGACTACACAATGGGGCCAATGAACTTGTCGTGGACAGAGGCCAAGGACTACTGCAAGGCGAGGAGCGCCGTAATGTACATGCAGACCGAGGTGGGGCAATGGGACGATCTCAACAGAAGCTTAGAACAACAGAACCTGGCGCTTAAAAATGACAGGTAGGTAATATGAAACTCAACGTGCATCTTAGCCAATTCGCGCTTAAGAGTTGCGTACCTTACTTATGCCCAAGGGATAACTAGTGGTCCAGTACTCTAACCTTGGATTTCAGTTTAAATTGGTGTTAAGTCCAAGTCATTCACTCACTCACTCACTACTCAACACCTGTGTTTCCCATGGCAATTTGTGAAAGTTTCAGTTGTTGCCTGACTACAATACTAGTATGTCCTGCCGATTCCATGTTGTGTTATATCTTTCACTATTGTATTGAATACTTAATACCCAGTTCGTTCTGATCTGTATTCGATAGATACTTTTAAACGCTACCGCCCAAAGAACTAAAACTTGAGAGCGTGCGTGTGTCCCATTAAAACACACTGGCATATAGAGGATGAACGAGGTATTCTCTCAGCTAGAGTTAAATATCCGTATTAATAAACACAAAGACCGCCTGATATATTTTTTGCAAAAACTGAGTGAAACCATCAGTGCTTACCCATTTCTGGAGGTGGGGTGGACTTGGTTAAAGCGTTCGCTCATCACGCCGAAGTCCAAGGTTCGTTTCCCATATGGGTACAGTGTGTGAAGCCCATTTCTGGTGAACCCCGTAAAAATGCTAGATGTGGCATAAAACCACTCACTCACCTAACAGCTGGAATCCGTCCAAATAATGTTCATCGCAATTTAGACGTAGAGTCTGTTTCGTCGGAGAATGATTCTTCTGCAGCATTTGCAGTATAGCGCAAGGATTGTGAGGATTATATATTCAACTTGCAATTCGAACTAAAATATCAGAAACATGTCACAGAAATGTTTGGTCCGAGACATAAAAAGTGACCCCGGTTTGTTGTGAAACAAATCTATTTCCAAACGTGTTTCTTTACTTACCATCGGACTTCTACACCGCTGTCGGAATTCAAAAATATCTGGTTCACACCAGATTAATTAAAAGTCCCGTCATGTATACTAAATATTGTTGATTTTACGTTACACAATAAAATTTGCATACCCGCCTCTTGACCTATAGGGGTTTAGTAGCATAGTGGTTGAAGCGTTCGCTCGTCACGCAGGAGACCCGGGTTCGATTCCCTACATGGGTACAATGTGTGAAGTCATTTCTGGTGTCCCCCCGCCGTGATATTGGCTGGAATATTGCTAAAAGTGGCGTTAAACAATACTCACTCACTAAACCTAGACCTCTTTCACGTAGTCTGGACATAAGGCCTCTTGTAATAGTTATGTCTAGACGGCCAGTGCTTCCTGTTCGTCACGACTGCGTCACTATCAGACTCCCCAGTCGTCACTTTGTCTCAGTCACGGAAGTCTGCTGTCTCTGTCCACAAGTCTTGTGTCTTTGTCCACTGTCTCTGTGATGTTGTCTGCTTGAGAACGATAACTGTGGAAGCCAATTACCTCTACCGGTTTTCCCAAACAAGTTACACTGTTGGTAGACGCGGTAGACTGAGCTCTTTATCTTGAGCCTAGCGTTGATTTACCAGTCTGAACAAGAAATACAAGGGATGGGGAGACCCGCCTCGTGCGTTTCATATGTACATCTATGTAAATATATGTTCAGGTGAACAATTGACTAGACTTAGCATATGTTTATGACGGGTGCCACCGGTGGGGCAGGATACTCTCATTCTTTTCGCGAACACCTGGTATCATGACTATTTCATAGTGATTCATAAACACATGCTCTGTCATCGTATCGCATACTGACAATCACTGGATCGTCTGGTCCAGACTCGATATGTTTACAAACATTGTACAGCTGTAAATCTGCTGAAACAATATATGCTCATGGTATAATCACAACTGTACAACAGACTGCTTTTAGCAGAGATGTCATGGATGTAGAAAAGGTTTTGTCCCTTCTAAGTATAAAGACCCAGAATGACGAAAATATCCACAATACTCTATGACTAGAGAAATTACTGTACGATAACTTCTCTGAGTGGCATTTAGAAGCCAGTATGATGAACAGGAACGATATTTATGGATAACTTCTTTATTCCAATGGATGCGACATTTTGGTGTAAATTCTAACACCGTTATCAAGCAATTGATCCCAACGACGCATCCATTGCAAGAAAGAAGTTTATTATCCATAAAATATCGTTCCTTGGCTTTCCGGTGGTCGGTTCTACGGGTCCTATCTCTCTGAACGGATTCTCTATTCTTCTACAGCGGTCGTAATTCCAAATCATCTAACCGAATTTTCCGGTTCATAGGACAATGAGGTTTTGAGATATTGTACTGTTAGTTGGTTGGTTTGTTGTTTAACGCCGTACTCCGCAACATTCCAGCTTTTTGACGTCGGTCAGTAAATATCGAGTCTCGACCAGACAATCCAGTGATCAACATCATAGCATCGATCTACGCAGTTGGGAAACGATGACATGACAGACAGACAGACAGATAGTTTATTAAAGTCTCACCTCACAAGCGCATAGTAACAATGCACAACACAAGTACAATAAAACAGTGAGCCACCCTGTCTGGGTTACGAGAGACTATTAGCTAAGAACATATACACACAATATGAAAACTATATACACATAGAAGTTATTATTAAATAACGAAGAACAATAAACAATACATCAGTAAGATATCATAAAGTATACGTATACATACACAATATAAAACCATTACCTATTACCATATAAAATTTGTTTCCGTTTCTGAAGTAAAAGCTTGCAGGTTTGGGCAGAATAAAAAAACAATATTCGGATTGGCTAAGATGAAACTAACTTTCTGTATATCTGTAAAATCATTAAAATTATCACAGCTATTTGAACATTTACTTAGGAGGGTAAAACGTATGTCATTATAAAGGGGGCAGTGTAGTAAAACATGGATGTCATCCTCAACTTCATCCTTACAATAAACATAAGTTCTCTCCTCCACCGGTGTATTAGTGTACCGTCCAGTCTCTATGTGTATAGGGGCTACTCCGCACCTGACCTTAGCTAGGGCACTTCTATTGCTTCTGGAAATGGAATTAAAAATATAGGGTTCAACACAGATATCACTCTTAAAATGACTGTGCAGCCGCAGTTTATTCCCTCCCACACTTCTCCTACTGTGAGTCCTTTGCACATCAGTTTGCCAACTGGCTATAGTCCTTTGCACATCAGTTCGTAGCGCTACGACAGTCTGGTCTATGTTAAAGTACTGGGAGTTACGACTCGTAGCGCTGATCGCTTTGGACCCTGACTTGGCACATAGTTCAGATGAGATAAAACAGGTGTGAAAATCGTTGTTCAGAGGGATAAAAAGATCTCACACACTCTCAACTTATCATGGACTCGTTTATTCCAGTTCCGCTTGCGCGTTCTGCTTGAGTGTTGCTCCAGATAAAAACCTTATATACGAACCGATCATGGTGTATGGAACTTAAACGTTTATAGAACTTTACAACGCTTCTCCATTGTCTCACACACGGTGGAATCCATCCCATATCACCAACCAAGGCTGCATTTGGCACGTATTTGTTGAGTCCCATATAGAACAGCATGGCTCTATTTTGTAAAGCATTAACGGCTGGCACGTTGTATTGGCCCCTGATTGCCGCTCCATATTCAACTACAGACCAGACCATAGAACCGTAGAGCTTAGTGTACGTCTGGTATATCATTCCTCCAATCACTTTGTACTTCGATATGAGGAGTCCAAGCGCCCGACTTGCTGAACTTGCGCCACCTTGCCCATTCGCCTGTAGTCTAAAAATTCAGTAAGAAAAAGTCCAAGATAGGTGTAGCTGTCTGATACCTCCAATGCGATGTCCCCACATAGAAACGAAGATTCTGTCCTAGGAGTTGCCGGATTCCGGAAGTGAATAACCTTGGAGTTGGCTTCATTCACAGTCATCTTGTTCTCTTGACACCACAAGTTTAAACAGTCCAGCATCAAGTTGAGGTTGTTTTCATTCTCAGCCAGAAGGACAACGTCATCCGCGTAGGCATGAACCTTTTCACAAAGTGGTCATTGATCTGGACACCAAGTTCAAGCTGATTTATACGAATAATGAAGTCATTGATGAAAATGTTAAAAAGAAGGGGTGATAGCAAACAACCTTGACGAAGGCCACATTTCACGTCGAACCACTCCGTACAGACTCCATTAAATCTCACACAGCTCCGTACAGGAGTCATACAAAGACACAACAGCACGATACATATTGCCTTCAAGTCCACTCTCAGTTAATTTCTTCCATAAAATAGCTCTATCAACACTAACATATGCTTTTTTAAAATCCACAAAAGCAACAAATGTCTGTTTCTTCATATTCTCTCTTGGCTCAATCACTGACGTTAAAGTTGTGGATCTTTTCTTTCTGAAACCGTTTAGTTGGTCAGCCAGTAAGTTTTGAGTCTCCACGTGGTCAGTTAGTCCAGATTTGAGGATGTTACAGTGCAGTTTATAACAAGCGCTAGTCAGAGTTATACCTCGATATGACAGTGGGTCTCTGGGATCAGATGTCGACGTCTTAGGTATGGGGTTAATAACGCCTTTACCCCACCCTGTAGGGATCTTCTCTGAGATAAAACAGTCATTAAAACGTCTGTGTAAAAAGTGCATACTAGGTGTATTTTTTTTTCCGTTGGAATACCATCAAAGCCACACGCCTGCCCTATCTTGGCTTGAACTAAAGCGTTGTGAACTTCCTCCATGGAGATACCCGCGTTAAGGGCAGATGTGTCATGTGTCAACCAAATCAGCAAGCCTGACCACCCGATCCTCCTTAACCAAGCATGGGGTTACTGAAGACCAATTCTAACCCGGATCTTCACAGGTACTGTACAGAACAGATGAGGCCTATCATGCATGTGTTGTATTTTCACGAAAATTATATCTTTAAAAATAGAACCATGTATGCCGAGAAAACGCCATTTTGGTTCACGTTTGGAAATATGCTGTCACCAATTGATGCTATTTTCAAACGAAGGTCAATCGTGACAAAATAAAGTGAAAGGTATGTTGTTCCGAAGTTAGGTCCACTGAAGTTTAAATATTGTAAATAAAAGCGACAAAACCATCTCCATATTAATCGTCAACAAACATTTAATTTCTCATTTAATTGATATTTAATATGATTATTCATTGTTGTCGTCTAGAAGTGGCTGAAATGTTGCCAGTGTGATGATAAATATTAACTCACTCACTCACCCCATATTCCATAATTCCATATTGATTAGAAATCGCTGCCTATATCAGAACACCGTATGATTCAGACTATGCCATGAGCATTTGTTTGTGAATTACCATCAAATAATGAAGGTGTCCCCGAAAAATGCGAGGGTTCCTTGTCCACGTTCTGGCACCCTTCACAAACACATGCAAAGGCAACTCAATTGGTAATAAAAACATGGGAACAAGTCAAAATCACTTGCTTGATAACGGTGTTAGTACCTACACCGAAACGTCGCATTCATTGCAATAAAGAAGTTGACTATCCACAGAACTTGGTTTTCCTTCAAGTCAAAATAGGATCTTGCATCTGGCGTCATCGTATCACGTGGGACAAATACCTAGGTGTCAATACCTGGAAACGTAGATATTTTCACATCATAACCGTGTTATTCCCTCACCCAGCTTGTCAAACTGAGAATATGTATTTTTCTCACGAACAAATTTGTATCTGATTTTCATGGATTCATAATTCATATCCCCGCTAAACACTGTATGCGATCTCACAAATACATACATGTAATCATTTTGTTAAAAAAGAATAAATATTGACTCAACGCCGTCAGCAAAAGCTTCTGACACGAACAAAACATCGGTAGCTTCTTTAACATCGTAAAGCATCACCGCAAAGCCTTTCCACATTGATCAATACAGATGAATTGTTGATTGAGTCGAGGGCATAATGGTGGATGTAGCACTGACTGGCCTGTAAAGACGGCCATTACCAGAGACAAGGAAGCGCCTAGGGATGTATTTCTTCCTTTGTCCATTTCCATTCTTCAGTAACCAGTTTGTCAATGCGTTCCACTATTGTTGGAAATAATGGTAGATGTTTTCATCAGCCACAAATCTTCATAGAACATATTTCACTGTGAAGGCTGGTAAGTTTGAAGGTACGAGGGGTGTCTGTTGTATGCGATTAGTTTTATGCGATTAGTTGTATCGTGTTTATGGCACTCACGGGTGAGGTGTTCTTTTGTCCCTAATTCCGTTTCCAGAACCCAATATTGGTAATATACTTTGGTTCCCTGTTGAACACTGGTAAAAGCAGCGGGACAGTATAATGAGTATCACATCTCAGTGTGGATTCGATTCCCCTTGTGAGTACAACATGAGACGTCCTTTTCTGGCTTTACCCGCAGTGACTTTGTTACACTTTACCAAAACGGCGTAAAACCATACTCATTCACCCACATCGAACAATACAGCACCATTATATTGACGTGGCCTCCACAACACTTACAAAGTGCACTTCATGGCACAATGGTTGTGTATCCATTAAATATTTTCTGACATGAGAAAATTCAATACATATAGCACTTCATGGAACAATGGATTTCTATCCAGTATAGACATGATCCAACTTATCGCATACAACTGGATCAGTCCATAAACATGATACGACTTTGCAATAAGTGATTTTCATTTTATGGACAAGCATGTACAAAGTCCCCCCCCCCGGTTAAAATTATGTACAAAGCAAAGAAATCATCATCCCCCACCCCACCCATAAATTATGAACAATCCCTGAATTGAAAACATTTCCTTTCACCAGTGTTACAACTTCAGGGGATCTCATTATCACACATTGTGGTGGAATATGTTGTTATTGTAATGACTCGGGGCAATTTCCTTGAATGCACTACGGCAACAAAGAGACACTTTATAGACGCGGCGATTTTATTTTTCATAATCACCTGAAATTACTGTACAGTTGTACCATTGTACGATTAGTGTATTCACGAATCACTATCAGATAATGATAACACGGGTATTTGAGAAAAGGTGGGCGCTTCCTTCACACCGGTGGCGCCCGTCACAAACACTTGCAAAACCACGTCAAGTATTCATCTCAAGAAACACGGCAACATGCTGTACAAGTCAAAGTAGGGAACTGCATCAGATAATTTTTATCACTGATACCTCAGATTTAGAAATGCCCTACACGTCGGTGTTCGATAAAAACGTCCTCCGGAAAAAGTCCCCTTTTCATTTTCTAACAAGAAATGTGTAAAAAACACAATGCTTTTTTAGTTTTTAGTTTTTCATTGGCACGAATGCAACAAATGTAACGGTCTTATGACATACTGACTTATTGAATTATGTTGATATAAAAATCATACGAAATGAGTACAGTTAACATTATAGGTTATAGTCGGATTTTCACTGCTTGTGGAACCATTCCATGGTCTTCCAGACAATATTTGGTCTACATATGACCATCTTAGACCAGCTTAAAGCACCCTTGTTCGTCTGAATGACCTCCATCATGGAATGGAATTGGTACTAACGTTGTACCAGGATACATATGTATTTATATACTACAATATGAACAGGAGCCAGTCCACATAATTAATCTTCTTAATTAATATTCCTGTTAACAAGAATTAAAATTCTTCAGTGTTTGACTGGTAACTAGTTCTGGGTGAGATGCGCTCACACTATAATCGGTGATCAGTAAACACACTGAGACACTCACAACTGTTTTTACTACAGATCAAAGGTCAGTTTAGATATTTAATCCGTGAGCAGATCATGTTTTTTAGATGTCGTTTAAAAGATCAAACATCAATTTAAAAATTTAATCTGCCATTTTATGTGATTTCTTCATGTTGTTTTTTAAATCTTCGATGTCAATCTTGTCAAATAAATAACTGAATCAATAAAAAGTACTTTTTACCAAGGAGCTTTTTACCGGTACTTTTTACCAAGGAGCTTTTTACCGGTACTTTTTTACCAAGGACTTTTTTCCTATAATCCCCACGTCTACCATAAAATGTTTACAAGGTTTTACAAAGGCCTTGGATGTTGTAAGTCCAATCAAACAGTTCTTAAGATAGTCGTATGATGCTCGCTCACCAACAGTGGAACCAGTTCAGGAAAATCAGTGGAAGGAAATTGGCTACGACAGTTATCGTTCTTGAACAGACAACATCACATGGAGATAAAGACCAGGATAAGGATAGCAGACCTGTGGACAAAGACAGCAGAGTTGACGACAAAGACACCACACTTGTGGACAAAGACACCACACTTGTGGACAAAGACACCAGACTTGTGGACAAAGACACCACACTTGTGGACAAAGACATCACACTTGTGGACAAAGACACCAGCACTTGTGGACAAAGACACCACACTTGTGGACAAAGACATCACACTTGTGGACAAAGACACCAGACTTGTGGACAAAGACACCACACTTGTGGACAAAGACATCACACTTGTGGACAAAGACAACACTTGTGGACAAAGACATCACACTTGTGGACAAAGACACCACACTTGTGGACAAGGACAACACTTGTGGACAAAGACATCACACTTGTGGACAAAGACAACACTTGTGGACACAACACTTGTGGACAAAGACACCAGACTTGTGGACAAAGACACAACACTTGTGGACAAAGACAAAACACTTGTGGACAAAGACACAACATTTGTGGACAAATACTAGCTCTATGTCGACACTAAGTGAACTGAATTAATTTCGGGTGTGCACAAGGCAATGACAGACTTTAAGACAAGGCGTTTCTTCCTCTGAAGCATTTTTAAACCCATTTTTTTGCCAGGACGTATCGACCAGGCTATTTAGTTTTATGCATCATATTTTCTTTGAATACGACAAATCTCCCGAGATGCCCACGCTCCAGGGTGGTTTGCCCGGGATTGTTCCCTGTGATGTGTGTAAGCATTGTTCTGTAGTGTTTGAATAGCTTTATTTGGGCCGGAAGAAATCGACAACAATAAGTAATTTCCCTTCGCTACCGACACAATGCAACCATTGAAGCTTGCACATGGAATATTTATTGCAGGATTAAAGAAAATGAAGAATATGTTGACATATGTCTTAAGCTGTCGTCCGGGGAATAGCACATTGGTCCCCGTGATTGGCTAAGTAATTACTGAAGTATGAAACAGGTGATTGATTGGTGCTAAAGGACGAGGATAATAGAGGTAACAAGAAATTCACAAAATAATGAATTGCAGGTTGCAGTTCTATCTTCATGGATGGTTTTTTTATCTTAGCTCCCTGAAGATAAAGCTGAAACATGGAAGAGGGAATGTCGTGTTGTGTGTTACTCCAATCTATGTAGAGACAATACCCGATACATGAGGTGAGGTGAAATTGGGTTTAACGTCGTGCTTGAGAATATTTCGCTCATATGACGACGTGCATGCGTGTGTATGTGTAGGTTCGGCTGCTTGTACTAGCCCAGGCTGAAGCTGGTTTTATAGTGCTAGCCCACTGAGATACCATGTCGCAGTGAAGCATGAATATCCCACTCAGACACATTATACTGACTCCGAGCCGACCAGTCCTTGTTGTACCCATTAATGCCGAGCGCCAGGCAGGGACCAACAAATACCATATTTTAACGTGTTTTGGTATGACGCGGTCGGGGATCGAACCCGAGACTTTCCGCTCTCCGGGCGGACGCTCTGACCACTACACCACGGAGGCGGTCATACCCGATACATATAATTTGATATGGTTTTCAGTACAAAATATCTCAAGCTAACGATATTATATAGATTAAATCAACTATACTGCTCTTACCTAGAGCTCAAATAATACCTCTACATGGCATTCCTTTCTAGCCGATGGGGTAGCCGAGTGGTTCGCTGGTCACGGTGAGAACTCGGGTTCGATTCCCACATGGGTACATATGTGAAACCCATTTCTAGCGCCCTCCGCCGTGATATTGCTGGAATATTGCTAGAAAAGGCGTAAACTAAACTCACTGACACACATTTTTATTTGATTAAACGTTTTTACAAATCGCTTAATACTTAACTGCTGATGATATCAAATAATCTTTTTGGGAACAACTTTAATATTTCAAAAGGTTGGGTGGTGTGGCGACCATTCATTTCTTCTACTCACTCTTAATTAAACCGGGGCGGTGGGGTAGCCTAGTGGTTAAAGCGTTGGCTCGTCACGCCGAAGACCCGGGTTCGAATCCCCACATGGGTACAATGTGTGAAGCCCATTTCTGGTGTCCCCCGCCCTGATGTTGCTGGAATATTGCTAAAAGCGGCGTAAAACCAAACTCAGTCAGTCAGTCTTAATTAAACCAATCTAGTTTTACACAAAATAACACTTTTGAATAGCTTTATTTGGGCCGGAAGAAATCGACAACAATAAGTAATTTCCTTCGCTACCGACACAATGCAACCATTGAAGCTTGCACATGGAATATTTATTGCAGGATTAAAGAAAATGAAGAATATGTTGACATATGTCTTGGCTGTCGTCCGGGGAATAGCACATTGGTCCCCGTGATTGGCTAAGTAATTACTGAAGTATGAAACAGGTGACTGATTGGTGCTAAAGGACGAGGATAATAGAGGTAACAAGAAATTCACAAAATAATGAATTGCAGGTTGCAGTTCTATCTTCAGGGATCTTTTTTATCTTAGCTCCCTGAAGATAAAGCTGAAAACATGGAAGAGGGAATGTCGTGTTGTGTGTTACTCTAATCTATGTAGAGACAATACCCGATACATGAGGTGAGGTGAAATTGGGTTTAACGTCGTGCTTTGAGAATATTTCGCTCATATGACGACGTGAATGCGTGTATGTGCGCCTGCTTGCTTGCTACTAGCCCAGGCTGAACCTGGTTTTATAGTGCTAGCCCACTGAGATACCATGTCGCAGTTAAGCATGAATACCCCACTCAGACACATTATACTGACTCCGAGCCAACCAGTCCTTGTTGTACCCATTAATGCCGAGCGCCAGGCAGGGACCAACAAGTACCATATTTTAACGTGTTTTGGCATGACGCGGTCGGGGATCGAACCCGCGACTTTCCGCCTCTCCGGGCAGACGCTCTAACCACTACACCACGGAGGCGGTCATTCCCGATACATATAATAATTGGTATGGTTTTCAGTACGAAATATCTCAAGCTAACGATATTTTATAGATTAAATCAACTATACTACTCTTACCTAGAGCACAAATAATACCTCTACATGGCATTCTTTCTAGCCGATGGGGTAGCCGAGTGGTTCGCTGGTCACGGTGAGAACTCGGGTTCGATTCCCACATGGGTACATATGTGAAACCCATTTCTAGCGCCCTCCGCCGTGATATTGCTGGAATATTGCTAGAAAAGGCGTAAACTAAACTCACTGACACACATTTTATTTGATTAAAAGTTTTACAAATCGCTTAATACTTAACTGCTGATGATATCAAATAATCTTTTGGGAACAACTTTAATATTTCAAAAGGTTGGGTGGTGTGGCGACCATTCATTTCTTCTACTCACTCTTAATTAAACCGGGGCGGTGGGGTAGCCTAGTGGTTAAAGCGTTGGCTCGTCACGCCGAAGACCCGGGTTCGAATCCCCACATGGGTACAATGTGTGAAGCCCATTTCTGGTGTCCCCCGCCCTGATGTTGCTGGAATATTGCTAAAAGCGGCGTAAAACCAAACTCAGTCAGTCAGTCTTAATTAAACCAATCTAGTTTTACACAAAATAACACTCCCACAGACCACTACACAACGTTGTGTGAGTGAGTTATGATTCAACAGATATGATGGTTAAATTCAATCTTGAACAAACTGTATGGATAACAACTTCGTTATTGTGCTTCATTGATGCCATCATTCCTCCTTGATAACGGTAAAAGAATCTGTATCAAAACGTCGCACTCCTCATAAGTTGTTATCCATAAAGTTTGTTCAATATTGTACATCCTAACTTCTAAAATGCCACTCAAACAAGTTATGATTAAATTTAACAACAGCTCTTTAAAATTTCAAGTACATAAATACACGGTACCTTTCTTTTACCCCTCAGTATATTTAGTGTAGGCATTCTTATACTCTTATTAATTTATCAACAATGCATTTGCATTTAAATACTTAAAAAGCACGTATGTGCTATAGTTGTCACACAGGTTTATGTTGCAAGTTAAAATTTTAATAATCTTAAGGTTGGTCGCCATACAACATAGATTTGTCAAATTTATATCGCAAACTCGTATCCTTGTTACTTTAAATAAAGCCTCTGCTTTTAAAGATTTTGTAACATGCGCAGATTGCAGTCCAGACTGAAGGGGTTTTGAACGATGTATAATAATAATAATAAGTCCATTTATATAGCGCCCTATATCCAATCACCAAGTGGTTGCTCATGGTGCTGACATATCTACATATATACAACAGGAGTTCATTTAGATGTCATAGTGCTTCTTGAACAGGAAAGTTTTTAAGTTAGACTGGAAGCTGGCTATTGAGGGGGATTCTTTGAGAAACACATGCAGATTGCTCCAGAGGATAGCTGACAAGTAGGAAAAACGTCCGTATGTCTTCATGTATGCTGGTTTATTCTTAATTCACGTTACCGTCTCGTCCGGATGAATAAATGCTGACGCCATACAAAGATCTATTTATTGTTTTGAATTGAATAATTCCAGAATCGATTCTTTTATCTTTCATGCAACAAGAACAAATTACCATCGAAAACTGTCGGGTAAGGTATACTTATGAAATATAGATTTGACAACATGACAAACGTTTCGGTGTAAGTTGACTTGCTTGATAACGGTGTTAGAACCTACACCGAAACGTCGCTCTCACAGCAATAAAGAAGTTGTTCATCCATATATTGTTATCCTTCCTTACTGCTCCAACTTCTAAATGCCTCTCAAAGAAGTTATGACAAACGTTGCTAACACGTTTTATTCGCCGAAACGCTACAAACTCACGGTTAAAAAAAAAAGTTTGAAACTAACTATCAAGTGCAACACCATCGAATAACAAATATTGATTTGTTTCAATTTTTCTACCCCGGCTGTCTATTCGAAATGTGTATATGTTACAGGGAAACCAGGGATTTCACGTAATACCTAAAAGATTCAGTGATTTGGTGAAATCACTGTGACCCCAGATTTCATGTATTCCCTAAAAGTTCAAGGGATTTCGTAAAATTACTGATTCTCATGGTGTTCCATTACACACATTCCCTGTTAGGATATCAGTGAATGTGTGAAATTAATGTTTGTAGAAATCCCTGGCAAAATTTTCAGTGATCCCTCGTGAAATTTCACTGAAATCCCTGTGACCCCAGGGATTTCATGAAATCACTGACTTCTTTAGGGATTACGTGAAATCCCTGATTTCACACATTCCCTGTAACATGTACTGGGAAACGTTTCACTAATCTCCACTGTTCGAATACCTGTAACAAACGGTTATCGATTAACAAAATCGATAATAATAAGTGTTGTTTTAAAATACTATTCATTATCATGAGAATAATACAAATAATAAACATATTGAGTTCCACCCGTTACTCCCGAAGAAATCGGTTTGATCTTAGCACAGGTGTACTCTGCAAGACACATTATATAATCGTCTCGACCTATTGTTTCTGTAGAATAACAAATGTCAAGAGGTGCGGATTCTTAGCCGAAAAACACAGCAAACCGAAATCACTTCTAAAAAGCAAAATATGGAATGGTAAATTATAAATCCATAACAATCGATGATGTTTTTTTATTATATTTCAATCTTACGCATGAAATCGATATTTGTTTGTTCCTTGGGAACAGAACGTCAATACAACGCTCCTGAAAGTATCGGGCAACGAGAACTAATTATAACATATTTTATACTTTTAATGGGGCCCGACAGAGGTTCGTGTATGTGCATTAATCGTCCTGATAATAGCATATGATATGCTAATATTTTCCATTAATGTTGATTGACGAGGAAATTCTTGTCAGTTATGCGTAACGAACTAGATGTCGTTTGCCCATGTGCGAATTTTCTCCGCAAACAAACAAGATGTTCGCTGCGTGTGAACAATGCTTGTTAATGCAGACACATTTTTAAAATAAAACCGTTCTAGAAACTGTCAAAGACCTTTTAACAATTTTTTGTGACTTAACAACAGAACGGTTTTGGTGTGTGCCGTTAAAAATCCGTGTTTTTAAAATACTAGTTTAATGTGTGTGTTTTTTGTTTTGGTATTGCAGTGCTGTATTTCTAGTAGGTAGTCAAACGAATAAACTCATCTCTCGTTTAGGTGAATACATATTTGCGATAGTGTTTCTCTTCACATCTGAATGAAGAAAATAGTAGTTGTAGAATTAGTATTAATATTAGTATAAAGAAATAGTAGTTTTAGAATTAGTATAAATATTGTATGTAGAAATAGTGATTGTAGAAATAGTATTAACATGAGTGTGAAGAAATAATAGTTGTAGAAGTAGTATTAATATTAATATGAAGAAATAGTCGTTGTAGAATTAGTATTAGTATTGATATGAAGAAACAGTAGTTGTAGAAGTAGTATTAATATTAATATGAAGAAATAGTCGTTGTAGTATTAGTATTAATATTAATATGAAGAAATAGTAGTTGTAGAAGTAGTATTAGTATTAATATGAAGAAATAGTAGTTGTAGAAGTAGTATTAATATTAATGTAGCTGAAATAGTAAGAAGTAGTATTAATATTAATATGAAGAAATAGTAGTTGTTAGTTTTAATATTAAGTATTAGTATAGTATTAATATTAATGAAGAAATAGTAGTTGTAGAAGTAGTATTAATATTAATATGAAGAAATAGTAGTTGTAGAAGTAGTATTAATATTAATATGAAGAAATAGTAGTTGTAGAAGTAGTATTAATATTAATAATATAGAAGAAATAGTAGTTGTAGTAGTATTACATATTAATATGTAAGAAATAGTAGTTGTAGAATTAGTATTAATATTGATATGAAGAAATAGTAGTTGTAGAAGTAGTATTAATATTAATATGAAGAAATAGTAGTTGTAGAAGTAGTATTAATATTAATATGAAGAAATAGTAGTTGTAGAAGTAGTATTAATATTAATATGAAGAAATAGTAGTTGTAGAATTAGTATTAGTATTGATATTAGTATGAAAAATAGTAGTTGTAGTATTAGTATTAACATGGGTGTGAAGAAATTGTTTAGTATGACCAGTAATTATTGAGAATTTTAGGAATATGTTTAATTGGATATCTAGTATAAACAACCTTGACCAGCTATCAAGTGCTTGGTTTCATCCAAGAGAGACAACTCCGTTAATCCTTTTTCATTAGTTTGTGAAGAGTTATCCCCCTTTGTTTACTTGCTAGCAGACGACATTTTCAGTGATCCTCAGTATGGATGATTTAGAGAAGAGGAAGTTGATTTAAAGTAAACTCTGTCAAAAAAGAAACGCAACCCCTGTCCTCAGATATGAAAAATTCGTTTGAATGAAGTTATTGCTTCCAAACTAAATTTTATTCGAATGTATTGAAATGATACACGTAATTAATGAAGATTACCATCCAAACAACTGCATTTGTACGCATAAGTGTATTTTATTGCTTATTCCGTCACAACGCATGAAATGACCCTCATGGTGACTTCGCACAAAAAAAACACATGCAAATCATGAAAATGGCAGTTAATGTAGGGGTGTATAAAAGCCCATGTGCTTCCGTATTATATTCATTCATTTGTCGCCGAAAAGCTGTGTTAAAATGCCACGATTGAGTGCTGCCGACCGAAATATCGCCATTGGTCGTGTTCGCCGGAGAAAGTTTTGGAACTGTTGCACGGCACCTAAATGTTCACAAAACAACGATATCCCGACTTTGGAGCCGCTACAACAACTTCAATTTGACCAACGATCGCCCGAGAAGTGGAAGGCCAAGAATCACAACCCCCCTTCAAGATCGGTACATCCGGGTCCATCACCTGCGTAATCGGCATGCCCTACCAACCGTGACTGCCACACAAATACCAGGTTTGAGGAGAGTGTCAGCTCAAACGATTAGGAACCGTCTGAAAGAAGCGGGTTTACGTGCCTGTAGACCAGTTGTTGGACCTGTACTACGCCCCCTACATCGACGCCGACGACTCAGGTGGTGCAACAACGTAAGGATACGGACTGTACAAAACTGGAGGCGAATCTGGTTTTCTGATGAATCACGTTTTCTTTTGCAACGTCACGACGGACGACAGCGTCTGTATAGGAGACGTCATAAACGTTTTGCGCCCATCTGCGTCCGACAGGTGGACAGATTTGGCGGAGAAAGCGTCATGGTTTGGGGAACCATCTCATACAACCAGAAATCAGACTTGGTGATCGTTCCAGGAACCTGACAGCCCAACGTTACATCAACCACGTGTTAGAGCTTCACCTTCTCCCGATTATTGACCAACAGACACAGATTTTTCAACGGGACAACGCCCGGCCTCATACTGCACGTGCAACAATGAACTTTCTGCAGAATTCCAACGTCAATGTCTTGCCATGACCCTCTAAATCACCAGACCTCAACCCTATTGAACACCTGTGGGATACTCTGGATCGACGCGTACGTCAACGTCAGCCGCCGCCACAGACGCTGCAACAGCTCGCCGTTGCACTGCAGGATGAGTGGAGAGCCATTCCCCAGGAAAGAATCCGGCGTCTTATCCGTTCTTGTCCAAGGAGATGCCGTGCAGTGATTGCAGCGCGTGGTGCTCATACGAGATACTGAGAAAGACGCCCCCCTGGTGACAAACTGGTGTCTGTGAGATGACTTTTGAAATGACAATTTTAAACATGCCCATCTGGGTTATTATTCTGCCAAATTTCAGACTTCTGTCTTAAATAATAAAAATGCCGTGTCGTCCTAAAACTTCAGATCAAAATCTCTAAAATACAGGGGTTGCGTTTCTTTTTTGACAGAGTTTATTATAACAAGGACATCAGATCAGCTTAAGTGATTTCAAGTAGAACAGGCATCCCTTTGTCCACTGTTTATCGTGTTTTGAAAATTATTGCAAATGGATATGGCATTGCGCACCAGAGAGGCGCAGGTAGGCCCAGAAAATTGACTGTCGGAGACAGGATGCGGCTTGGTATTCTTGTTTCTAAAAACAAACGAAGGAGTTTAGAAACTTTAAGGCTGGATATGATTGAGAGAGGAACTGTGGCTGTCTGTAACGAGACAATTAGAACTGAGCTGCATGCAATCGGTTGGCAGAAAAGTCGAGGAATTCCATCACCGATCATGAAACCTGAACACAAGGGAGCGAAGGTTGAACTGGTCCTTACAGCATAGAAATTTTAACTGGGACAATGTGATTTTCTCAGATGAAAGTTCTGTGTTGCTGTTTCCTAATACACTGAAATTTGGACCAAACAAACTGAAAAACCTTTGTATCAGCGCCCAAAGTACATATCTGTGTTAGGGGCAACGCCCCTCTGTGCATTTGAAGGGAATATGAACGGTGAGCGGTACACAGATATTCTCGAGGGACATTTACTTCCATCTGCTCACGTGTTCTATGGAAAATTTTGATTTTCGAACAGAACAACGACCCAAAACATCGTTCAAAGCATTCACGGGCATTGAAGCCTGCATTGCTGCCCATGGTGACTTGACAAAATACTAACTGTTCACCTGTCTGTGAATCTGGGTATGTTCTGCTAATATTCACATTAAATACGTGAGTAATGAGTGGAAAAAATAGAAAAATTACAATCTTTAAATTCTCAATAATTTCTGGATGTACTGTAGTTGTAGTATTAGTATTGATATTAGTATGAAGAAATACTGGTTTTAGAATTAGTATATATATTTGCATAAGTAGTAGTCGTTGTAGGGGCAGCAGTAGTAGTACCTGTAGTTGTAGTTGTAGTAGTGGCGGTGGTAGTAGTATCTGTAGTTGTAGTTGTAGAAGTGGCGGTGGTAGTAGTATCTGTAGTTGTAGTTGTAGAAGTGGCGGTGGTAGTAGTATCTGTAGTTGTAGTTGTAGTAGTGGCGGTGGTAGTAAGGCAATATAATCAGTGGAAGTGGTGGTGTTGGTGTACTACTGGCGGTGGTAGTAAGGGAATATAATCAATGGAAGTGGTGGTGTTGGTGTAGTATTAATGGTGGTTAAAGTCGGAGTCGTAGTCTTAACATTTGTTGTCGCAGCAGTAGCTCTATATCGGAAGGAATCGTTTTATTTAATTAATTAAAATAAGTGTAAACAAGTAGTGTACAATGTCTAAAAACGATGTCGACGAAGTGGCACAAGGCGTTACGAATGATGTCATATTAACAATGAACCATATTGTCCAAATAATAACACAATATTTCCAAACTACAAAATGTATAAAAATGCACAAATATGAAAAAAACCCACATAATTACTTCAAAACAATAACAGAATGGACATTGATAAAATCTAAGTATGGCTGAACGAGTTGTCAAAACGAATAGTGATGTAAAGTGAGTGAAGCATGTCTTGTAAAGCATGAAGCACTTTAAGCATGGACGATCAATATCGGGTTTTTCTGTGTGTTTTTTGTATCCTTAATCCAAGTCCAAGTCATACCTTTATTCAAGCTCCGCTTTCTACTCTCCATTCTCTTGTACCATGTAAGTTTATTGTGTATCCTTTATTCATAATCCATGTTACACCCTTTTTCATTTGTACCGTAAATTTAAGGTCTATTGAAGTCCATGCTGGAACTTCACCTTTTTGTATCCTTAATTTGGGGGAATGTTATAATCATGATGTAATATATCTTCTACCCTTTATTCTAGTTTTATGCTATACACTTTAATTCGAGTCCATGTTATAGCCTTTGTCCAAGGTCCGCGTTCTACAATTTGTTCTAAGTCCATCTTATAACATTTATTCCTTATCCGTGTTACAGTTTTCTGTATATAACATATATTTATGACCTGCTTACAGGTATACTCCATATGTTAGTTCATTCTGCACGTATACTCTTTATTCTTAGTCCAGTCAATACTCTTTATTCCAAGTCTTTGCTGCACCCTTTATTCCATATCCTTTATTTTGTTATATATATTTCTTTGTGCCTGTAATACCTTGCATTTTATGTACATGTTGTTGTATTTATTCCATGTTAATTGCCTAGCTACGTCATCGATACGGCTTCTTCAAACAAGTGATGCGTATAAGCTTAGGTAAAAGCGCGGAAACGTAACGCAGGTGAAACGGAAATTTCAGCCAACAGCAGTCCACAACATACATAACATCAATACGGAGACAAGCATTCTGAAAACACTATAGACGGATTCCAGTTTGAGTCGGTTCCTCTAAAGACGACACTCACTGAAGAAAATATACAAGAAATATAGATTTACACTTGAAAACAAGCAAACAAGTTCTATGAGAACTCTTCTGTAACAAATCATAGATCCGTCAAGCAGCATGTCATGCTTTGGCCGAGAGGTTATAAACAAACTATAATCACAGTGGAATCAATTTGAACCAACTAATGTAAATCCGCAACATGAAAATCAGCAATTTGGTTTAGAAGTGGACCAGTCTGAATAGAAATGTCTTTGTTCTTAGTTTTTTCTGTGCACATCATATATATAAACTATTATTTCGTTTGCATTGTTGACTGAATCGCATAGACCTTTATGTACTAGAGGAAATAAAATTGGGTTAAAAACAGGCGTAACATCATCATAAAATAGAGACTTTTACATGGTATGATAAAATAACGCATATGATATATCAACATGGCATTAGAATACAGGATACATATGACATGACAACAAAGGATGGAACGTGATCATGAAATAAGGTTTCATTTTAAATTAAATCACTCTAAATTAGCTGAATTAAGTCAAAATGAGCTGAATTTTGTGTCATGATACTCATAAACATACACGGATTCACGTACAACCTTCAAAACATGGATAAACATGTATTTTGAGTAAAAGTAAATATTCTCGCCCATGGGCCAAAACGTTTGTCGCTCATGGGCGAGACTTTTTAATATCGTTCTAAATTAGCCGAATTAAGTCAAAATGAGTTGAAATTTGTGTCATGATACTTATAAACATACACTTATTCATTTACAACCTCCAAAACATGAATTCTGAGCGAAAGAAGCATTCTCGCCCATGGGCCGGCCCATGGGCGAGCGAGTTAAAACCTAAAGTTTTCGTAAAAATGTTTTTTCATTTTTTCATCTTTAGCATATAATTATAACAACTGCATGTTTAATTTGGTCAAATCCCTTGTCAGAAAGTGCACGATATCGTGATCTATGAGTAAAGGATATACCATGATATTAGACTACGGTAGTATCATGTAATATGCGTGTTCTGATTGTTACACGTAGCGATGCATGACGCACTTCCTTGATCTGTTCAGGGATATTGATGCCAGCATGGAAGCTACGCTCGTCAACACTATCGATAATATCGACAGATGCAGTAAAATCAAACAAAATAGTGTTACGTAACTGCTTTGATCTGACATACATTGAAGAGATGGAATCCTTTCAGGAATTCCTTGATGACTTTAAATATTCAGGACTGCTTGTTACTCCATTAAAACTTTCCAATCAATCTGAGGGTTCTTGATCCGAGTTGGCATGTCAGCTTTGATGTAATGTTGGTTAGTGCTTGGTGCCCTAAGGGCGACAGATGTACTTTGGACCAGTTGCAACATTATTGCGATAGTTGTACAGAGTTGCGTCCCCTGGAGACGCCAGGAACCTAAGACCGCGGGTTCGATTCCCGGTCGTCCGCACCATACCTAAACTCATGAGTTGCCTCAAAATTATTAACATCTACGACTTGCATCACTTCGGGGTTTTCCCCTACATCAAACAGACAAGCCGTGGTATAAGTTGAAAACATGCGTTGTTGAACCTAACCAACTCACTCGCCACAGTATTACTTCATTGGTGAAATTCTATTGGTACCATTGGTACCAAGAATCATTGTCATAAAAGCTGTGGTCAAACTCTGGAACACTGGTCACAGTTGCTGGGAGAAACATCTTAAATTTCATAACAGACTTAAAGTGTATCAGGTTACCAGCGCATACCTCCGTCGTGTTATGCGGGCATTTTGTTTTATAATAGAAAACATAGAAAACAGGAAACTTTGTTTTGGAATAGAAAGAATATCTACCATTCTTGTCACATTTAAAAGTTAATTTTATGCAGCATAATTATCTCCCTTATCAACAATCAAAATCTATGTTAAACCACAGTTAGAAAAACGCAGCTATATACAACTAATTCTGGCGCTTTAGATACTCTCGCCCTGTCCTGTTGACTTCCCACACCATGCCTTGGTCCTCTATGGGTAAAAAAATGAAAAATGTTTATTTTGTTTTTTTTTGCGTGAGTGAAGAATATTTTACTCTGGTTGTCAGCAATGCTGGTTAAAATAGTTGAATGAAACAATAACTAGATCGTCTTGATTGTCACTAGTCACGCACTAACGGCGTAGCGGTTGAAACACTTTTCCGAACATTCATTTACATGTATATGTTTTCGTTACCAAAGACTGTGGCATTCTCAGTGTTAGCAGAGACCATATAATATATTGTATGGTCTCTGGTGTTAGAGATTCAACTAACCTCAAGCTCTCTAATTAGCGGGCTAGTCCATTTTGCGCAAAGGGTGTATGCCTGTTGTTGTTTTAATTAATCCCTCATTTGCTGTATGACTGGTGGGCGTATGACTAATGGGCGTATGACTAGTGGACGTATGACTAGTGGGCGTATGACTAATGGTACAACGACCCGATCATTACGCCTGGTCTAGAAATATGCCATGAGGTAAAGTCATTCTCTCAATTAGTCATTGTATAGACTTTGTTGTAGTGTGTAACAGTCCTGAGGCGTCTTTACAATATTGAGATCAGGAATATATCAATTGCATCTTTTTGTTTCCTTTCCGTTGTAGATGTCGTAAAGTGTATTGACCTTTTAGTTCAAAAGAATGAGAAAAGACGTTTACAGGAATCTGTCTTATTCTTGGTTCCAGTTATTTTTGGGTTGGATTGAGCAGGGCGTCTGGCAACGCTGCGTTTGAGTGGGTTGATAACTCCGTGTTCGAATCCGACAACTGGATGCCGAATGAACCCAACAATGCGACGGGATACAACTGTGTGAAGGCCAGCTCACTGAACGCCAACTGGATGACAACCATGTGTGGCGCTCTGCATGTAGTGGTGTGCCAGGCCGACCCTCAGCCCGCTGGTGAGTAAACAGGCCCACATTACATTCCCTCGTAAGTACACAGACCCACACCGCATCCCTCGTAAGTACACAGACCAACACCGCATCCCTCGTAAGTACACACACCCACACCGCATCCCTCGTAAGTACACAGACCCACACCGCATCCCTCGTAAGTACACAGACCCACACCGCATCCCTCGTAAGTACACCCACCCACACCGCATCCCTCGTAAGTACACAGACCAACACCGCATCCCTCGTAAGTACACACACCCACACCGCATCCCTCGTAAGTACACAGACTAAAACCGCATCCCTCGTAAGTGAGTGAGTGAGTTTAGTTTTACGCCGCACTCAACAATATTCCAGCTATATGGCGGAGGTCTGTAAATAATCGAGTCTCGACCAGACAATGCAGTGATTGACATCATGAGCACCGATCTGGCAAGTTAAGATAAGATAAACAGCATGAGCATCGATTTGCGCAATTGGGAACGGATGACATGCGTCAACCAAGTCAGCGAGCCTGACCACCCGATCCCGTTAGTCGCCTCTTACGACAAGCATGGGTTAATGAAGATCAATATTCTAACCCGGATATTCACGGGTCCCTCGTAAGTACACAGACTTACGCCCATTTCACCTGCACTTACTGGCTATTTACCTGATTGAGGACTAAGAAGAAGCTATGGAAAAGAGTTGTAACAGAATAAAAGAAGTTGTTTTATATTTTAAAATTGCAATGCACTTAACCTGATCGATCTGGGCTTAAAGGAGACTGTCTGCTACTTTACATATTGTCTAGATACTTGCAAAACATATTGTTTCTGTCTCAATCTAAAAAAAACCCCTGGAACCAGTCATTCAGCATAAGCAACAATCGTGGAATCAAGCTTTGATAAATAGAAGTTTTTACATTTTGGGATCGATGTGGAAGAAACGGCGTTCATTGTTCGTGGACGTATGCCTTATCTAGAAAGGTTATGTTGCGTACAAAGAACGCACGAGAAGTTCATGCTTCACATAGATTTCTGGAGTTTTTTCGCATTTTAAGAAGTAACATCGATTATATGTTGTTCCATTAAGTGCGAATGTATCAACAGCATTGTCAAGAGGTAGAAAACATACTATAAAAAACATTGGAGTTATTTCCAATATGATTGGTTGAAAAATGAGATGGAATAGAATTCGGAGCTTGGACGTCTACTGACTATTCACTGTTGGTGAATAGATTTCTTGATCAGTAAGTTTTTCTCAATCCGAGATTTATAAAAATTTGGCTTTGCGAAATGGATACAATTATCAGTAATACGTTTTATCATATACTCATGCCAATAATGGTTGTCACCCCCCTCCCCACCCCAACGCCCTCTCCATTTAAAACAATTGAAGGGGGTGACAACCATTATTGGCATGAGTATATAATAGGTGTCTCGGAAGAATATGAAGAACAGATGTAAACGGTAACCGTTAGGTTTTTGGATAAATATGCAAATATATATGGTCAGGTGAGAGCTATGTTTGTCGACCTTTCCTATCGAGGTAAAATTGATTATCGGGGATCTGTAAAAATACTGATGATTGTGTATTTGTCTAAATGAGACGGAGCCAAATCATTTTACAAATACAGGCAGTCAAACATTCATAGCCAAGTTATTTAGTGCGATCAGTCAGTTTAGTGGACGTCTCATAGACTAGAGTAGCTTCCCTTTGTTAAAGGGCAGTAACTCAAGCTGGCGGATCGGTGGATTGCCGCGAAGGATAAGTAATATGTATGTAGACGTGAGTTTAGTTTTACGCCGTGCTCAGCAATATTCCAAGTGTATGGCTGCAGTCTGTAAATACTCGAGTCTGGACAAGACAATCCAGTGATCAACAGCATGAGCATCGAACAGCGAGCCTGGCCACCCGATTCGATCCCGTCAAGACCGCATGTCTGCAGCAACCCATACTTGTCGTAAGAGGCGACTAACGGGATGGGGTGGTCAGGCTTGCTGACTTGGTTGACACAAGTCATCGGTTCCCAATTGTGTGGATCGATGCTCACGATGTCAATCAGTTGATTGTCTGGTCCATGCATCTAAAAATGCCATAAAGTGGTCATTCTAAGTGATCAATAATCATAGGATTATCGCAAATTTAAAGTATCTATTGACTAGGTTTGTCTTTGTGAATTAGTTCAACTAAATTCGCCATTGAGTGTTACATGCACAACACTCGAATAATCTTATGCAAAACATTAAAATTGTGATTATTTGCCTCATTGATGACGTAAGTGACAAAAGGTTTAGATATTCGTGAAATCGTTTATCCGGGCGATATTTGTGAAATCGCAAGTGTCCGGATAAACTAGGTTCGAGTATACATGTTTTGGAACTACTTAATGGCTACAAGCCTAGAAAGCTTAAAACATCGTCTAGCTTTGTGCATTGAACTTACAACATCCTCCAACAACCTACTCGGTCGAGTACATAAACACGAGCCTTTCATACACGAAGAGTTGCGAGATGAGCAATATTGAATCTTCTGAATTCAAATCATGGTTCTCAACCATCCTAGTTTATTTTTGAATCTGCTAATGCACGGCTGATCTGGAGGAGAGGCCGATTTTGTTGCTGAAACAGCTGATGGATTCTTCTACACATACAGCCCCGAGATGAGGAGTTTTTAGTCTTTTATATTATTGATTTTTAGTGATAAGTGGTTATATAGTTGTACAGTTGTGTTATTGGCAATCTTGTTCGTAGTTTAGTTTAGCCTGTTGCCATGGGGACGAGTGTTTGGCTTGTAGTCTCGTGTTGGCTCACCACTCGGGAGACAGTGTTTGGGTTGAGAATCACGAGAGATATACACTCATGGTGTATTGTCTAGATTAGATAAAACATTTCAGAGTAATATGTATATGTTGAAGGGGTTGTGCTGTATGAGAAATAATGCTTAAGTGTGGACATTAAAACTAGCTTATAACGTTTTTAGTCCATTCTTTCTGTCGGTTTATTTCGGTTGTCGGAAAGAGTTTCATTTTTGAAGATATTCGATTGTTTGTATTAGGTGCATATATGTTGACAGCTTCCTGATTCATACAATAAATTCATGAATAGTTGATCGAATTTCTGCATCACAAGATGTTCATTAAGTAACTTGAAATATAGTGACTATAATTCAGGCAAACAAACATATATACTCCCCATCAAAAGTTTAGACTCACGAGTGTAAATATAGCCACTTACTTCAGTCAACTGTTCTAGACTAGATTTTGCAAAATATTCTATACAATTTAAGGGTACTGTTTACACATGAACTGATGTATTGTAAAACAAAGTGTAACGTTGAAAAGATTATTGTCATGAGTTCAATAAATGAACTCGGTGAAAATTGGTGAATTCTTAACAAAACTTCACACCAAAACGCAGCTGTTCACATGCACGATATTTGCACATGCTTTTCAGCAATTTGATGCATGATCCTTGTGCAATTCATCTGCATAAGGTTTGTAGTTGGTTCCCCAAAGTTAGTGGACAAATTCATCTTCGACGTAACCACATATATATATGTATACATAACATATAGTGAGTGCTTTGAGTCTAAACTTTTGATGGGGAGTATAGTTTGCAAAATAAATCCAATGGCCTCCAATATAATTAGGATTGCACGGCATTACCGGTTATCCGGTATTTCGCAATATGCTTTTCAAACGATACCTATTGCAATAGGTGTTTTTTCTGAAAACCGGTATATTGGGTAAAGAACATATATGAAGTGTTTGTGATTATCTTTATGGTTTAAATTTAAATCTACAAACTTTCCTTTTACAGATAGACAGACAAAAGTTTATTGGAGTCACTCTACAAAAACAGCACCACTCCTCTAAGGAGTTATGGGACTATAAAACACTTTAATATACAGTAAAAGGATAAAAGGTTCATACATATAGGGTCTGACGACGCTTCAATAGAATTCCTTTGCAGGTTTTTCCTGCAACAAAACAAATATCACTGACGTGTAGAATGGTGGCCACTTTATCTATATCTGGCAAATTAATAAAACCAGGAAATTTACCATTACATATATTCAGGAGGTCAGATCTGATAGCATTATATAGAGGACTGTGAAGAATGACGTGTGCCTCGTCTTCGAAAACATCTTTAAAGTACGGTTTTGCCGTGGAATCGTCTTATATCTCCCGGTTTCCATACCGATAGGAGCAACGCCACAGCGAAACGTGGATAGTGCAGGGGCCGTATTTATAAAAATTCTTAGAATTGGTAAGAATTCTTAAATCAATAAAATTCTTAGAATTCCATTATATTTACACTTAAGTGTTAATAATTTCTTAAGTCACATTTATAAAACTTTGTTCTCTTAGAATTACTCCTAAGTATGACACATATTTAGGAGTGCCCCTATGGTACTCCAAACTAGTTAAGAATTTTCTTAGCTTGATAAACATGGCCGCTCGTATGCGTCGCTTGAGAGATTTTAGGTTAAGAAGAAATGTACTAGCAGTGTACAGCAATGAAGAATTCTTAACATTTTTATAAATACGGTCCCAGATCTGTAAGATTTAGGCATTTGTCTCAGTAGGTATGTTTCAGCAGTATACACTGACTTGAACTTGTTATAGAGTCTTAGCTTGCTACTCCCTTGACGTTGCCGTTCTGACGTAAGATCATCTTTCCACTGACGGATATAACAACAAACGTTTTCCTTCGTTATTCAATGACAAAACAGTATACTGTAATGCAATAAATTGTATAAAAATTAAAATAGAATCCCTGACTATGCAACCTAATTTTGAGACTGCTGTTATCAGGACCATAGCATACATGTTTAGGGGCGTATAATGTAGAAAATAGGATCGACATGTACAATTAGTGTCACTCACTGTCAAACACTTAAATTCCCAACATATCGCAATACGTATCGCAATACGGGTACCTGAATCGCAATATATTACAATACCATTCATTTGCCAATACACAGCCCTAAATATAATTATATATACATGTACTTGTCTTGCGGGAGCCATATTGCAGCATGTAATGAAACTATTAAATGTAGCGCGCCCTTATCATTCACACTGAACAAAGGCGCCGCTGAAAAACAAATATTTCAATTAGCTTGTCTTTATTATGATACCATTTAGCAAAACCCTTGAATGGTAAATTTCCTTCTTGTAATAGCTGATCTATTTGGAAAGATAATAGTATTTTCTATCACTGTAGATAATATCAAAACTATTCAAACACGTACGACGTAAATTGTAATAAAAACGCAAATTGTAATACTTGCAGCAAATTGTAATAAACTTGACGTAAATTGTAATAAAAACGTAAATTGTAATAAAAATTGACGTAAATTGTAATACGCAAATTGTAATAAAAATTGACGTAAATTGTAATAATTTTCGTTGCGGTAAAATGTAATAAATATTTACGTAAATTGTAATAACAGTTTTAATCACTCGTAAATACGCGGCTGTTTGTTTTTCGTTGCATTTCATATATCAAATAAGCTTGTTAGGGCGATAACTCAAGAAAGAATGATGGATTTTGTTCAAATTTGGTACCAAGGTATATATTTGGTACCAAGCTTCACCGACCAAGTGAACTCAGGAAAGTATTAATAGATTTTGATCCAATTTTGAGATAATTTTCAAGGTCACAATATAAAGATTGTTAGCGCGATAACCCAAGAATGAATTGACAAATCTTAGCTAAATGACGAAAATGATATTCGTCCTGATATATAATCGATATAAACTGTCCTCTGTATCATGTCTTTTCGCAAATATCTTTTGAGGTTTTGATATGTATACATATAAAGTGGGGGTGGGGTAGGGGTAGGGGTGGGTTTCTAACGGGTATATCTAACACACTTGCATGCATGTAGAGTCGGAGAGGTGGGTGGGTGTTCTAACGGGTATAACTACGAGGGACGTTCAAATAGTAGTCAGCCTCACCTAGAATATGATACAAATGCAGCTGTTTTTATGTTTTATTTTTCTAAATATTATCTGTCAGCCTCAAGCAAATTGGTTTTGCTATGTTGCAGCCTCACGATCCCCATTTTGTGAGACTTTGTATCTTGGCTTGGTACTCCCAAAAAACGTAAAATCTGCAATAAAATGCATCACAAACTTCAGGAAACAAAATATGCTATGTTTGAGATTGGTAGAAGTCGGCTAGAATCAAACTTAGATATTAAACTGCACAAAAAAGCAATTTCAAAACTACAATCGCTTGTTCAAATGACTCCCCATTCTGTTTACTGAAAGAACTCGAGAAAGAAATGATGGATTTTGTTCAAATTTGGTACCAAGGTTTATTGACTGGAGATTGGAGATTTACCGACACCACTTGAATTTAGTGACCTTGAGGTCATTTTAAAGGTCACAGCGAAGGTGTAACAGTTTTGCACATGCCAAGCTTGGTAGCCGCGAACTCAGGAAAGTATTAATAGATTTTGATCCAATTTTATATCAAGGTGTATTGGCGGGATTCCCCCAACACCAATTGATTGGGAAACTTGTGCTCATTTTAAGTTCACAGTGAAAAGTGTTTTGCATATGTCTAACTTTTTAGTGCGAAAATACAAGACAGAATTAATATGTTTTGCTTAAAGGTAGTACCAACATGCGTTGGGAGTATCGTCTAACGCCAGTCGAATTCAGTGACCTTCGGATTATTTTCAAGGTCACAGCGAGTATTCTTGCGATATCTCCAAACCTAATGGATGGAATTTGTTCGCATTTTGTATCAAGGCATCAGATGACAGTTTCGGTAACGTTTACATAATTTTCAGGGTCAGACAGAGGATAATTGCGACATTCAGATATCGACATGTGGCGGGGGTAATAGCTATGTTTGTGACAAACGCTTTGTCATTACTAATTTTCAAATTTTTGTTAGCATATGGTTTCTATAATTTCATGTTAATTCTACCAGCTGTGAAATTATTCGTGACACGTCTTAAAAAAGCCAGAGATTATTTGTGTATGTTTCGAAAATTAAAGTTAATTGTTTTTCATTATGGAGTTATTTTCGATGTTGACGCAAGGACATATTTTACGAGCAATAGCTTTCAATAATTTAATGTTATTTCTATTACATTTTGAAGTTCTTCATAGCATATCCCAAAATAACAGGATATTGTTTGTTTACGCTTTGAAATGTACGTTTCTTTTTTCTTCATTTTCGAATTATTTTCAATGTTGACGCAATGACATATTTGAAGTTAATTTAATGTTTTAATCATATGTGATTTATTATGATTTATGTTTCGATCATACATTCATATATTGCGTTGTCATAGTTTAACCTGGTTCGTATTATTTTCTTCATCATATTACTACATATTATTGTATTTTTATGAGAGGGAATTTTAAGTTACATTTACTAAGGATATCATAAATCGCTGGCGCCTGGTTATTCCTTGCCACATAGCAGTCAATCTGTCTAGACTCATTTGTTGTATTTGATTGATGCATTTAAAATAAAATGTAGAAATGATATTGAATTGCATCATTTGCTTCAAGGAATCGATCAGATGTGCTCGTTATCAAAGTAAAGTCAAAACTTCTTTCTGTAAGGTATACAGTGGAAGTTGACACCTTAATTGTTATGGGTAGACTAAAGAAATCATTTATTTAGTTTCACCGCTCAAAATACAACAAAGAATTCAACGGGTGGCATTAACCTCAAAGAATGATCATAGCAATGCTTATAACCTACGAGGGCAAACATATCGGGGATAATTTGTTTTGATGCGATATGCACCGGGTAAAATATCACTTTGTCATGGTGACATGACATCATGAACAATGTTATGACGTCACGTTGCTTCTAAGAAGCCGCCTTCTAAATACAACGATGACGGGGAGCCTGCCTTTGTTGGAAAGTAGATTATCGCGTAATTTCCGCAATTAAAGACTTCGGTAATAAATAGAAAATTATATTCGTGACCATAATATGCTAGGTTAACGACCTAAATATCGGCATATCCCTTCTCTGGTTCCGAAAATACCAAGATTTAGGCAGTTGTGTTGTAAACTGATATTTATCTTCTATAAAGTCGGCTATATTCAAACCATGAGAAATGTCGTCAAATAATGTGTGATGACAGTTACCAGCGTCCCAATAGTGTCCATATACATGTATTTCTCTGTCGAATCGTTGCAGCGTTCTATAATGCACTTATGAAATATAATATATGTTTTCCGACCGTGAAGTCATTAACAAGAATTATGCATTTTCTGCAGTCACTTGTGAATTGAACTAAATAAAGGTTCATCTGATTAATGAGTATCGAGGAAATTATGTTCATCTATAAATTAGACGCAGCTTCATGTTTTTCAAGACATCTTTCCGGAATATGCGTCTGTGAAGGCGTTCAGATAATGACGATATTGCACAGTATTATTCATGAGATTCCTGTCAAAAGTAAGGTCTGATAATAGATCGACTTTATTCAGCAGTGTTGGCCCTGGGGCCTATAGTACGATTACAGTTTGATTACTTGCACGTGGTGCTAGTAACATATTAAGTTTCTATTGGTATTGAATGCATATTTCAGATAAAAGCTATGGTATTAATTTCACAACATCTATATTGTTTGATGTTAAAAGATTTGGCAATGTGTGTTCATACATTACAATTTTTGACAGACTTGGCAAATAATTAATAAATGATATTGATAGCATCTTCACGACTTGGCCATACAGTCATGACAATTTAAGGAGTGAAAAGTGAGCGATAGGTCTTGTGGGAATTCAAAGATTCATTAAGACTGTAGCCGTCTAAGCGTAACTCTGTGTGTAATATTTATACATTTTCTATCCACGGACAACATGCTTCTAATATTAATATTATTTTCATGGATTCATCATATTTTATCTATAGCTGTGCTATAGTTTTTCATTAAAATGTCTTTTCTGTTGCTGGAATTGAAGTAAGTCCTACACAGAGCTGGGATCATATAATGTCTTTGAAATATAAATTATGCAAACGGCTGGAACCTTGTGTTCCAATACAAAACGTTCGTAACGCTACGACATTCGCATGCCTATGATAAACTATAGAGTTGGCCTCAACCATTGACTGGATTACATTCTCTTCGTCAGCAGAGAAATTTCGACTTCTCTTTTTCCTTGGGGTGCAGGCGACATTTTGCGTTTCCATTTTTGGTAAACCGGAAGTAAACAGAAAACGGAACTATGGGATATATGGAAGCTAACCAGTGACGTTAACCACACTTAAACTTTGACGGCGACGTTAGCTAACGGCATGACTAACCATGTTTTGAACAACGCATATTTAACGTTCGGTTACCTAACGGCCGGTTAAGGATTTAACCGGCCGTTAGGAGTTAACCGGCGGTTAAGATAACCGAGTATTGAACAACCGGGCCCAGATAGATAGTTAGTTAACCAACTAAGTACGTTTCCACGAACACCATCATTTTCTAATTTGTGCAATAAACCTTTATGCCATGCCCTGTAAAAAGCTTTTGAAATATCACAAAACAGCATACAGTAAAGGTGGTGATTATCTAGGACTGAGCATATATTATGATAAATGTCTATGTTGAGATGTAGTAGAATGACTAGCAGTAAAACCTGACTGGAATTTACTTAAAATGTTATGTTCATGGAAATGGTCGTGCACATGCTTTACCATTATTCTTTCAAGGATTTGCCAAAGGACAGGTAATAAACTATTAGGTCTGTAATTAGTTGGGAGGGATGCATCTCCTTCTTTCAAAATAGGAGTAACATTACCCGTTTTTCACAATGTAGGAAATACAGTCACTCAGTGATATATTATACAACAAACAAAGAGGTTCAGCTATAGATGTACAAATTCGTTTTAACACTCTCATGTTAATGCCATCAGGTCCACTAGATTTGTTTGCTGGTAAGGTCTTATCAGATACCTCCTTTTCGGTTACAATGACATTTGTTATACTGTTAACACAGCGATGGCTAACAGGTGGCAAAGTCTTGCCGCCATCAGTAACATTTGAAACAGATACAAAATATTCATTTAATGTTTGAGCTTTATCCAAATCTGTAAAAACTGAAGGTATCCCAGAATCATCAGTGACAAGAAGGGGAATGGGTCCCGATGAAGTAGTAACCACCTGATTGAGTAGACTGAGGTGATAAATAGTTATCAAAAATAGATTAAACGTTTCCCTTGGCTATTCTTTTTAGATTATTTACTTTATTCCTTTGCTTTTTGTACTTAAATAGCTCAGAAGTATTCAGAGATCGAAATGCTTTTTTCCTTAGACGTTCTCTTTTCTTTTAAGTATTTTACGAGGGGCGTTGAAAAAGTAGTCAAACTAACTATATTCTCGATGTCCAATGTTTGAAAAAAAGCTTCCATTTTATTTTGAAGGAATCATTAGCAAAGTCATATCCAAAATTTCATGTGGGTAATGTGGTTAACGAGATATTAGTCATCACAACATTGGGGTATTATGTTTCTTGCAAATTTGCAGAAAATGGAAAACGATCTCCCATTTGGTATCTAGTAATAGTAATAGTCCGCTTATATGGCGCTCACATCCAGGCACATTGCCTGCTCACGGCGCTACGTACATTACTATCCCCGATCATAGGACACTATCGTAGTTTCCGATACCTTTTCAACTCCCTGGGGACTGTACAGCCATGCTGCCTGTTTGGAGCAATGAACTAAACACTCACATTGCCAGCACATACTCACGGGTACCCATTTAACAGCTGGGTGAACTGAGACAGTGTAGATCTAAGTATCTTGTCCAAGGATACTACGCAAATGTGCCCATCTCGGGAACCGAACCTCGGTGCCTCCTCGAAACCGGGCCTTCAGCGTGATAGGCAGACGCCTTACAACTGCACTATTGCGCTATCTCTTGGATAATGGTATACCCTCAGATAATATCATATAAAATATGTTCAGCATAGTATTGGATGACTTCCCGTCATCATCAACATTCAAAGATTTGGATTGCTTGATTTACATTTAGACGGGGACTGTTTTTTTAGGACACCCTCATTTTAAATTTTCAAAAACATTGTGTCCAGATATACAACATATTGAGAGCTGACACTTGTGTGACCATTCAGTATTTAGTTTGAACCCTTGACATCATGTATGAATAAGTGAAAACTTTAGGATGAGTTATATCCTTATGATGACGTCAACTGAAAGGGGGTGGGTAGTGTCTCCAAAACAAGCCCTTTCAGTAAACATGAAGGGGGAGTCACTTGAACAAGCGATTATAGTTTAAAATTGCTTTTTTGTGCAGTTTAATATCTAAGTTTGACTTTTACCAACATACAACATGTTTTTTGCATATTTTGTTTCAATTGGTGTAGGGGGATTCCCGCCAATACACCTTGATATAAAATTGGATCAAAATCTATTAATTCTTTCCTAAGTTCGCGGCTACCAAGCTTGGCATGTGCAAAACTGTTACACCTTCGCTGTGACCTTTAAAATGACCTCAAGGTCACTAAATTCAAGTGGTGTCGGTAAATCTCGTCAATAAACCTTGGTACCAAATTTGAACAAAATCCATCATTTCTTTCTCGAGTTCTTTCAGTAAACCGAAGGGGGAGTCATTTGAACAAGCGATTGTAGTTTCAAATTGCCTTTTTGTGCAGTTTAATATCTAAGTTTGATTCTAGCCGACCTCTACCAATCTCAAACATACAAAAATGTTTCTTGCATATTTTGTTTCCTGAAGTTTAATTTGTGATGCATTTTATTGCTAGTCAGCTAGGCTATTCCATTTGTCCGAACCACAACATACGGAGACAGATCATTTAGCAGACCGGGTGCTGTACTCTGGAATTGATTACCTGAAAATGTCAGAAAATCGGAAAATATCAACAGTTTCCGATCTTGTCGCAAAACCATCCTCTTCAAACGAGCATTCGACTAAGCGCACATGAGCAGGACTCTGGATATGTAGCGCTATACAAATGTCTAATTTGATATGATTTGATATACCCGTTAGAAACCAACCCCCACCCCACCCCACTTTATATTTGTACATATCAAAACCTCAAAAGATATTTGCGAAAAGACATGATACAGAGGACAGTAGGAGATTTTATATCGATTATATACTCTCCCAAAAAAAGAAACGCATATAGGAATTTCAACTGTATTTTTATGTTTATTTTGAAACATCTTGTAGGATTTATGAGTCAATGAAATATAGCGAAATTGCACACTGGGAATGCAGACTTATCCGTCTTTGGCACCAACTCGAGGAAAGTCAGTTTGAGTGTCACATGGAGACGTGTGGTGGCGCTGAAGTCAATACCTCGTGTGACCACCGTGGGCATCCAGAACTGCACGGCATCGCCTCGGCATCGAACGAATAAGTCTCAGAATCTCGTGTTGCCCAATCGCAGCCCACTCTGCCTGTAGTGCCCGTGCGAGTTGCTGAAGTGTCTGGGGCTGAGGGTTACGGCGTCGCACCCGTCTGTCCAGGGCATCCCACAGATGTTCGATCGGGTTTAAGTCCGGTGATCTTGAGGGCCAGGGGAGCACATTGATGTTGTGGTTCTGGAGGAAGTCTCTAGTGTGACGTGCTGTGTGGGGCCTGGCATTGTCCTGTTGAAACAACTCCCTCTGGCGATCAATGATTGGAAGGAGGTGTGGGCGTAGGATTTCGTCACAGTACCGTTGAGCTGTCAGGTTGCCCTGGATCATCACCAAATCACTTCTCCTACGGCAGGTGATCGCTCCCCACATCATAACACTTTCCCGGCCGAATCTGTCCACCTGGGGAACGCAAGCGTCGGCGAAACGTTCACGTCGACGTCTGTACACCCGCATTCTTCCATCGCGTCGTTCCAATAGAAATCGTGATTCATCACTGAACCAGATTCTACGCCAATTCGGTAGGTTCCAGGCCTGAACGTTGGTGCACCATTGAACTCGATGTCGACGATGTTGTTGTCGAAGCACAGGGCCAAAATAAGGTCTTCTGGCACGTAAACCAGCCTCTCTCAACCTGTTTCTGACGGTCTGTGCAGAAAGCCTCCTCAATCCGGGTATTTGTCGAGCGGTACTGGTCACCGTAGCTGTTCGATGACGCAGGTGATGTACCTGGATGTAGCGATCCTGCGCCGCAGTGGTCGCTCGAGGTCGCCCACTACGAGGGGCATCTGCTACCGCATTCTGCGGCCATATCTCTCCCAGAGCCGTGAAATGGTGCTTTGGTGAACATTCATGCGTCGGGCAACTGCCCGTTGAGACTGGCCAGCTTCAAGCAAACAAATGGCGATATGACGGTTGGCTTCACTTAGACGTGGCATTTTGCGTTCGTCAACAATATTCCAATACAGTGAATAATCGACAGACAGCGATCAACCTTTTATACCCATCATTGAGACTATCTGATCCCCAACTTTCACGTGCATTGCATGTGAATTGTGTATTCTGTGACACTACACGCCGAAATTGAAAATCATGCTGTTACATACGGGTATTTTACGGATGGTGCGTTTTGTTGTGATGTTTCAAAACATAAACACCATAGGACTCATAAACAGAGCAAAACCTTTTGTAAAATGAATCACGTTTTAATTCATTGCTACATGAAATTGCTATTTTCATGATGCGTTTCTTTTTTGGGAGAGTATATATCAGGACGAATATCATTTTCGTCATTTGGCTAAGATTTGTCAATTCTTTCTTGGGTTATCGCGCTAACAATCTTTATATTGGCAAAACCCTCAGATTTTTGCTGTGACCTTGAAAATTATCTCAAGGTCACTCCATTTCACTTGTGTCGGTGAATCTCGCCAATATACCTTGGTACCAAATTTGAACAAAATCCATCATTCTTTCTTGAGTTATCGCCCTAACAAGCTTATTTGATATATGAAATGCAACGAAAAACAAACAGCCGCGTATTTACGAGTGATTAAAACTGTTATTACAATTTACGTAAATATTTATTACATTTTACCGCAACGAAAATTATTACAATTTACGTCAATTTTTATTACAATTTGCGTATTACAATTTACGTCAATTTTATTACAATTTACGTTTTATTACAATTTACGTCAAGTTTATTACAATTTGCTGCAAGTATTACAATTTGCGTTTTTATTACAATTTACGTCGTATTTTGGGGAAAGAGATGAACAGATGAGAGTATCCTGTGACTGAAAGCTTTAGACGAAGGGCAAGGTCACTTATTTAAACATGGGAAGACAACCGTGACATTCGCACATCGTTTTACACTAGAAAACAATATGTTATGTTACTGTACACATGTTGATGGTTTGGGGTCTCAAAAGAGCGCTGCAGACTTCCACGGAGATATTAGAGTTCAGACTGTCGTTGGAAACCTTGACGTAGCCACCAGAGTGTTCGCCTGTTTCAGGACCAGCCGAGTGTTTTTCTAATTCGCCTTACATTAGAAAAATATTTCAGCACTTATACTAATTATAAGTCGTTAAATTAAACTTAAATGTCTAATTATCAGCGATCGATGAAAGATGTAAACATCTATGGTCACCCGTGTAAACATCATCAGGGACGAAGAGACGGATGCCCAGACTCTCAGCTCAGCTGTTGACATTGTTAAAACTTGTGCGATGTGAAAACGACAGAACTGGAAACTACAAAACGTTCGTAACGCTACGACATTCGCATGCCTATGATAAACTATAGAGTTGGCCTCAACCATTGACTGGATTACATTCTCTTCGTCAGCAGAGAAATTTCGACTTCTTTTTCCTTGGGGTGCAGGCGACATTTTGCGTTTCCATTTTTGGTAAACCGGAAGTAAACAGAAAACGGAACTATGGGATATATGGAAGCTAACCAGTGATATTAACCACACTTAAACTTTGACGGCGACGTTAGCTAACGGCATGACTAACCATGTTTTGAACAACGCATATTTAACGTTCGGTTACCTAACGGCCGGTTAAGGATTTAACCGGCCGTTAGGAGTTAACCGGCGGTTAAGATAACCAAGTATTGAACAACCGGGCCCAGATAGATAGTTAGTTAACCAACTAAGTACGTTTCCACGAACACCATCATTTTTTAGTTTGTGCAATAAACCTTTATGCCATGCCCTGTAAAAAGCTTTGAAAATATCACAAAACAGCATACAGTAAAGGTGGTGATTATCTAGGACTGAGCATATATTATGATAAATGTCTATGTTGAGATGTAGTAGAATGACTAGCAGTAAAACCTGACTGGAATTTACTTAAAATGTTATGTTCATTGAAATGGTCGTGCACATGCTTTACCATTATTCTTTCAAGGGTTTGCCAAAGGACAGGTAATAAACTATTAGGTCTGTAATTAGTTGGGAGGGACGCATCTCCTTCTTTCAAAATAGGAGTAACATTACCCGTTTTCCACAATGTAGGAAATACAGTCACTCAGTGATATATTATACAACAAACAAAGAGGTTCAGCTATAGATGTACAAATTCTTTTTAACACTCTCATGCTAATGCCATCAGGTCCACTAGATTTGTTTGCTGGTAAGGTCTTATCAGATACCTCCTTTTCGGTTACAATGACATTTGTTATACTGTTAACACAGCGATGGCTAACAGGTGGCAAAGTCTTGCCGCCATCAGTAACATTTGAAACAGATACAAAATATTCATTTAATGTTTGAGCTTTAGCCAAATCTGTAAAAACTGAAGGTATCCCAGAATCATCAGTGACAAGAAGGGGAATGGGTCCCGATGAAGTAGTAACCACCTGATTGAGTAGACTGAGGTGATAAATAGTTATCAAAAATAGATTAAACGTTTCCCTTGGCTATTCTTTTTAGATTATTTACTTTATTCCTTTGCTTTTTGTACTTAAATAGCTCAGAAGTATTCAGAGATCGAAATACTTTTTTCTTTAGACGTTCTCTTTTAAGGATTTTACGAGGGGCGTTGAAAAAGTAGTCAAACTAACTATATTCTCGATGTCCAATGTTTGAAAAAAAGCTTCCATTTTATTTTGAAGGAATCATTAGCAAAGTCATATCCAATATTTCATGTGGGTAATGTGGTTAACGAGATATTAGTCATCACAACATTGGGGTATTATGTTTCTTGCAAATTTGCAGAAAATGGAAAACGATCTCCCATTTGGTATCTAGTAATAGTAATAGTCCGCTTATATGGCGCTCACATCCAGGCACATTGCCTGCTCACGGCGCTACGTACATTACTATCCCCGATCATAGGACACTATCGTAGTTTCCGATACTTTTTAAACTCCCTGGGGACTGTACAGCCATGCTGCCTGTTTGGAGCAATGAACTAAACACTCACATTGCCAGCACATACTCACGGGTACCCATTTTACACCTGGGTGAACTGAGACAGTGTAGATCTAAGTATCTTGTCCAAGGATACTACGCAAATGTGCCCATCTCGGGAACCGAACCTCGGTGCCTTCTCGAAACCGGGCCTTCAGCGTGATAGGCAGACGCCTTACAACTGCACTATTGCGCTATCTCTTGGATAATGGTATACCCTCAGATAATATCATATAAAATATGTTCAGCATAGTATTGGATGACTTCCCGTCATCATCAACATTCAAAGATTTGGATTGCGTGATTTACATTTAGCACGATGGACTTTTTTTTTTAGGACACCCTCATTTTAAATTTTCAAAAACATTGTGTCCAAATATACAACATATTGAGAGCTGACACTTGTGTGACCATTCAGTATTTAGTTTAAACCCTTGACATCATGTATGAATAAGTGAAAACTTTAGGATGAGTTATATCCTTATGATGACGTCAACTGAAAGGGGGTGGGTAGTGTCTCCCAAAAAAGCACTTTCAGTAAACATGAAGTGGGAGTCACTTGAACAAGCGATTATAGTTTAAAATTGCTTTTTTGGTGCAGTTTAATATCTAAGTTTGACTTTTACCAACATACAACATGTTTTTTGCATATTTTGTTTCAATTGGTGTAGGGGGATTCCCGCCAATACACCTGATATAAAATTGGATAAAAATCTATTAATTCTTTCCTAAGTTCGCGGCTACCAAGCTTGGCATGTGCAAAACTGTTACACCTTCGCTGTGACCTTTAAAATGACCTCAAGGTCACTAAATTCAAGTGGTGTCGGTAAATCTCGTCAATAAACCTTGGTACCAAATTTGAACAAAATCCATCATTTCTTTCTCGAGTTCTTTCAGTAAACCGAAGGGGGAGTCATTTGAACAAGCGATTGTAGTTTCAAATTGCTTTTTTGTGCAGTTTAATATCTACGTTTGATTCTACCCGACCTCTACCAATCTCAAACATACAAAAATGTTTCTTGCATATTTTGTTTCCTGAAGTTTAATTTGTGATGCATTTTATTGCTAGTCAGCTAGGCTATTCCATTTGTCCGAACCACAACATACGGAGACAGATCATTTAGCAGACCGGGTGCTGTACTCTGGAATTGATTACCTGAAAAGGTCAGAAAATCGGAAAATATCCACAGTTTCCGATCTTGTCGCAAAACAATCCTCTTCAAACGAGCATTCGACTAAGCGCACATGAGCAGTACTCTGGATATGTAGCGCTATACAAATGTCTAATTTGATATGATTTGATATACCCGTTAGAACCCCACCCCAACCCCACCCCACTTTATATTTGTACATATCAAAACCTCAAAAGATATTTGCGAAAAGACATGATACAGAGAACAGTAGGAGATTTTAAATCGATTATATACTCTCCCAAAAAAGAAACGCATATAGGAATTTCAACTGTATTTTTATGTTTATTTTGAAACATCTTGTAGGATTTATGAGTCAATGAAATATAGCGAAATTTCACACTGGGAATGCAGACTTATCCGTCTTTGGCACCAACTCGAGGAATGTCAGTTTGAGTGTCACATGGAGACGTGTGGTGGCGCTGAAGTCAATACCTCGTGTAACCACCGTGGGCATCCAGAACTGCACGGCATCGCCTCGGCATCGAACGAATAAGTCTCAGAATCTCGAGCTGCCCAATCGCAGCCCACTCTGCCTGTAGTGCCTGTGCGAGTTGCTGAAGTGTCTGGGGCTGAGGGCTACGGCGTCGCACCCGTCTGTCCAGGGTATCCCACAGATGTTCGATCGGGTTTAAGTCCGGTGATCTTGAGGGCCAGGGGAGCACATTGATGTTGTGGTTCTGGAGGAAGTCTCTAGTGTGACGTGCTGTGTCGGGCCTGGCATTGTCCTGTTGAAACAACTCCCTCTGGCGATCAATGATTGGAAGGAGGTGTGGGCGTAGGATTTCGTCACAGTACCGTTGAGCTATCAGGTTGCCCTGGATCATCACCAAATCACTTCTCCTCCGGCAGGTGATCGCTCCCCACATCATAACACTGTCCCGGCCGAATCTGTCCACCTGGGGAACGCAAGCGTCGGCGAAACGTTCACGTCGACGTCTGTACACCCGCATTCTTCCATCGCGTCGTTTCAATAGAAATCGTGATTCATCACTGAACCAGATTCTACCCCAATTCGGTAGGTTCCAGGCCTGAACGTTGTTGCACCATTGAACTCGATGTCGACGATGTTGTTGTCCAAGCACAGGACCAAAAAAAGTTCTTCTGGCACGTAAACCAGCCTCTCTCAACCTGTTTCTGACGGTCTGTGCAGAAAGCCTCCTCAATCCGGGTATTTGTCGAGCGGTACTGGTCACCGTAGCTGTTCGATGATGCAGGTGATGTACCTGGATGTAGCGATCCTGCGCCGCAGTGGTCGCTCGAGGTCGCCCACTACGAGGGGCATCTGCTACCGCATTCTGCGGCCATATCTCTCCCAGAGCCGTGAAATAGTGCTTTGGTGAACATTCATGCGTCGGGCAACTGCCCGTTGAGACTGGCCAGCTTCAAGCAAACAAATGGCGATATGACGGTTGGCTTCACTTAGACGTGGCATTTTACGTTCGTCAACAATATTCCAATACAGTGAATAATCGACAGACAGCGATCAACCTTTTATACCCATCATTGAGACTATCTGATCCCCAACTTTCACGTGCATTGCATGTGAATTGTCTATTCTGTGACACTACACGCCGAAATTGAAAATCATGCTGTTACATACGGGTATTTTACGGATGGTGCGTTTTGTTTTGATGTTTCAAAACATAAACACCATAGGACTCATAAACAGAGCAAAACCTTTTGTAAAATGAATCACGTTTTAATTCATTGCTACATGAAATTGCTATTTCCATGATGCGTTTCTTTTTGGGGAGAGTATATATCAGGACGACTATCAATTTCGTCATTTGGCTAAGATTTGTCAATTCTTTCTTGGGTTATCGCGCTAACAATATTTATATTGGCAAAACCCTCAGATTTTTTGCTGTGACCTTGAAAATTATCTCAAGGTCACTCCATTTCACTTGTGTCGGTGAATCTCGCCAATATACCTTGGTACCAAATTTGAACAAAATCCATCATTCTTTCTTGAGTTATCGCCCTAACAAGCTTATTTGATATATGAAATGCAACGATAAACAAACAGCCGCGTATTTACGAGTGATTAAAACTGTTATTACAATTTACGTAAATATTTATTACATTTTACCGCAACGAAAATTATTACAATTTACGTCAATTTCTATTACAATTTGCGTATTACAATTTACGTCAATTTTTATTACAATTTACGTTTTTATTACAATTTACGTCAAGTTTATTACAATTTGCTGCAAGTATTACAATTTGCGTTTTTATTACAATTTACGTCGTAACACAGCCAGTCTAACCACTGTTCAACTTATAAGGCTGGGTTTCGTTTGTTTATCAGCTGAAGTAACATCCTGTCAGTATCATTTGGCGCCATTTTCGCCAAAGGAAATCATTGTGGCTACCAGAGCGGTTCGTCTGGTCCCGTTTGTTAAGCTTCGTATGTCTGTGTTGAAGTAGTGGTCGGTGGGGTAGCCCTGCGGTTAAATCGTTCGCTCGTCACGCCAAAGGCCCGGGTTCAATTTCCCACATGGTTACAATGTGTGAAGCCCATTTCTGGTGTCTCCCGCCGTGATATTGCTGGAATATTGCTAAAAGCGGTGTAAAACCAAAGTTTCTTAACGTAACCATCGCTTTTTTGGAACGTGTCCCTTTTTGGGGGAAAGAGATGAACAGATGAGAGTATCCTGTGACTGAAAGCTTTAGACGAAGGGCAAGGTCACTTATTTAAACATGGGAAGACAACCGTGACATTCGCACATCGTTTTACACTAGAAAACAATATGTTATGTTACTGTACACATGTTGATGGTTTGGGGTCTCAAAAGAGCGCTGCAGACTTCCACGGAGATATTAGAGTTCAGACTGTCGTTGGAAACCTTGACGTAGCCACCAGAGTGTTCGCCTGTTTCAGGACCAGCCGAGTGTTTTTCTAATTCGCCTTACATTAGAAAAATATTTCAGCACTTATACTAATTATAAGTCGTTAAATTAAACTTAAATGTCTAATTATCAGCGATCGATGAAAGATGTAAACATCTATGGTCACCCGTGTAAACATCATCAGGGACGAAGAGACGGATGCCCAGACTCTCAGCTCAGCTGTTGACATTGTTAAAACTTGTGCGATGTGAAAACGACAGAACTGAAACACTTAAGTAATGTTCTCTCCATCCGTTATTCAATGTGTAAACACTTTTCACCGCAAAATGTTTATTTGCCATATCAAAAACGGCCAGATATAAATCGCATGTATATTCGTACAAATAAGGATTTATTTATTAATGCCTTTCATTTCAATTGTTGTTGAAGTAAGAATATATTTGCACTACGTGTTGACACTGTAACATTCCGAAGGGATAATGCCAAATATTTCATTTCTGGATAGAACAGCTTTGACAATGGATACTGGATCATTTTGTGACACTGTAGAATATCTACATGACCATTCTGATTAAAATCAGAACATCTAGATCTGGTCCGAAGTGCCACATTGAGAGGAGTCTGTGTCAAAGATTTGATTTTAATGACATTGGATGTGGCTGTTCACCTGCGCGCACACACATGCGTGCATACACCCGCACGTACGTACGCATGCGCACACAACATGAATTATGTAACCACAAACATACACACCTTTGTAAATAATTGCTTAAAATATACATGCATTATTCCTTGAAAAATTAGTGAGTGAGGGAGCTTCCGTGTTAACCCCCTTCGTGAATTCAGAGGAGAAACAGGACCCCGTTAGCTCGGGTCCTTGGGGCAGATGATGATGCTTGTCTCTTGTCATCATCAGTTGCGTTACGTTGTTACTGGTTTCAGCCATTGGTTTTATTAGATTATTTATTTATTTCATCGTTCATTGTTTATCGCATCACTTAATCACATTACTCTTTTGATACATCGCCCTTCTCCATCGTTCGATCTGATCGCGTCATCGAGCCTTACCAGCGTTCCATCTGATCGCACCATCGAACCTTACCATCGCTCCATCTGATCGCATTATCGAGCCTTATCATCGCTCCATCTGATCGCGTCATCGAGCCTTATCATCGTTCCATCTGATCGCGTCATCGAGCCTTATCATCGTTCCATCGGATCGCGTCATCGAGTCTTACCATCGTTCCGTCGGATCGCACCATCGAGCGAGCCTTATCATCGCTCCATCTGATCGCGTCATCGAGCCTTACCATCGCTCCATCTGATCGTGTCATCGAGCCTTACCATCGTTCCATCTGATCGCGTCATCGAGCCTTATCATCGCTCCATCTGATCGCTTCATCGAGCCTTATCATCGTTCCATCGGATCGCGTCATCGAGTCTTACCATCGTTCCATCTGATTGCGTCATCGAGCCTTATCATCGTTCCATCTGATCGCGTCATCGAGCCTTATCATCGCTCAATGTGATCGCGTCATCGAGCCTTATCATCGTTCCATCTGATCGCGTCATCGAGCCTTATCATCGTTCCATCGGATCGCGTCATCGAGTCTTACCATCGTTCCATCTGATCGCACCATCGAGCCTTATCATCGCTCCATCTGATCGCGTCATCGAGCCTTACCATCGTTCCATCTGATCGCGTCATCGAGCCTTATCATCGCTCCATCTGATCGCGTCATCGAGCCTTATCATCGTTCCATCTGATCGCACCATCGAGCCTTACCATCGCTCCATCTGATCGAGTCATCGAACCTTACCATCGTTTCATCTGATCACATCCTCGCGCCTTACCATCATTCCATCTGATCGCACCATCGCCCTCTCCATTGCTCATCGAATCACATGGCATCGATGGCCCGGGCCCTGACGAGCAAACTCTTGACCTACTGGGCTATGACATCTGTTGGAATTATAGATGTATAACAGACAGGTTTACTTCCACAGAAACATGGCCTGGGTGTGTCACTTATTCGAATGGAATAATAAGACGTTGAACCTGATTCAGACAGAAAACCCGATGTACGAAAATGTATATGCTCTACATTGTTGGTTACTTGTATCATAACAATGATCGTTGTCTCATTTCAGCTCCATGGTCAACTCCGAAACCACGACCTGTAAGTATTTATATATATTTATAATTCAGTTTTCAGTTCATTAAGAAGTACCTGGTATAACTATTCTGTATGAAACGGTCCACAGAACCCATTCTTGCATTCCGTGTGGATTTCCGGGGAGTCCACATGCTAGTCTTCCTGCAGTGTTCCTGGACAGAATAGTACCCAAGTCATAATTTCCTGTTAGGAATATGGTGTAGAATTGTGTGTGACAACGTATAACACGTGAATGACAAGTGTATGACACGTGAAATAAAAGTGTATGACACGTGAATGACAAGTCTGTGACAGGTTATGACATGCGTACAACAAGTGTATGACACGTGCACGACAGGGTATGACACGTGCACAAGTGTATAACACGTGCACGACAGGGTATGACACGTGCACGACAAGTGTATGACACGTGTACGACAAGTGTATGACATGCATATGACCTGTATATGACAAGTGTATGACAATTGCATGGTGTAAGACCACCCACTTGTACATCTTGTGTTGCACTGTTACCGCGTAGTCCAGCAATACATTGTCACAATGTTGCTTCCGCTCAAGTTCATCGATCGTATGTCTCTATCAGCGGCGTCTTTCAGGATGGGGTCCTTTCATCAATAATCAATAATCAAATACGGTTAATTGATATAGCATATGTACGATGGACAAAACGGGACCAGATATTGCACGACCCGGCCGGTAAGACACACACTGATCAGGACACTAATATTCATCCAAAGGAAATATTTGTTTGTCTTTATTATGTCGATACCAGGACCCGGTTGTATCAAACTTTAATGAAGCATTAACGTGCCATTAAACGTTCATTAACTAATGTGTCATTAAATTCTGTTGTACTAAGGTTTTAATGACGCCGTGTCGTCATTAGCGCGTCATTAACTTAATGAAGGTCATGGGGTATCATTAGAACGTCATTAGATAATGATACGCTAATAAGTGTTTGATACAACCGTTTTTAACGTTGCCATTAACTAATGACGCATTAAAGATTTAATGTATAATTAGGGTTTAAGGTTGACATTAATTAATGAAGCAATGATACAACCGGATCCTATGACCGCATACCATTGTCGGGGAAGATAACTGCTCTTTCTAAGGTTATCCTTCCTCCTGAAAACCCATAAAGATCCATGGATACAAAGAGATATTTTGTAAATTTTAGGAAATGTACCACCGAACATCATCCTCACAGAATAGCAACAGTAAAGGCATAGTTTATATTCATAGAAAGTAGTTGACAGATTTAAAATTAATATCGTGTGAATTTTCGTAGCCTCTAATGATTTGAATGTACCTATTTTTATTATGGCATTGCGTCGGATTTTTCATCACCGCTTTGAGGCAAAACATATTTAAGGAAAAAACTCGTTAATTCAGGGGATCTTTGTTAATATAGGTACTGAAAATAGACATAGTCCCATATTACATTCGGGAGAGTTGTCTAAAATGAAAGCAGATGTGTCATCTGAAGTTTACCGGTAATAAAATTGAAATGTGAAATGCTTAAACCGGCGTTCCTCATTACGAACATCTATGTACAATTTGGGTAAGACATTTCAGATTTTCGAAACCCTTTTAGCGCTAAGATAGTCGTAAGTGTCATACATTAACATTAACTTACGACTATTTTTGCGCTAAGAGAGCTTCGAAAATCTAGGCCCAGACAATGATGTATTACTGTGGAGCCAGGCAAATAGCATGAAAATTGAATTACCCATCTTTCAAAAGCATGGTGCTAAACGTCGTAACAGGTACACTGGCTTTAGCAAATGTCACTACGTTCTTGCATATACTTTTTGCATCAGTTTTAGAAATCTGGTACCCGTGAAGGTCCGGGTTAGAATGAACCTTCAGTAACCCATGCTTGTCGTAAGAGGCGACTAACGGGATCGGGTGGTCAGGCTCGCTGACTTGGTTGACACATGTCATCGGTTCCCAATTGCTCAGATCGATGCTCATGCTGTTGATCACTCGATTGTCTGGTCCAGACTGGATTATTTACAGACCGCCGCCATATAGCTGGAATATTGCTGAGTGCGACGTAAAACTACGGACTCTCGGACCACCTACTGTGGCTTGTCCAGGTCCAGGTCCAGACGCTGAAACACCAGGTGTCCATGGATGCAAACAGCAGATGAAGGTGATCTGATTATATACTCTTCAAAAAAAAGAAACTATACTCACTCACTCATTAGAACTCTGGCTGGTCATGGTCAGTTGCATTCATGGACATCATGTAACAATCTGCACCATTTCGGAAACAGTTGGTGTACTCGATGAACAGTTGAAGTTTTGAGTAGAACTATTTATACACTTGGATTCTTCATTAGTACAAAGCAGGTTCAAATTGTAAATGAAATACAATGTACATTAGTGTATGTGAAGGGTGAACTGGAGTGACTGAAGTTTCCTGTACAGAATGGTTCATGCACACATATCTCGGACCACCTACTGTGGCTTGTCCAGGTCCAGACGCTGAAACACCAGGTGTCCATGGATGCAAACAGCAGATGAAGGTGATCTGATTATATACTCTTCAAAAAAAAGAAACTATACATGTTGTTTCGGAGTTTATTACTGAGTGCATATAATTGATTCAAACATCACATCATTGCTCAATCATCACTTTACACATTTCCAAAACATGATTATCCGAAACCAGGGAGGGCTTTTAAAGCCACTTGTCAGAGTAAAATGTCAGTATCTGGTGTGACCACCATGAACATCGATAACAGCTTGGCAGCGGTGACCCATAGAAGAAAGGAGATGCCGAATGCTGTCATGAAGAATGTTTTGATACTCTTGCTGAAGTGCTGTGTGCAGTCCTTGTAGTGTCTCAGGTGGCGGATTACGCTGGCGCAAGCGTCGATCAAGAGTATCCCATAGATGTTTTCAATGGGGGACAAATCCGGTGATCGAGAAGGCCATGGTAGCACCTGAACGTTGTTTTGCTGGAGGAAGTCTGGCAAATACGTGCAACATGAGGTCGAGCATTGTCATGCGGAAAGGTCCACAGTTGACGTTGATGAAGGGAACGACGTGACGTTGCAAAATCTCGTCTCCATAGAGAACCCCATTCAATACACCCGTCATGTGCACAAGAGCTGTTCGGCCATAATGATGGATACCTGCCCACATCATGGTACTTCCACCACCAAATGTATCGACCTGCTGTACACAGTTATCGGCGTAACGTTCGTTCGTCTATCGACCTGCTGTACACAGTTATCGGCGTAACGTTCGTTCCGACGTCTGTATACACGTCCATCAGCACGTCTGAGACGAAAGCGAGACTCATTTGAGTCACAAACAAAACAAACATTTCCTCCATCTTGCCCGCAGCCATCTCACTCGTCGTGTGTTTCATTGTAGACTTTCAGCCCGGTGACGTTGTGTCAAGACGTTACGTCTAACTGGTCTTCTGGCAAAAAGTCCGCCTTCCCGTAGCCGATTATGCACTGTCTGGTGCACAAGTGCAGGGCGTAGGGTTGTTGTGGATGTGAACGAAGATGTCTCAACCGGATGTAACGATCCTGGGCGTCGGTGGTAACTCTAAGTCGACCTGACCTTCGTCTTACATTAACACTCCCAGTATTGTTTATCGGATCCACAGGTTTGAGATGGTGTGTCTGGACACGCCGAAGTGCCTTGCCACCCCATGCTGCGATGCCCCTCCTTGTACACGGCCGATGGCGTTGTGTCGTTGAAGTTCTGTCAGTCTTGGCATTCTTTTGTCGTCTATATAGTGGCTTAAAGCAATGCATGTGGAGTACCGATGAAGTGCATTTCATGTTGGGTGAGTTTTAGCGATTCACTACAAACGTGAGTGTAAGGTTACGTTTTTGTTCAACGTTTCTTTTTTCAAACGTTTTTCAACGTTATGGGACTCAGTATGGATTGGTTTGTGTCAAATATTTTCCTAAAATTCAAATTGTTCCTATGTCAAGTTTCTTTTTTGGATGAGTATAGATCGGAACAGCTCCTGAAGCAGTACTGCAACTCCTCTCGTGTTCTTGCTTTTGGCACCTGTCCGACAATGCAAAAGGACGTCAGTACAGCGTTTGCCAATGAACACATTTTTATGCAAATTCGTGAGTGTCGGCGGCTACGGGTAGGAAGGACATGATTACCCTTCAGTGAACACCTGGTGTCATCATTGATTTCAAATGATCCATTCACACAATTTTATCGTCTGCTCCCGATGGTGTCTATTTCATGGGGTGATTATGGCTGGTGAGTCTGTGTGAAGGAGGCGTATGTTTACGTGTACTGGCAAGGGACGTTTGAAGACCTACCAAAAGCAATGAGAAACAGATGTTGAAAAAATGGCAGTATTGCTTCTTTTTTTCTTTTTAACAAGTTGACATTTCAGGATATCGAAGTCATGTCGCGTCAGCCTCACGGAAAGGCCACATCATGTATGGTTCCATATAATTGACGGATTAGCTGTCAGCATATCTGTCCTTCAAAAACCCTTTGTGACTGATGAGTAAAATACTTTAGTTAACATATTTTCCAAAACATCTTTACCTTCTTTACTCTCGAGTCGCAGTTGGCTATATCTTTCTTTAAAATGACTGTAATTTTCTACTATTTAGCTTGTGGAATAAAGAAAATGTTGTTTTCATTGACAGTCTTGTCAAATGTTCACCTGAAAATATTCTAGAAAGTTGGTACAAGTCAAAAAAAGGAATTGCATCCGACGTCATTTTTGTCACTGATGCATCCAATTTTGAAATTTCCTTCACGTACCATGAGACTTTTTGAAAGATTTACTGAGGCCTTGAATTTTGTATTCTTAATCGAACAACTTCTTAGCAAGAAAACAGTGAGTAGTTGCACAACTTATCGGAAAAGTATCGTGGATGTGTTTAACAAGATACCCAATATAACATTTAATCTATTAGCGACAGGTACTGAGTTTACGCAGCTAAATAATACCTCCTCAAGGGCAATCATGGGATCAAGGGAATTTGTTGGTAGGCCAGGCGCGAAGTCATGCGTTGTCATGGGTTGTCATGTGTTGCCATGTGTTGTCATGCGTGTCGCCGGTCGCGTGTCCTATGGGTGTTTGTCCCGAAAAACATACCTCCCCTACCACGAAGAACCATGTAATATTCATTATATTCCATTGTTCCTTGGGTTAAGGTCTCGTGAACTTGTGTGGGAGGTTTTGTGGGGCCAGAAGTCGTTATGGCGAAAGTTCGTAATCCGGTCACGCGTTATAAAGCATATCATCAGAGAATGGTTTGTTCAGTGCACAGGGGCGTGTCACGCTTAGAAACAGCGTTAGAAAGACATATAGGTATATAGACCCTACCCTAGTACTATATAAAAGGAAAGGGATGTAACGACAGAACCACTCCCTCCTCAATCTAAGTTAGATTTCACCACGTCAACTATTTTTAAGGCCCCGTCGAGGCCTACGGATCAAAAGCGAGATGATTTCCCTACAAAATGAGCTATAAATGGTCACAATCGGATCATTATTTCAAAAGTTATACGCCACGACTCACCGAAAACAGCTACCTCCGCAATTCCGCAATCACCCAAGACAGCGAAAACTCACCTTTTAAATTCGTTTATTAATTCCAGCCACGTTGACAGCACCTATGTAGGGCTAGCTTCGATCGGCAGCGGCATTCTACAGGTCTAAAAACTTATTGCAACATTTACAAATCATTTCCTCGACAGCAAGCAGGCATTTTCTCCAAAACCCTCGCCAATCATACTCACTTGTCGGCCATAGATGGCCTTGACATTATAAGCGTTCGATTCCCAAGTTTGATACAATATGTGAAGCCCATTTCTGGTGTCCCCCGCCGTGATATTGCTGGAATATTGCTAAAAGCGGCGTAAAACTAAACTCACTCACTCACTCACTTTTACAGTATTTCCAGTTATATCAGGCCGTGTTATCTTAGAGTAGGGAAAGTGATACCGTGCGTTTAACGTTAGACTCTCCTGACTCCCAAACCCTGGGTGAGACGCTGGATTAAAGTGTCAGAGGATCCTACTGAAGGTGTACTGTTGCAACATGACAGCGGATCCTGGTATGGTGTGTGGGGGCAATAGGACAGCGGATCCTGGTATGGTGTATGGGTGGAATAGGACAGCGGATCCTGGTATGGTATATGAGGCAAAACTGGGGCGGATCCTTTCATGTTCCATGTGGCTACAAGGCAAAGGATCCTGGTGAATCTGAGTTAACATTACAGCGGATCCTGTTATGTTATATGGACACAGCATGACAGCGGATCCTGGTATGGTATATGGAGTCAACATGTCAGTTGATCCTGGTCATTACGATCAGTCAATGGCATCGTCATGACTGTCTGTGTCAAGGTATGGACATTACGATGAGTCAAGGGCGATGTCCCGACTTACTACGTCAAGGTATGGACATTACGATGAGTCAATGGCAACGTCATGACTATCTACGTCTAGGTATGGATATTACGATCAGTCAATGGCAACGTCATTACTATCTACGTCAAGGTATGGACATTACGATCAGTCAATGGCAACGTCATGACTGTCTACGTCAAGGTATGAACATTACGATCAGTCAATGGCAACGTCATGAGTATCTACGTCAAGGTATGGACATTACGATCAGTCAATGGCACCGTCATGACTATCTACGTCAAGGTATGGACATTACGATCAGTCAATGGCGATGTCCCGACTTACTACGTCAAGGTATGGACATTACGATCAGTCAATGGCAACGTCATGACTATCTACGTCAAGGTATGAACATTACGATCAGTCAATGGCACCGTCATGACTGTCTACGTCAAGGTATGGACATTACGATCAGTCAATGGCAACATCATTACTATCTACGTCAAGGTATGGACATTACGATCAGTCAATGGCACCGTCATGACTATCTACGTCAAGGTATGGACATTACGATCAGTCAATGACACCGTCATGACTATCTACGTCAAGGTATGGACATTACGATCAGTCAATGGCACCGTCATGACTATCATATGGACATTACGATCAGTCAATGGCACCGTCATGACTATCTACGTCTAGGTATGGACATTACGATCAGTCAATGGCAACGTCATGACTATCTACGTCAAGGTATGGATATTACGATCAGTCAATGGCAACGTCATTACTATCTACGTCAAGGTATGGACATTACGATCAGTCAATGGCACCGTCAAGGTATGAACATTACGATCTAATGGCAACGTCATGACTGTCTACGTCAAGGTATGGATTACGATCAGTCACGATCAGTCAATGATCACAAGGTATGGACATTACTAATCTACGTCAAGGTATGGACATTACGATCAGTCAATGATCACCGTCATGACTATCTACGTCAAAGGACATGATCAGTCATTACGATCAGTCAATATGGACATTACGATCCAATGACTCATGACTATCTACGTCAAGGTATGGACATTACGATCAGTCAATGACACCGTCATTACTATCTACGTCAAGGTATGGACATTACGATCAGTCAATGGCACCGTCATGACTATCTACGTCAAGGTATGGACATTACGATGAGTCAGTGGCGATGTGATGACTGGCTACGTCAAGGTCACCCTCAATAACACCCAAGGTATACGTACCGATAAATCTCCACTAATATATATAATATCGGAACGTATACCCTGGAGGTTATCGAGGATACGTCAAGGTATAGACATTACGATCCATCAGTCCGAAACGTCCGATACCCTGTTGTAAACATCAAACATGGACATGCTGACATGCACTATCAGTTTACAACCTTGAACATAGAACGCGACTTGAGCATAAAACGCGCAAGGCTGAATCCGAAGCACACTTTTCACTATCGTCTTTACCAATAAAACACATTTTTCTGCCACACGTGGTGTATGTCAAAGACTAACATCCATTTACAAACGCAAAGTATTCATACCCCATGATCATTAATCGATTTCCAATAGAAAGGTCTTTCTGAACGTCATCAATCCGATATTAACGTCAATTACGTTCTGTTTAACGTCATTGTGAGCTCCCTCATTGTCCACGTCCAAATATGTCCACACCGAGATAGGAATAGATGACTTTGTCAATGTCCGGCTTACAGCCGTTCGTCGTCCTTCGGGTTGTAAAGGAATTGTCCATTCGTCCAGACAAATAATTACTTTGATCTGTGTCTGTTAGGTCAGAGAGCGCCAGCTGTTATATTGTGCACTGTTGTATATGTACTTTGTTAATACAAGACACACACGGGTGTAGATATGTTAAGTATCAAATGGGTTATTGAGAGAGTACGGCGAGTCTATGCACACTGCAACACACAACCAGGTGTGGGCTGCTTCCACAAGGTATATTGTCAAGGTGACAAAGACTCTCAGTTCAATCTGATTGTGTTGCGCGGTAGATAAATGTCGTTCAGTGTACATGTGGTTTGTTAATATCTCCCTTGAGATGGTGAGTTTATCGATGTTTGGTACAGCATTGTTCCTTGTGCTTTATATATGTTGACAATGACACAGTTCACTGACACGGTTGTGTAGAAGACATTTCCTAGGATCTCCATTGTGTGATATTCCCTAGAAACACCTTTCTGTATCAGATGTTCCCATGGAACACGTTATGTGTGATATTCCCTAGAAACACCTTTCTGTATGAGATGTTCCCATGGAACACCTTTTGTGTGATATTGCCTAGAAACACTTTCTGTGTAGGAGATGTGCCAATGCACCACGTTATGTGTGATATTCGCTCGGAAAACAGTATTTGTAAGATATTCCCCACAGTTGTTTGTGAGATATTGCCTAGCAAGAAGTTTCATTCTGATGCTATGTTAATGTAAACGGGTGCTTGTGTTCTTGAGCTCTGGTTATACGTGTATGTTTGCGTGCGTGTGTGCGTGTGATGTCTAACCATGAGTGTGCTTGTGGAGTAGCGTAATAATAACAATTACCTAAGAAACTAAGAAATGGTTAGTTTATCGATGTCCGGTGACCCCTACACCTGTTCCTCGTTTGGTGGTGCGGGTTAGGCGTTAGCTTACAAAGCTGAGGGTACGCGTTCGATTCCCAGAATGACGCTATATGTGAAGCCAAATTCAGGTGTAATTCTAGTGTTACTGCTGAAAGCAACATCAAAACACTCACTCATTAACTTACTCATTAATCAGTCGCTTGAAAGATAAACTACTCTGTTTTTAAATTCGTCTAACGGATTTATTATGGCTCTAGATTTAGTTGAATCCTTGTTGTAAGGGACTGGACTCTCGGACAATGGCTAGGCAGATGGACTGACGATCGTCTCTGAGATGACGCCTGGCGGTTTGCTGCTCTATCTTGTAATTGTATATATGGACGCCAATGTTAAATGCACAATGTTAAGTAGTCTGTCTCACAGTTCCTGAACCACATTATTTTCCCTACTGCCAAGCCCTCCCTGCAGTGCTAAAGCCCTAAATGAAGCAAGTCTAGATTTCCTCAGGTTCAGGCTGAATCTCTGGTCTCCCTAGGGCTCCTTTTCAATATAAATGGGGTTGTTTGTTACTATCAAAATTATATATATTCAGAGACTAAGCCTTAGTCTAAATGTTAAGCTTCTGTGGCCAACCGGCCATAATGTAAGGTTAGCAGCTGACCTGCTTAAGATTTAACTGTATAAATCCATATCCCACCATACTTGCCATACTTGATTTGTATCGCAATGTGGGTGAAAATCTGGAAATAGATCAACAGTTGTTTCATATGTTTCCTTATTCGATCCATCAGTACATAATCACCTGCTTCTGTGGTTTTCGAAAACAATGAGTTGAGCTCGTCATGACTAAATCCATCCTCACAAATAGACGTGTAATTTCTCATAGCAAAATCACCATATTCCATCGATATATCTGTAATTTGTTAGCTGTCCGCCATTTTGGTGGGCAAACGAAAATATTGCATTACCGTAAAACATGTATAATTGTTCAGCAGAAAACCACAGGTGAATAGCAGGATCATACACGTTTGACTGACTTTAATTAACCAATCTCAATCAAGTATTTACTCAAGGCATGGTGGAATAATCAATAAAAGACTTGTTGACACAGGTCACTCACGGCGACAACCTTGATATAAATCAATATAAAACAAAATATATTGATATCAAAATCAAAAACATTCAACCAGCCCTCTTCAAATATCCTTCAGTTTTATCATTGATCTTCTTTGTACGTGACCACATTGGTTGTTTTGTGCTTTCAGCAAGCAAAGCGTGACAGCAATGCCGTCATGTGGGAAGGTCTCTTAAAGGGGTTCGCCTGTGCTGGTGGCCTGATCCTAGTTGTGGCGATACTGATGCACTTGCCTTGCTGCAGAAGCTGGGTGAACAAGAAAGAGTCGGAAGTCTTCAAGTGGCAGAACGAAATGAAAGGCCGGAACCGACCGAACACAGAACCAGTGACTGTGATTGGTCCGCAATACTAAACATTCCGAACCACTCGTACTATTCCGACACCTGCTTTTGTCACGGAAATGCACGAGAGTATTTTTTCTAGGTTGCTTTCGGCCATTATCGACATTATCGATGTTACATCCTGGATAAGTATCATTTTGTTGAAAACTTTTCTTTTGAAGATTGTATAATTAAACATACGCTGACACTTGCCAATCGGTGCGTTCAATATTGTACTGTTCGTGTGAAGCCACGACACGTAAAGGCGGAAGTTCACGAGTGTTGACGAATGTACATTAGCAGATATCGACAATGATCACGACATTCGTAACTACTCGCCTCTTTCCGTGACCTACAAGAAGACTCATGCCTGTATGGTACCCCATTATTGCCAAGAATCGTGGCAAACCAATCAAATCGCGCATAGTAAAACGCATTTCGATGCATGAAAATGGCGGCACCATCAAACTTTGAAACTTCGGTAAACTATGCAAAGCACAATTTAAACATAAACTTTAAACTAAAGGATCCGCAACTGAAATATATTTACAAAGGGAATGACTGTATTGCTGTTTTGCCCACGGGATATAGGACATTCTGGGAGTTGCCATCTTTCCTTGGTAATAGTACTAGAGTATTTTCATCTCCATGCCGGTTTGCGCTTAGACATGGCCCAGTCGTAAACATGGCCACGAGAGGGCTACGAGACTCCCCTCCGGCATGCCGGAATGACACGAGTAGTTACGAATGTTATCACGAATGTGTCATAAGATTACGGAAATGTACGAGTGGTCACGGTTGCTCAGTAAGATGACCATTCGGAACACCTCATTATGAACAAATTGCTTGTATGACAATAGCTTCTCTAGACTATTTAACGCAAGCAAACGCATCTGACACAAATCTTATCAGGAATATTTGCATCATTTTGATGGAACAAAGCACTAGAAAATGAGGTGTTTCGAAGTTTAGGGTACACATATTACATGAAATTATTTCATAGAACAGGTTTCAAAATCAACGAAAGTAAGTCATGCACCTCTATCGAATGAATTCTCGAAATATGATACTCTTTAGCACATATATGTTATTGCTAATAATTACAATTTGGACACCTCAAACATTAACATTTGTTTTATGTACATTATAGAATTATACATTTGACAAATGTGTGATGAAATATAATTCATCAAATGAACACCTTGGTGAAAAATGTACACTATTATTTACCTATCCTGAAATGCTTGTACAATGCAATATTTTGCTGGAATCCAGTTTTAAATAGTCAGTCATTTTAGACTGAAGTATGACATGTATTAACAAAACACCCGTGGGTGGTAGGATATCGATTTCTCAAATATGGATGGCTGAAAATAGCACTTGTCATAAGAAATTCAGTTTCATTAAAATAACTGTTTTGTGAAAATAGTGATGCTAACTTGGCGCGATAATACGTTTTGGTGTGGAATAAAAGCAGACGTTGGGTTCATTGATCAACGGCTACCTTTAAAAAATGAGCAAACTGCTGACACATATTTTTACATTAGTGTAATCAACTTGTTGATGTTTGTTATGTATATTCTTTTCATATTGTAAATTTTCTTTTAAATGGTGCATGGCGTTTACTTAGTTCATGTTTGTCTGTTTGACGTGACATTCCTAATGGTGTATTCTTCAACTTTCTGGGGTTCCCCACATGGGCACAATGTGGGAAGACCATTTCTGGTTCCCCCCGCCGTGATATTGCTGGAATATTGCTAAAAGCGGCGTAAAACTAAACTCAGTCAGTCAACTTTCTGGGGAAACCGGAACAGCTTTGATCCTTTAACAGTAGAATTATCTTTGTCTAAGAATAGACGTCCAATGAAAACTACAGTAATCATGTATAGAAACTGAACTGGAGTATATTTCCATGAAGTAGTTGCTAGTAGACTCAGGTGACGGAAACCAACGTCACGACACTGTGTCAGTTGGAATAACTCTCCGTCTGTGACGTCTCTGGACTTCAAGACACAGCAGGAAACTGTTGAGAAAGTTTGTGTTTATAAACTCGATTCCACGCCGTTCTGAAACGCTGTTTGTGTAAGTAATGCCAAGACAGGACGAGCCCATTCGTCACCACTCGCCTCTTTCCGTAACCTCCAAGATCGCAATTCGGCTTGTCCCGGAATAACACGAGTTGGTCACGAATGAGGACGAGCCAAGTGGCAACATCCACAAAACGTTTCCAACGAGGTGTCTGATTGGTTCTAGTGTTGTTTGTAAGGTGATTGCTGATTGGTTAATACAAGCGCGTCTGTTTTAAGCGATCAAATGTAACAAATGGGGGTGTTTTCGAACTGACAGCATCGCCATCTCATTCATGTACAAAGTCTTTTCAGACCCTTTTTTAGAATTTTTGTTTTGTTCACATTGCTACAATTGACTCCCATTAGTGTTCGACAATGGGTTTTGTTGCCGGATGAATTGTTGTTGTCGGGTATATTCGAAATATGTTACGATATTGTATTTTCTGAAAGAATATAGAACATTGTGTTTGACAAGGAAGGTCTTACGATGAAAGTGTGATCTCATGGAATGATACTCACGTCTTGCTTAGAACACACACGTCCGCAGCAAGTTCTTCTCATACAAAGCTCACCCTGTGATACTTAATAGTTCTTGTTGTCCAACGTAATATTTGTAAAACATTCACTGGTGTATATACGTACTGTCATATCATTTAGAAATTCATTATAGAATCTATAGCCAAATCTGTTTTCTAATTAATGGTGTCTTCAGTTAACGCTTTTCACATAAATTGTTTTACATTCAAAAAGAGTAAGTACAGTCAACCCTGTCTGTAAATCAATACAACAACTAAATCAAGTCCTATTTTTAAACCAATACAATATCAACCTTTTATTTAAATCAATACAGTATCAACAGTCAAATCTACAAATCAATATTCAATCAAATTATGTTATGACTGACAATAATCAATCTTTATTTTAGTATAATGACATAAAGTTGTGCATTTGTTTAAAAAAAAAATTCAATTTTTCAATTGAACAATGAATTACTGGCTCCTGACTTAATCGCATCAATAGCGTGATTGTTAAGACCGCACCCACCAGAACGCAGAGTCTTCCGGTTCGTCCAATACCGGTCTAATTCATGTCAGACAGTGTCCTTTTTGATATACATATGACAAAGGCGTGCATCTCTCTCTATTGTCTGTGACTCTACAAATGTCTGTTCAAGAAACGTATGGATTAACACATGATGAATACGGTTATTGGAAATGACAGATTATCGTTCCCCTGTGAAATAATGCAGTTAATCCGATCCTTTGGCGACGGACCAGTTAACACCAGTTATTGATAAGGGACAGAAAATATGTACTGCCACATAGATGGCTGGTTATTCGCCATTTTTGCAAGTTGATATTAGAACGGAATAATGAAGAAAAAACTATGAAATGTCAAACCTACCTAAAAACCTTAAGGCATATTTACATTCATTTGTGAAATAATTTTGTAATTTTAGCCAGTAAATGTATATTAAATCTATAGCCTGCTGGTTTGCTATCATTGATGGTGTTCGCAGCACCAAGAAGCAATTAGGAGGTATTCAGATCGGTCGAACTGACGTATGTAACATTAACTTGGTTATTTGTTTTGTACAGTATACTCATTAACCCAGCCTTTATGTTTTCAATCAACAATATACCCTCTAAGTACGCCTTTATGTTTTCAACTTACAATAAACTCTCTAACCCAACCTTAATGTTTTCAAATCAACAATATACTCTCTAACCCAGCCTTAATGTTTTCAAATCAACAATAACCTCTCTAACCCAGCCTTAATGTTTTCAAATCAACAATATAGTCTCTAACCCAGCCTTAATGTTTTCAATTTATAATATACTCTCCAACCCTGCTTTTATATATTATTTTCAATGTACCTTATACTCTCTAGCCCAGTCTTTTATAGTGTACAATATACTCTCTAACCCAGCCTCTATTGTGCAGTTAATTAAAGTCATGCATATATCTGTTGCCTTTATGTTTGTTTCACTATAAAAATATCCGTTGCCATGGTGTTATTTTATTTGTTGATATCCCTCCTCTTCCGTGCCTTGTGATCCTTTAATGAAAAATAAAATTTGTTGTAAGACAGTTGTTCTTTATTTGTGTGTGTGTGTGTGCGCGTACGTGTGTGTGACAGATATATATAGTGTGTGTGCGTGTGTGTGACATATATATATATAGTGTGTGTGTCTGCGTGCGTGTGTGTGTGACAGATATATATAGTGTGTGTGCGTGCGTGCGTGCATTTGTTGTTTTACTGAGGTTTATTCAAACAATAACTTGTTTGTTAAGAATCTTTGTCACTATTTGGGATTCATCCTTCACACTACGGAATTTGATTCGAAAGGATACATTTCCCATTCCAAAGTGTGAATGTAGTTTTCCGCCGATTTGGGAATACTCTAGCAATATCAACTAACATCACAAATTGGCTTAACACATTGCACACATATGGGGATTCGAACCCAGACCATAGGCGTCAGCGAACACCTTAAACACAACCTTAAATAACGGGATCAGGTGACTCGATGACTTGGTTGACACATGCATCGTATCCCAACTGCGTAGATTGATGTTTATGCTGTTGATCACTGGATTGTCTGGTCCGGAATCGATTATATACAGACCGCCGCCATATAGCTGGAATATTGCTTAGTGCGGCGTAAAACTAAACTCACCCACTCCACACCTTACAACTACATGTTACGAAACGGTGACAATAAAACCAATCAGCTTCTTCAATAGGAAACAAAAATGTAAGTCTATTGGGTTCCCTAATCTCAGACAACACACGTTGGAAGCCACTTCAAAGCAGAGTTGTCTCCCCCTGGCATTGCCATTGCCTTTTCATCGTAAATTTTGTTTTCAAAGAAAACGGTTTTCAAAGACATGCGACAAAGAGGAATTCTAACTTCAATAATATGTATTCTATTTAAGGGTTTTATTAATAGTTATTAAACGCGATAAGAAATTCTGAATAATTTATTTAGTTGTGTGCGGTTGTTAGGAGACAAAACACAAAATCCCCTCTGCACAAACAGACAAAAGTTCAGTTCCTACAGACCTCAAGGCCGACTAGAACATTATGCCAAAGGCTAAACGAAGGCTTTTCTTTACACAGATACACATTACACGTTATTATGAGGGCATATAAACATAGATAATGACATCACCATTATCAAAACAAATTTAGGGTTGACTGCACATCAGGTAAATGCTGTTATACCCTCAGAAAAGTAGACTCTTCCACTAATGAGGTATACCTCCACTAATGAAAATAAACTCTTGCACTGATGATTTATACTTTAATAAGGTCATATATTCAACTAGTCACAGTGATCAGTCACATAAGTCAATCACACACATCAGCAGCAGCAGTGATGTGTAATTCAGTCACAGGACAATTAATGTTATTTCACTAAGTGTCCAACTGCATCTAGAAACGGCATCACAGTTTTTCGTCCAGTTGCAAGGTGTAGCGTTGGTCTCTCAATTCGGGCATCTCTGTCCCTGTCAATACGTGCAGGACGTTTCACAGCACCAGCAAGACCTGTCCGTCGTCCAGACCGTTTATCTGCTGTCTCAATCTTCTTCATTACTTTTATGAACTGGTAAATGTTTGGATGTGACCGGGGCATTCTCTTCTTTAGTCCATTGTGAAACCCCTCCAGGTGGTTGTCTGAGCGAGGTCCAGTGTTCTCGTGCTGGTTCCAGATATTACAGGGAAATCTGGCGTCGTCTGTATCGGTATCCAGCAAGAAGCACTTCACTTGTTGACCGCCTCTCTGTAAAGTAACAAACTCAGCTCTCTGAAGACTTGCCATTTTGACGCTGAGTGTGAAACTTGCAGAGGTTTATATACGACATTGCAAAAAAGAATGAGATGAGATGACCAGGTCTTGCTAACACAGAAAAAACACTGACTGACTGACTGAGTTTAGTTTTACGCCGCTTTTAGCAATATTCCAGCAATATCACACCACACCACGGGGGACACCAGAAATGGGCTTCACACATTGTGCCCATGTGGGGAATCGAACCCGGGTCTTCGGCGTGAAGAGCCAACGCATTAACCACTAGGCTACCCCACCGCCCCCAGAAAAAACAACTTAGGCAGGGGCGTAGCTACCATTATGAAAAAAGGCCCGGGCTTACACATGATTTTGAAAATGAAAGTTGGGCAAGCTCTCAAAACTATCTAAATGTATAGCTTTGTAACCTATCGGGCTTACACAAAAATATTGGCCTGCTACGCGCCTGTCAGGTGATCAAAGTAGAAGAGGAGTAAGTGATGTTCATACTACAAAAACATATGTATGGTTGATCAAAGTATCCTGAGTAAGTCATGTAAAACAGACAATATACAAGATATCTGTTTGTTTAATGTTAACAGCCAGTTGGGTAATACCCATTATTATGATAGGGGTGGTAGAACGGGCCATTGTAATTATTGTAGGCGATAAGAGGTGAAGGCGATATGAGGTGTAGGCAATATGAGGTGTAGGCGATATGAGGTGTAGGTGATATGAGGTGTAGGCGATATGAGGTGTAGGCGATATGAGGTGTAGGCGATATGAGGTGTAGGCGATATGAGGTGCAGGTGATATGAGGTGTAGGCGATATGAGGTGTAGGTGATATGAGGTGTAGGTGATGTGAGGTGTAGGCAATATGAGGTGTAGGTGATATGAGGTGTAGGTGATATGAGGTGTAGGCGATATGAGGTGCAGGTGATATGAGGTGTAGGCGATATGAGGTGTAGGCGATATGAGGTGTAGGTGATATGAGGTGTAGGCAATATGAGGTGTAGGCGATATGAGGTGTAGGTGATATGAGGTGTAGGCGATATGAGGTGTAGGCGATATGAGGTGTAGGCGATATGAGGTGTGAGGCGATATGAGGTGCAAGGTGATATGAGGTGTAGGCGATATGAGGTGTAGGTGATATGAGGTGTAGGTGATGTGAGGTGTAGGCAATATGAGGCGTAGGTGATATGAGGTGTAGGTGATATGAGGTGTAGGCGATATGAGGTGCAGGTGATATGAGGTGTAGGCGATATGAGGTGTAGGCGATATGAGGTGTAGGTGATATGAGGTGTAGGCGATATGAGGTGTAGGTGATATGAGGTGTAGGTGATATGAGGTGTAGGCGATATGAGGTGCAGGTGATATGAGGTGTAGGCGATATGAGGTGTAGGCGATATGAGGTGTAGGTGATATGAGGTGTAGGCGATATGAGGTGTAGGTGATATGAGGTGTAGGTGATATGAGGTGTAGGTGATATGAGGTGTAGGCGATATGAGGTGTAGGTGATATGAGGTGTAGGTGATATGAGGTGTAGGCGATATGAGGTGTAGGTGAGTAGGCAATAGGAGGACAAGCCATATGGCGGCGGTCTGTATATATTTGAGTCTGGACCAGGCAATCCAGAGAAAGGGAGAGCTTTTGAAACAAATGGAATTGATAGCATAATGATTCTCATAAATTCAAACAAAATGTGCTGTCTCGGAAGGAATCAGGTTTAATCATGTCAACATATTTTACATTTTTACACAACTACGCAACATGACAAACTCAGCGAGAAACTCCTTGACTAGCAGGCCTGACTAACAAAGATATAGTTCACCTCTATATGTTCGGCGGTTAGGACAATTTGTCACGAATGAAAGCAACATTTCATTGCCTTCTAAAACATATGAAATGGTGAACGTTTTTAAAGATAACATGACATGACCAAATGTTTGTGAGTGAGTGAGTATAGTTTTACGCCGCTCCTAGCATTATTCCAGCAACATCACGGCTGGGGACACCACGGGCTTCACATATTGTACCCATGTGGGGAATCGAACCCGGATATTCTGCGTGGCAAGCCAAAGCTTTAACCACTAGGCTACCTCACTGCCATCAAAAACGTTTGTGTGAAATTTGGGAGCGAGACGTTGACAAGTTGGCACCAGCTGTCCACACTCCTTGGCCATATATTTTTATGCATAGGCTAGGCAGCACGAAGACTGGGGAAGTCAAAACATGTGGATATGTCCAGGAGGTTTAGCTGGAGCTTCAGGTATGTATCCAATAGCCCTAGACTGATCTGCCCACCTGAACTGAAAGGAAACAGTGAAACCGCCACTTCCGGTTCATACTGAAACCTCCGAACCAAAATTCAGAGAGACTCAATTCTCGGGGAATCTTGGGATTGACTTGAACATTGCCTTATGTTGAGATATATAGACGTACAATCAAGTTTGCTCTTTCTATCAAGATTCTGGAGACTCTGGCTCAATTCTTAGGGGTCTTTGGGAGCTTCAACATTGCTTGTTGAGATCCATGTTAAATCAAGATTGCCTTTCTATCATGGTCAATGGTTACCATGGTCAATGGTACTCAAATGATACATATGTGGACGATATTTCCAAATTTGATGCATCAGTGACAAAACTGATGTATGACACAGTTCGCTATCTTGACGTTACCAGAGGATACCGTGTTTGTCCTGCATCCTTTCATCCAGTTAATGGTGTGGGGTTGTGTTTCGTAGGACTGCAAACTGGATGTCATTACAGTACCTGGGGCACTCAATCTTCAGCCTTACCAACAGGACGTACTGGATACCGTCGTCGTACCACATTTTGATAACCATCTCCTCGCCATGAAGTCGTCCGATATACGTTCTCGAGCCCATTTGCAGAACAACGCCACTGAAACATTACCATGGTAACCGATATGAATCCCAAGCTTTGGGACCTAGTGATCCTCCTGCTCAGAACCGCAGGAATTGTCGCAGACACTATATATGAGACATGGCAGAGGATTCCAATGATGAGAATTCGACCCTTGGTGGTTGCTTTGTTGTTTAACGCAGCACTCAGCAATATTCCAGCTATATGGCATCAGTCTGTAAATAATCTAGTCTGGACCAGACAATACAGTGATCAATGTCATGAGCATCGATCTATGCAATTTGGATACGACAGCGTGTGTCAACCAAGTCAGCGAGCCTGACCACTTGATCCCGTTAGTCGCCTCTCATGACAAACACGGGTTGCTGAAGACCAATTCTGACCCAGATATTCTCGGGTCTCGACGCTTGATTGCCAGCATGAGGAGACAAATGGAGATAATGAAGTGGTCGCCAGTGGTGGTTCATACAATCACAACAATCATTATTTGTATCTGTGTGACAATGAGGTTTGTGGCGTTGTCATGGTGACAATAATTTCCAACATTTTAATATTCACCCTTTTATGTTTTCATCTCAGATTGCCAATAAATTGTTACAAAATTTTAATTTCAGTTTGTTTTTATTTAACCAGAGTAAAATATGTTAGATTTACGATTTTGATCTGTGTCTTGAAATATGGGTGAATTTATTGAGCGAGAGATCTGTGTCTTGAAATATGGGGGACTTTACTGAGCGAGAGATCTGTGTCTTGAAATATGGGGGACTTTACTGAGAGAGAGATCTGCGTCTTGAAATATGGGTGAATTTACTGAGTGAGAGATCTGTGTCTTGAAATATGGGTGAATTTACTGAGCGAGAGATCTGTGTCTTGAAATATGGGTGAATTTACTGAGCGAGAGATCTGTGTCTTGAAATATGGGGGACTTTACTGAGCGAGTGATCTGTGTCTTGAAATAACGGGGGACTTTAATGAGCGAGAGGATCTGTGTCTTGAAATAACGGGGGACTTTAATGAGCGAGAGGATCTGTGTCTTGAAATACCGGGGGACTTTAATGAGTGAAAGATCTGTGTCTTGAAAATACGGGGGACCTTACTCAGCGAGAGACCTGTGTCAAGAACATTCTGATGCTATTACTGGTAGAGATCTGTCAGTATTCAGATGACTTTCCTGGTCGAGATATGTGTCTGGAAAATACAGGAGACTTTAGTGAGTGGGGCATTACTGTAGAAATCTGTCCCTAAATGTCCATATATGGAATCTGGGACTGACCATTCCTTATTCTGGGGATGGCCTGGGACCGTGTGTGTAGACTACCCATTTATCCACTACAGATACAAAACCAAATATTTTTGTAGTTTAAACTGTGAGCCTAAATATATTTTGGAAAATAATATCTTGTAACAAAATGGCTTTTGTATGACAGTTATTTTTTAGCTAATTATTTTTGTCAAGCATTTTCTAGGATAATTATCTTTTCGATGAAATCTGAAGCTTTCCTGTCTCCCAGAATACCAAATGGTCAGTTCCTTACAGGTAGAAATTTTATAATAAAATCTGGTGATTCAGGGAGTAAGTATGGTTTTACACCGCTTTTAGAAACATCCAGCAATATCACATCTGGGACAACAGGAATGGTTCTCACACATTGTTCTTTTGTGAGGAATTGAACCTGGTCTCCAGCATGACGAGCGAACACTTTACCCACAAGCCCATTGCTCCAGTTTCCAGACTGACTGACTGAGTTTGGTTTTACCCCGCTTTAGCAATATTCTAGCAACATCACGGCGGGGGACTCCAGAAATGGGCTTCACACATTGTACCCATGTGGGGATTCGAACCCGGGTTTTCCGCGTGACGAGCCAACGCTTTAACCACTAGGCTACCCCACCGCCCCCCAGTTTCAAGAACAGTTACAATAATACTGGCACTGATCTGTCAGTTTTCAGAACATTCAAATTACTGAAACTAAATACAATAACTAAAATGACATTTCACTTTGATTAATTTATTTGGATCCTGATAATGTGACATAACAGTAACAAGTATTTGTAACAAGTATTTGTTTTGTTTGGTTCTGGTGGAGGACAATATGACAGCAGTATGTAACAGACAGTATGTAACAAACAGTCCACAGTGTACAGACAGTATGTACAGACAGTAACAGACACAGTGTAACAGACAGTATGTAACAGACAGTATGTAACAAACAGTCCACAGTTAGAGTACAATGATATTCCAGCACTTAAGTTATTCAGTCCGCTAATCTGTTCCATATGTCACTTTGAATCCCCAGCTTGGATTGCTGGAGATCAATTCTAATGAGTGAGTGAGTTTGGTTTTATGCTGCTTTTAGCAATATTTCAGCAATATTACAGCAGGGGACACCAAAAATGGTCTTCACACATTGTACCCGTGTGGGGAATCAAACCTGGGTCTTCAGCTTGACAAGCGGACACTTTGACCACTGGGCTACCCCACCACCCCTAATTGTAAAGCAGATAATGTTGAATGAGCATTATTCCAGCCATGGCATATTTGTTTGTTCATTAATTTGTTTGTTGTTTGTTTGTTTGCTGCTTGACTCCACACCCAGCAATATTCCAGCTATATGGCAGTGGTCTGTAAATAATCAAGTCTAGACCAGACAATCCAGTGATCTGACATCATGAGACAATCCAAGTTGATAAAGATCATGCATAATCCAATCCAGTAATGAGTTGAGATACAATGACGTTTCAGTCAAGCAATATTTGACCAATCTAATACCAGAATGGCTTACAGATCTCTTTATGTTGGGAATCAAACTGTAATCAGCTGGTATTTGAGATGAGCTTTGAAGTGAACTCTTCATCATGTAATCATGGGGTATTTGGGATGAGCTGAAGTGATGTCTTCATCATATAATCATGTGTAAACATCATAATCATCGAGCTGAATACAATATCTTCAGTCATGTCAGCATACTGGGTATTTGAGATGAGCTGAAGTGATCTCTTCATCATGTAATCATGGGTATTTGAGATGAGCTGAAGTGATCTCTTCATCATGTAATCATGGGTATTTGGGATGAGCTGAAGTGATGTCTTCATCATGTAATCATGGGTATTTGAGATGAGCTGAAGTGATATCTTCATCATGTAATCCTGGTTATTTGGGATGAGCTGAAGTGATCTCTTCATCATGTAATCATGGGTATTTGAGAAAAGCTGAAGTCATCTCTTCATCATGTAATCATGGGTATTTGAGACTGAAGCTGGGTCCCCCTGAAGCTGGAGCATCCAGGGCAGGAGTGGAGTGTCTCGTGGATGAACAGGTCACAGTCAAGACAAAACAACTGGCAGCAGCTCTCACAGGTATACACCTGGAAAAGGAAGTGTGGCAGTAAGCGAATGTGGTCACATTATAACAGGAACTTATATCACCAGGGGTAAAACAAGTTTGTATAAGTTAATGATATTTGCTGATGTAGGGATCATAAATATTCTGGGGACAAATCTTGAAGTAAAGACTGATCACAATATTTCATAAAGGCATATCCAAAACTATTATTCAAATTACATTTGGGACGATCAATTTGAGCAAATTTGACCACATATTGGATATTGTGTTATAGATATTGCTAACACCTTGCAACAAGGAAATACTCATAAATTTTCAGGTAACTATTTCTTGTGATAATGATATGTTTTGTTTATTGTCTAACGGCACACTCAGCAATATTCCAGCTATATGGCAGCAGTCTGTAACTAATCAAGTCTGGACCAGACAATCCAGTGATTGACATCATGAGCACTGATCTACACAATTGGGCTACAATGACAAGCATCAACAAGGTCAGCGAGTCTGACCACCCGATCTCAGTGTTATCCTGGAAAAGCAGCACTCACATGTTGTTCTGTGATTTGGACTTGACAAGAATAGCACCTGAAACAAGAGTAAACAATGTCAAATGTCTTGTCATCCATAAATCATCTAACATACATAATATTTCACCCACATACTGAAAAACGAAAGTTACCAACTTGCGAACACTCGATGGTCTAACAATGATTGGTGTTTGTACAGAGACATCCTGGGTCTAAGCACAGTGAGTATGGTTTTACGCCGCTTTTAGCAATATTCCAGCAATAACACAGCAGGGGACATCAGAAATGGACTTCACACATTGTACCCATGTGGGGATTCGAACATGGGTCTTTGGCATGATGAGCAAACACTTTAACCACTAGGCTACCCCACTGCCCTGTCTAATCACAGAGTATGGACAGAGTAATAATGGTTTTAGCATTCTTAGTTCAAGCATTTATTCTCCAGGGTTCTTGATTTCCCTTGTTATTAGATTTCCTCAGTAAATTGCCATGATCTAAACTTCACAATTAAACTAAACTTTCTGAACCAATCCAATGATGGATATCATGAGGAATAATGTACACAATTATATCAAACAAAATGAAAACCAAACACATCTACAGGGCCATAACATGACTTGTGAAATGTTTCCATTATAATTCCAGTTTGGGTGATTCTCAAGGATATTTACGGAAGGCTTGATGTCAAGCATCAGCATCCCAGTAGGTGGAGATAAATCACTCAGAGAAGCTTCAGAACAGCTCTCCAAACAGGACTACTGAGGTCAAGTTCATTAGAGCATTTCCCAAAGAAAGTTTGGCAGACCATAAACTCCAGTCCTTGATAGAGATAATCTCCAGGGTAAGCTTCTTACCCTGGATGCATCCATGGCTTTTAAGAACCCTTGGCTCTTTTTTATCCAAACAGGACTACTGGGAAGTTGAGCCGCATACTCACAACTCACTTCATTATCTAACCGAGCAACATAGTTTGTTTCAAAGGTGTTCTTTAATATTTTTTTAAAGTTTCATTTGGAATTTGTCATATTTTCCCCAAATATCTGAGTGGCACCATAAAAACTCCAGTCCTCTTTGTTGACACTGGCAAGCTTGGTTGTAAGTTTGTTGTGATTGTTTGTGAGAATCGTAATAAAATCATATAGGATTAGTGTTATGTCAGTTTGCATTTATATCCATAAATATTATATCTTTATATCCAATTTATATCTTTTCCAATGACACTTCTAGAGATGTACCAAAATCGTGCATATGTTTTTGAATATTTTATTTTGATTTTAAACTAAAACACAAACAAAAAAGTAGCTAAAATTCCTGTAAACAAACAACACGTAGTAAAGCTGTCTGAGACTGGAGATAATGAAACACGACTATCAACCATGCACACTGACTTTGGATTGGCTGACAAGTCTGAGACTGGAGTTTCCTTGAATGGTGGCAGCGGAAACAGGTGATGGTAGGACCGGGCGAGGTGGGGAGCGGACACCAGCGTCAAACCTGGCAACAGAAATATACTGTACAACCAACAATATTCGGAAAATCCTGAGTGAAAGATTTTGTTTTTCTCCGTTTCAGAAAAACATTGACACCTAAAACTCGCAAGTGTCAGGCAAAATGTATCCATTTTGAAAGTGTATTAATATTGTTCTCAGTGAAACACTGTCCACCATTTTGATGACTCAACTATTCATATCCATGTTGACATTTACGAGACAGAGGTAGTACCTACCAGAAGAATTATACTCTCCGGGCAGCGCACAGTGATTGCTCTCACAGAACAGAAATTGTACAAGCCCAAAGTGTCTGATGAAATCTCTTGTTATATCTGAGGTTTGTTTCTTGACGGTTCTCACTTACCACAAGCCTTACCTTGTGCAAAGCCCAGAGTAACTGCTCCCACAGAACAGAAATTGTATGAACCCAAAGAGTCTGAAATATATTTCTTATATCTGTGGTTTGTATTTTGATGGCTGGCACTTACCGCAGGCCTTGCACTCTATAGGAAGCTCACAGTACTTGCTTTTACACTGGGGACAGAAGTAACCACTGTTACTGAAACCTTGGCTCCCAGACTTTCCATCAGCATGGCTGGAAACAAATCAGTACTGGCATTATTCTCTTATTTCCATCAATTTAACACTGCAGAGGAATTTAATAAACCAGGATTGGCTTAAAAAGTCAGTCATGCAGTATAACATGGTGGCTATCTTAATTATTTTTGACATTTCTAAAATCACAAAAATAAAAGTAAAGATTAGAAAAAAAAAGTGTTTGCTTCCTGTTTTCTGGGATCACTGTTTCGTAAAGATCCTAATCTGAGTTATAAACCCGGATTCTGGTTAGACTAAGGGACATAACTCTGTATTGTATGTATTTTGTTAGTTTATTGCTTAGTAGAACACTAACAGAACAGCTGATTGAAGGTAATGAAGTATGACACAGACAATCCAGTAGTGATGTGAACAATGATCTGTACAGACATGCTTTGTTTGTCATTTAACGACAGACTCAGCAATTTTCCAGCTATATGATGCATTCTGCAAATAATAAAGTCTGGACTAGACAATCCAATGTCTACATCATGAGTCAACCAAGTCAATGAGTCTGGTCACTCTTATGACAATAATGGGATGCTGAAGGCCAATTCTGGCTGGAATCTTCAGGGGATTTGGCCCCGAGTGACACCTGACCGCGTGGGTATCTGTACCACTGACAGCGCTGCCTACTCACCACATGCACATGGACGGCTTTTCCTCCCTGTCTCGGTCTGCGTTCAGTGTGTGGTGGGGGAAGCCTGTAACAGCAATACTCAGTCTCAGTCTCAGGGTCAGGGTCAGGGTCAGGGTCAGGGTCAGGGTCAGTCTCAAGGTCATCAGTGTCAGGGTCAGGGTCAGGGTCAGGGTCAGGGTCAGGGTCAGGGTCAGGGTCAGGGTCAGGGTCAGGGTCAGGGTCAGGGTCAGGGTCAGGGTCAGGGTCAGGGTCAGGGTCAGGGTCAGGTCAGGGTCAGGGTCAGGGTCAGGGTCAGGGTCAGGGTCAGGGTCAGGGTCAGGGTCAGGGTCAGGGTCAGGGTCAGGGTCAGGGTCTGGGGTCAGGTCAGGGTCAGGTCAGGGTCAGGGTCAGGGTCAGGGTCAGGGTCAGGGTCAGGGTCAGGGTCAGTGTCAGGGTCAGTCTCAGGCTCAGGGTCATCTGTGTCAGGGTCAGGGTCATCTGTGTCAGGGTCATCTGTGTCAGGGTCAGTCTCAAAGGTCATCTGTGTCAGGGTCATCTGTGTCAGGGTCAGGGTCATCTGTGTCAGGGTCAGTCTTAGGGTCATCTGTGTGAGGTCAGTCTCAGGGTCATCTGTGTCAGGCTCAGGGTCATCTGTGTCAGGCTCAGGGTCATCTGTGTCAGGGTCAGTCTCAGGGTCGGCTCAGGGTCATCTGTGTCAGGGTCAGTCTCAGGGTCATCTGTGTCAGGCTCAGGGTCATCTGTGTCAGGGTCAGTCTCAGGGTCATCAGTGTCAGGGTCAGGGTCATCTGTGTCAGGGTCAGGGTCAGTCTCAGGGTCATCTGTGTCAGGGGTCAGTCTCAGGGTCATCTGTCAGGCTCAGTCAGGGTCAGGGTGTCAGGCTCAGTGTCAGGGTCAGGGGTCAGTCTCAGGGTCATCTGTGTCTCAGGGTCATCAGTCTCAGGGTCATCTGTGTCAGGGTCATCAGTGTCAGGGTCAGTCTCAGGGTCATCTGTGTCAGGCTCAGGGTCATCTGTCTCAGGGTCATCTGGGTCAGGGTCAGTCTCAGGGTCATCAGCATTTAGAGTGTGGTTGGGAAGCCTGTAACATCAACACTCAGTCTCAGTGTCAGGGTCAGTCTCATCAGTGTCAATGTCAAGGTCATGTGAAGTGAGCAGTAGGACAAAGAACATGTCTATATATGGTGAATAATTTGGCTATAAGTAACACACTGATATTTCACACAGTATTTTGTTGGTTGATGATGATGATGAAAATAACCTCACTTTCATTTCCTACCTCCTCAATAAACTATCTATCTCACTGTGAACAATCTCTTATGTTTCTATCTATCAAAATTTTACTCACCCATTCTGATCAAAGAAGATTCTGTATTAGACTGAAACAAACCAGCAAACAACAACATAAGGAAACTTCCAAGCATTACAATTGGCATAAAGTACAGCAAGATGTTTACTTCTAGATGGAAAATAATTTCAGAAAAACCCTGCGGAGACATGAGTAGATGGGCAAAATGGTACGTTCCCATCCCTCCAAAATCTTTGTCACACTTTCAAACATATTTATTTCTAAAATATCTGTGGTTTAAACCTTATTAATCACAAAGAGAAATCATGCTGTAATATATAAACATGCTACATCTCATAAAGAGGTCTTCAGCTATTGTCTGTCCCCGTATCACTGCAACGTTTAGAGTTTGTCAAGCAGACACTGTGAGGAGCTTACCGTCGCTGGAGGAGGTGATACGTGTTGGTACAGCAGATCCTTGAAGTGAGTCTCATCCAGGATCACATTGTACTTCCCTACAGACAGTTTATAAAGATACAGTTGAAATAACGTCACCCGGAGTGGAATCTGTCCAAAACCAGATTTATGTATAACTGATAGTTTATCTGGATTAGGTAGTGGTCAATCAAAGCTGTCATGTCATGGGATAGGAGGGTAACAGTTATAAATAACATATTGTCCTACCGGGTACCCAGTTATGACTGGGTGAGTAGGAGCATGTTTTTAACAAAGTCACCAGCCTAGAGAAACTGAGGAGTAGAGCCCTGGAGTACCTGGCGCCAGGGATGGGGGATGGTATAACAAGATATACAAGACTAACCGTGTGTTTTGTGACACAGTTTCTTGCACACTCGGACCTCAGCAGCCAGCCCTATCACAGAGCAGCGGACGTTCAACTCCTCCAGGTTCTGTGGACAAATATGAACAATCATGAACAAAGACATAAAGCATGGACATATCATGGACAATCATGAACAAAGACTTAAATCATGGACAATCATGAACAAAGACAAATCATGGACAACCATGAACAAAGACAAATCATGGACTTAAATCATGGACAATCATGAACAAAGACAAATCATGAACAATCATGAACAAAGACAAATCATGGACTTAAATCATGAACAAAGACAAATCATGGACTTAAATAATGGACAATCATGAACAAAGACTTAAATCATGGAAATCATGAACAAAGACTTAAATCATGAACAATCATGAACAAAGACTTAATTTATGGACAATCATGAACAAAGACTTAAATCATGGACAATCATGAACAAAGACTTAAATCATGGACAATCATGAACAAAGACTTAAATCATGGACAATCATGAACAAAGACTTAAATCATGGACAATCATGAACAAAGACTTAAATCATGGACAATCATGAACAAAGACATAAATCATGGACAATTTATGGACAATCATGAACAAAGACTTAATTTATGGACAATCAAAACTTAAATTTTGTTTGTTTGTTGTTTAACACCACACTCAGTGATATTCCAGCTTTATGGCATCAGTCTGTAAATAATTGAGTCGGCACTCACAGGTACATACCTTTATTGTGGTGTCAATGTCGCCTGGGTCACACGTGGACAGACTCCCTAACACAACCAGAACCTCCCGGCTAGCGTGACTTGGCATGTGTCTGTGATTGGAGAAATAAGACAACTGATCATATCCTTTTCAAGAGGTTCTGGTCATTTAGGAAAGTGAGTGAGTGAGTTGAAAGTGAGTGAGTGTGAGGTGAATGAATTGGGTTTCACGAAGGAGCTTGAGAATATTTAGGAGTGATATGAGCGGCGAGCATGCATGTGTATGTGTTGAAGGAAAGGATTGCTTGTACTAGCCCAGACTTAAGCTGGTTTTATAGTGCTAGCCCACTGAGATACCATGCCGCAGTGAAGCATGAATACCCCACAAATAGATCCCATATAATTAAACACTTACTGAAACACATATATTTGCAATTTTAGAAATGTTTCTCAAAAGTCACAGGTATAAAAGCATCTTCAGGAAGATTCAGTAAAAAGAACTGATTCCAAAATGAGTTTCACACCACTTTTGAAGAATGACATAAAGTGGACCAGGTCATGCATCATTCCCTTCAAATACACAGCACTAACTTGGTGCCAGCAGATAATTATGGTAAAATCTTGGTACCCAAGACCTGACACACTCTGGCATAGCTTGTAGGGTTGAGGGAGCTGGAGTGATGTGCGAAGTCTAGAATTAGAGTTAATGAGTGAATATTGCTTCACGTCACCTCAGCAATTTTGCAGCCATTTGAGATGAAGTAGAACAAAAGACCAAACACATCCTGCCATAACTAGGGTATGTAGGAGTAACATGCGAGTCTAGAAGTGAAGCCTAAAACCCTGATTATCCTCGCACATCTAGCGGGATTCTTTGTGGTACCAGGACAAATGGTCAGCCATGTCTACAAAGAGTCCGAAGATATACAGAGAAGGTGAGGTGAGGTGAAATTGGGTTTAGCGTCGTGCTTGAGAATATTTCGCTCATATGACGACGTGCGTGTGTATGTGCGGCTGCTTGTACTAGCCCAGTCTGAAGCTGGTTTTATAGTGCTAGCCCACTGAGATACCATGCCGCAGTGAAGCATGAATACCCCACTCAGACACATTATACTGACTCTGAGCCGACCAGTCCTTGTTGTACCCATTAATGCCGAGCGCCAGGCGAGACCAACAAGTACCATATTTTAACGTCTTTTGGTATGACGCGGTCGGGGATCGAACCCGCGACCTTCCGCTCTCCGGGCGGACGCTCTAACCACTACACCACGGAGGCGGTCAAATACATAGAAAGGCACATAACAAACTCCACCCACTTCAGAGTCTGCATGGCCAGCTCCATCGAGTTCTGTAACGACGGCTCTCCTTGACATGCTCTCTCTTCCAGTCCTTGTAGAGCTGTGATGTGGCGTCTTGGGTTGCCTGAAGAGTGAGTGAGTGAGTATGGTTTTAACACTATTCCATCAGTATCACAGCAGCGGACACCATAAAGATTGTCTGTTAGATCTGTTACTGACTAAACTCAAGGTTTTAACTATTCCCTTGAGCCTCAACTAACAGGGTTGATATTATTATATAATCTATTCATATAGGCGCCGAGTTCCAGCTAAGCTGCACACAGGTGCTTTGTTTTTCCTTGGATGTCAATCTCAACGGCATATCGTATGATCAATCTCAACTCCCTGGGGAGCATACAACTCATGCATCCACTAGGGTGATGCTAACGTCTGGAATATCAGTATTGCTGGTTTGATCCCACGTGCCTAAAGGTTTCAACCACAGTCCTTTATCGAAAAATGTGAATTTCAACACTGGGATGGTCAAAATGGACATTTCAGTTTGAAAACTGATTCAAGGGAGCATTTCAAAATTTCAGTGTCAATTAATAAATGTTAAAGATCTTAATTACATATAAGTGTATAGGTTTCAGGCACACCTGTACACCCCACTGTAAACATACTGACTTCCTAAAAAATATTCTTTCAGAAATGCAAACACATAAACACTGTACCATATTATTTGCATACATTTTATTCAACACTGTAGGTTGTGTAGCATCATATTGCAACATATCTGTTCATCATGTTTTCATGGTATTAGTCTCTTCATTGTCATTGTGTCACTCACACATTTTATCATATACAACACATACCACCATCATCATCATCATCATCATCATCATCATCATCATATATTCACATCATCTTACTCATGATGATACTGAGGCCTTTTAACGTTCAGTAACAAATGAAATAAAAGGAAAATACTTAAAAATTCTTTTTCTAACCCTGCTAAATTCATTCTGACAGATGGAAATGTCCATCAAAGTCAAAATTATTACTTAATCCATTACAAGGAGTGAGTGGAGTGAGCAGTATTCCAGCAATATCATGGTCGAGGACACTAGAAATGGGCTTCACACATTGTACCCATGTGGGGATTCGAACTCGGGTCTTCGGCGTGACAAGCGAACGCTTTAACCACTAGGCTACCCCACCGCTTCTATCATTACAAGGAACATAACCGGTGCAAACCTGCCATTCAAAACCCATTACTAGCAGTGCATGGCATGACTAAGGGAGACAACTCTGTATATATTCTGGCTATACAGCCACTTACCAGTGTTCTATGTCATATATGAGATGCTGATTATTTAGCATTAATCCTCTCAATGCTGCTGTCGAACCCCTTTGACAGGAGAGCAGCATAATGACAACCCCAACTAAACATGCAATAACTATTGACCAAGTAGGATTTACGTTTCATTTGAATTATTTCAGGATATTTTTGGATTATGATGTTAATTTTTCTACCTAGTATTAATGTACAAAATATTGATTCAGTTGATTCTTATTTAATGACACACCAACTGTTTGGAATCATCCACACTCTTTACAATGCCTTATGCTGAAATTAATTAAAGCTTAAATGAATTTACCTCCAAGTTCTGTAAGTTTTTCTGCACGCTTGTTCCTTGTGGTGAGAATGCCCAGTTGGCTGATCGGGTTCTGATCAAAGTATTCTTCGATGAATTTCTCACAAAGCTGCAAAAATGACAGTGTCCATTACTCTACTGATAACAGACTGAGTGAGCTTTCTTTCAAGCTGTATTGATCTGCTTAAAGTTTGGAGGAAATCCCAAAGTGATGAAGACCCTCAAACATTTTGAAGCCCTCAAACTTTTACCACCTTGGAGAAACCCACAAGCACAGTTATGGGACAAACCAAGAAACATACTCAGTGTGAATCAGAATTTGAACCTGTGATCATAGGTTCCTGACATGTCAAAGGGACATAACTGTGCACAGTGAATTACAGCATCTAAGATGTTGTTTGTTGTTGGTTTGTTGTTTAATGCCATACTCAGCAATATTCCACCTATATGGCTGCAGTCTGTAAATAATCGAGTCTGGACCAGACAATCCAATAATCAACATCATGAGCATTGTTCTACGCAATTAGGATACGATGACAAGTGTCAACCAAGTCAGCGAGCCTGACGACCTGATCATGTTAGTCACCTGTTATGACAAGCATGAGGTTACTAAGACCAATCCAAACCCGTTCTTCACGGGAAAGTGGTAAAAGTAAAGCAGGTTTTTACCTTTATGGACGAAAAGAGTCTTGTTGGTTTCAAATCTTGATCATTCATTGAGTTGGACATGTCAATTATCAAGAAAAGATGTCGCATCTGAAGAAAACACATTTCTTAAAATATGGGCACAACATTAGAAAAGATTACTGAAATGAGAAAAAGTTGTTATTTCAAAGAGAGATTGATAAGGAAATGATTTTACAATTCAAATATATTTAAGTTCAGCTGAATTGTGTCATTGAAAAAACCTCAGTAAATTTGGATAAATTTTTCAACCAATTTTCATGCATTCTGCACAAAGTTCAGCAATCCCGGAAACCCTCAACCCAAACAAGTAGCATTCAAACTTTGAAAATAACCCCATTGCTAAATGTTTAGATGGTAAGATGTTTAGATGATTTTGGTGAAACCCGGAACATAAACAAAGTAAACAAGGATTAGATAACTGGGCTCTCTCCTCCCACGCCCACTAATAGTTGCCATTACCATCCCCAGTCGTATGTTGCCGATCTTCTCCAGCAGCTTCCTCTTCTTGGCCTTCTGGATGATGTCATCCACGCTGGCCTGCAGCGACCCAGAGTCATCCTCGATAAGGGCCTCCCTGAAATACAGGATAGGTGTAATATTAATAATAATAATGATAATCCATTTTCGATGCATCAGATTTCATTCACTATGGAGATACTCATCCCGCTACATATTTATTATCACTTGTTTGGGATGGCGTGGAATCAAATCTTGGAGGTGTTTGCAGGTTAACAGTTGTATTATCATCTCATCCTTCCGGGTACCCATTGACTGCTGAGTGAACAGAGGAGACTTGCCTGAGGAGACACCACACATTGCCTGTGTTTCAGTGTGGGGCCAAAGCCCCCAAACACTCTCATGTATAAAGCTGCCGAGCTACATGGTCAACCATCCATCTCCAGTAAGATTATGAGATCACCTGCTAATCAGGTGTTAATACAAACAAATATGACATTTAGATAGGAGTATATGCCGCAGTCTTGTAATCTTACTGAGGGAAGTGATAACTAGTAAATTGTAGGGGTGAATGGGTATACCACTGTATTAGTAGAAGCGTGGTATTTTGCCTCGGTTCGGTATACCGGTTTTCATAATTTTTTTGTCAATATCTATGCATTTCTTTGCTTGACAGTCGGTATTTTCCCAGAAGTAAGGTTTCATATACCGAACTGAAACAGACCAAACTGAAGGCCTTGTACAGCAATACCGTACCATGATGAGAGCGCACTGTGTCACCCTAGTAAATTGATCAACTGGACAGACTTCTTCTAAATATCAAACTATCCTAGACACTCAACTGACTCTGGCTATAAAACGGTAGATAAAGGCATGTTCAATGTCGACACAACGATACCTTTAAAAACATTTATACATTTCTTAACACATATTTGTGCACGTTGCTATTTATGAAAAAAAGAAAAAGATCAAAATAAAAGAATTTTTCTAAAATTAGCTGACCACACATGGCAGAATACAACATGAAGTGAGCTTAGTGTTTAGTACCAGGTTTTTTCGTATTCTGTTTCCCATCTGTATCCCTTTTCCTCTTCGTCTGCCATCGTCGGATGCTACTTATTCCCTACAACACTAACCGAGGTGCGTAAGTTCAGATTAAATTAAAGAATACGATCTCACAAACTAAACGAAAATCACGCCAAAAAAATAGTCGTCGAGAGTTACGTCCCTTTATGCATTCACAAGCTCCTTCCCAATGCGTAACCCGGACTGCAGACTGGTACCCTGCCGTTCGCCTTCGCAGAGCAGAAGTTAGAACCGCATGAGCCATGGGATAAGCAAACCAGTCTAACGGAGATATCGCTGTGAGGAGCTTGCTTTCACATACACAGTAAATGAGTTTCGTATTTTCAAATTCGAAGAATATGGATATTTTTTCGCTTGCAATATCATGTATAAACAGTTAGGATGGACAATTTATCCAAACTGACACATATCTTACTCTATATAACGTTTTATGGAATGCGAAACTACACTTCCGTAGTCGCAATGCAGTTGGCTACTTTCGTCAGACTGGAAAGAAGATGGGGAAAAACTGTAGTTCCAGAATCATGTTGACCGTGCTATTACGCGGGCAGTTCGGGTTAGTTGTTTTGGGAGAATTGTTGCTTACGCCTCTACACCCGACCAAATAATTGCAAATCATGGCATGATCATGGACTGTTTACATTTGAAATACACAAACTTTCAGTTTCAAGATCATGGATTCTGCCAATGTCATTTGTTGTCATTGTTGAATGATATTCGACATGGAGTGTTTTTTTCATGTCATCTGCTCAGCAAGCTACCGAATGTCACAATTTTCAGTCTTAGAAATCAATCAATGTTTAAAAGTCTGGCATATGACGGGACTCCAGCTGGTTTAATTGTTCCAGAAGTGACACTGACAAGCTGTATCTATGTTTGGACGTAGTGCACATTATAGCAGGGGCACTATCTGGGATTTCAATGAACAGATCGAAGGAGTATTAAATTCATGCTCCCAGTATTAAAATGGTATCTGATAAGCCAGCACTTTACCACAAAAACATGGGCGCTATCACAAAGAATCAGCATGTTACCAAGTCATCAACACCTATACAACGCAGTCCGGTAATTCCGCGCACCTAAGCACATCGATAGCAACACGGCAATTAACGTCTTTTAATTTTTGTAGTTTACGTGACTAAACATGCTGGTATGCATCATATTTACCTAGAAATATATGTTTTATTGACGACTATAATTCTAACGTTGCATTATATGCCATACGGTTGACCTTACCGTTTCTGCTCCTGCTGGAGATCCGAAGTATGGAAGCGTATTAGGGCCAGATTATTTTCAAAACTCACTACATGAATGTAAGGAAGAGTGTTTCATATTAAATCCAATTATGAATAATGAAGAAACCTGTTTAAAAGTCTGAAGAAAACGAATTTTCATAAAACTGTCAATTCATCTGTCAATTACTGTTATTTACTTACCTTTAGTGATTAAAAGCCAGTCCCTTGTAGAAATGTCCCGATAAATGTGGTAGCAGACGATGGTTACCTACGATATGGAAGTACGCTATTGCATCTGCGCAGAATTACCGGACGCACGGAATTACCGTACTCGCTTAATTGTAGCTACTAATCTTAAGAGTCATAAAAGGTCTTTGAACCGAACCAAATAGCTCAATAAAAGCTGTGTCCCATAAACTGCAATGTTGCCCCTCATTCTTTATTATTACACACTATATTTTCTATTTTTGTTCCACGAATACTTATTACATTCTTTGGTATTTCAACTTCATGTACTAAATTTATGCAGTGTTGAGAAAATACATTTCTCATCTTGTTTGATCACAGTTAATACAGAACTCACATCATGAGTGTAGAGCTGTGATTTGGTTCTTCGGTCAAGACATGACGCTACTACATTATGTCACCATCTACGTAAATCCTCTGGTTGGGTCATGGCTTGACTGAAGGACCCTATTGTGTCACCCAGCTACAGTTGGCCGTAATGTGTTTAAAACAGTAACATGCCCATTGGCTGCCATTGGATCTATAAACATAAGTTGCCCATAATTGTGACAGACATTAAAACAACATCTGGGAATATTATCATGATTATTGTCAAGAAATTATTATTGTTCTTTACAAAGCAAAAAGCAGGATCTATAGGGGATTTTTTCAATTTTGGTCATTTTAATCTGAAACAGACTTCTAGTACTGACCATGGCGTCAGTAGATATCATTACTAAATCATCTGAAGGATGTCTCTGCTAATCAAGTTTCATGAGAAATCCTTTTGTTTCAGCCCGTACTGTGGACGCTGTGTGAAGAAGTCACAAGCAGTTGCCCACAGGAGGGACATGCACATATGGTTGCGGACACAGGCTTCACCAAATACAGCAGTCTTGAGGAGCCTTGTCTCCAAAACACAAACCCATAGACAGATACTGGCACTGCAGCCTCGAAATGTGTATCAAATATGTAACTTCTCAGCCCTCAGGATTGCCAGGCCCTTACTCAGGGGCCCTGCTTCACCTTACAAAGTTGTCGTCTTCTCTCAGAGAGACATGTCGGTCATTGGGCGACTGGCTAGTGGTTTTGGGCGATTGCTGCGAGTCCGATATCTGGTACTGACGGGTGCCGTTGGAGGAGGTGTGGCAGTCAACAAGGTTGGTGAACAGACAATCGGTCAATATCCATCTTTGCACAAAAAAAATGTATTGTTACTATTTTCATTTGGTTTTAAATGTTTTCTGTCTACTGTCCTGTTTTCTGGAGGCACATAGTAAAGATGTCCAATGTTTTGATGTTTTGGTTGATAATTTGAACCCTACCGGTAGTTTTGTCCAGATATACTGTTGGCACTTTGGTTTTGGGATTTACCAAAGTATTAAAAGCTTTTTAACTTTCCTCCAACATCCAATGGAACTACTGGTGAAGACTGTTTCAATCTACATTGCTCTGTCTTCTGTTTTCTTACTTTCAATTTTGTGTATTTTGTAGAAGATTGACAGTTGGAAAGAATACTTTCCTGATCTACACTGGATGAAGGAATACATTCCGGAATCGGAGGCTCTGTCCCAGCTCGCATCCAGTATCCGAAATTTCGCCAAGCACACGATGGAAACTAATGAACAAATGGTTAATATGCTCATTCCATGTTTTCTCGATCCTCACCAGGCTCACTGCTGTATATACTGTCACTATAACTTAAACATGGAAATCCTGTTACATGCTGTTTTAAAAATAACACCCTTTAATGTTATAATTACTTTTGAAGATTTGGATGCTTGAGTGAGTGAGTGAGTCTAGTTTTACGCCGCACTCAGCAATATTCCAGCTATATGGCGGCGGTCTGTAAATAATCGAGTCTGGACCGGACAATCCAGTGATCAACAGCATGAGCATAGATCTGCGCAATTGGGATTCGATGACATGTGTCAACGAAGTCAGCAAGCCTGACCACCCGATCCCATTAGTCGCCTCCTACGACAAGCATGGGTTACTGAAGATCAATATTCTAACCGTTCACGGGACTTGGATGTTTGTCAGAAGCATGATGGTAAGACGCAAGTAATGGCATCAGGTTTCAGATCCGCTCACCTGGTAGATACATGTGGTTGTATCCCAGTTGTGTACAAAGATGTTCATGATATTAATCACAAGATTATCAGCTCCAGACTTGATTATTTACAGACATGTTGCTGGAATGTTGCTGAGAGTGTCAATAGACGAACACACAAACAGTTCATTGTAGACCCCAACTAAACAAATGATAAAGCATTCCTGCAGTGTTATGGATATTTTGCACCTTTGCCTCTGTTAAAGCAACAAAACTCCTAAAAAGAATTCCATTGTGAACAATCACTGTGTGTATTGTTGTATATAAGCAGTGTTGTAAACTCCCCAAACTTTCAGCCAGACAACTGGTCTGGTAACTCTCAAAAGTTACCAGACCAGCTGGAAAGTTGCCACTCCAGAATTTTCTGGATTAAGAAAAATAGAAAGGAGGTTACGTTAATAAGAGGAGGGATCTGTTTAATGTCAGGTTATTGTGACAATAACACACGTTTTCAAATGTTTTTAAGTCAAGGCTTTGGTCATCATATACATTACAAAATTACACTGATTTAACAGCCAGACCATCGGGCGGCGTGCAACATTTTTAAACTGACCGTCCGGTCGCAAAACAGACCGTCCCGGACAGTCGGGCAGGTGGGAGTTTGCAACGCTGATATAAGGAATACTCAATGTGCACAATGTGACCCCTTAAATGTATATAAATGAATAATGATAAGCCTCTGTAGTTGAGGTACTCTGGGTTTTGTTTTTACTGGTGTTTATGTTTGTGTTTGTTTTATGTTTTACTTATTCTCTGTATTCTAAGGTCTGCAAGTGATCTAAGTCGTGTATCACTGATTAAGAAAGGAACGGACTAAATTCTGCAGCTGTTCACCAAAATAATTCTAGTTATTTGACATCTCGAGCCGTAACAATGCGATGAGACCATGATGTGACACTTATACTGTTAATACGCTGTTGATATGATCTCTATCCCGATAATCAATGTTATGTCATAAGTTCGTATTCTCCCCCTTTCTGCAACTGAGTCATAAACATAAATAATTTGTTTTTAAATCTCAGACCGTGGAGATTGGATATTATGCAGAAGAAAGGCATAAGCTTTGGGCCTTGTGAACATTGTGCTATTTATTAGCAATAAGGGGCGGTGGGGTAGCCTAATGGTTAAAGCGTTAGCTCGTCACGCCGAAGACCCGGGTTCGAATCCCCACATAGGCACAATGTGTGAAGCCCATTTCTGGTGTCCCCGCCGTGATGTTGCTGGAATATTGCTAAAAGCGGCGTAAAACCAAACTCAGTCAGTCAGTCAATATTAGCAATAAGGAAATACCAGAGAACTGTTATTATGCAATAAAACTAGTAATGCATTGTGTAGCATGTAATATGATTCAGGAGTTGTAAATAAATGTATCACATAATTATGATATAATGTTTGGCCGTATCGTTGTACCACCATTGACAAGATGATGACAGTTTATAATGGTTGCATTACTGTTGACAACATGTCAGTTTGATTGTGGCTTTCTGTTTCAGAGTTGGCTAAAAACCAAACTGTCTGACAATAAAAAGGCTGTTGTGGATTGGCTGAATGAGCACTCACCACCTGACCTAGGGTCAACTTTGGTGGAAGGTAAAACCGGTAAATGTCGTCAGCTTTTTGCATCGAGGTCCATGGGAGATAACTCATGTCATGGATGTTGAATTTGTGTCTTTCCAGAAATCACTCACTCTTCAGTCCTGAAATTCCAGTATGTTGTGACTGTTGATGACAAGCACTGCTGCATGGCTTTAACTTGTATCTCACTAATTGGTCACTTCCACTGGCAAATGCATTACACTCATCTTTATGCCATTTAAATGCCTCACTCCACGAAGATCTGAAGACAACTCCAGTCATCATTGGGTTTCAAATTCGTGAAATATTTACTGTTAGGGGTAAAAACATCTACCACTTGTACCAGACCACTGGACAGTGTACTTTTGAAATTTGACTGTCCGAGATGAAAATAGACCGGGCAGGTGGGAATTTTAAACGCTGTTTATGTACATTGGCAGTATTTTCATTTATGATAATAATGGTCTCATTAATGGAAGAACCTATTCTTTTCATTATAACTATGAGGGATGGTGGGCATTACATTTAACATTACAATGATAAGGGGCGGTGTGGTAGCCTAGTGGTTAAAGCTTTTGCTTGGCACATTGAAGACACAGGTTCGATTCCCCACGTGTGTACAATATGTGAAGCTCATTTCTGGTGTCCCCAGCAGTCATATTGCTAGAATATTCCTAAAAGCAGCATAAAACTTAACTCACTAAGGGATACTTAATGTAAGCCTAATGATGAACAATGTATCACTGTGAATATCATACTGAGATATCTGGATATCATCTCACTATTGTGTTGTATCATTCTCCAGAACTGGAACATTTTCAGGATTATGTAAGATTTTGTTTAATCATATTAATAAACACTTCGGACTCTACCAGCTTAAAATTGTTCTAAGAATAAAATTCGTTTGAGAATTATACATATTATCATGTGGCTTTCTCCAAACTGAGCTCACTAGTAACATTTAGTACTAGTAGAGACCAAACAGAATGTTACTTGACTCTGTCTTTCAGTCAATTGTTTAAATTGGAGACTGAAGTGTGTTTGTAAATTGTGAACTGATCTTCATCGGAGTGAAGTACATTTCTTTGCTTTGTTAATTTTGATCTCGCAATTAACACATTTAGCCCACTCTTACCCAAGATACAAAATATCCAAGATATTGGCTTAAAATGAAAAAGTTATCATGATTGATTTCATGTGCTTTTGTTGAAACGTATCAATAATGATTTTGATGAAATGACATGAGTTATCTCCCCATGCCTTTCACCTGATAACCCAGCATCTTTGGTCTGTATCTTTTGGTTCTGCTCCTCATCTGTTTCATCTCACTTATATTTTTGTTACCATGGTTACAGTTGTAGATTTCTTTTTAATGGTTTTGTTATATGTATGTTTTCAGTGTATGTTTACCAGTTACCATGGTTACTGTTCCTGATTAAATATTATGGAGTATGTAAGTTTTCAACAATTTCTAGTGTCCCCTGCCGTGATGTTGCTGGAATATTGCTAAAATCGGCGTAAAACCAAAAACTCAGTCAGTCAGTCAGTTTCAATAAATGTGTCTGAAACAAGATTAAGAATTAACATGTTCTTAGTGATCATTCTAGTTATGTATTATTGTTGATAATTTATTGTTTAGTTTTTCTGCCCATTTTCTTTCCGAATCTGAAAAAAACCCATATGCATGTGTTTCATGAAGTTTGTAACATTCTATGCAACATAACGTGTTGAGGACTATACCTGTTACTCAAGATGACTTTTAGACAGTGGTCTGTCAAAGAAATACAAGTATGGTAGTTTTGTGTGTCTGTTTGTTGTAATGCTTCACGCACCAGTATTCAGCTATATGACTGTCTGTACATAATCGGGCTGTGGGGTATCCTAGTGGTTAAATCGTTGGCTCGTCACGCTGAAGACCCGGGTTCGATTCCCCACATTGGCATAATGTGTGAAGCCCATTTCTGGTGTTCCCCGCCGTGATATTGCTGGAATATTGCTAAAAGCGGCTTAAAACTAAACTCAGTCAAACTGTAATAATCAAGTCTGGACCAGACAATCCAGTGATTGACATCATGAGCACAATTCAATGGAGCTAGGATAAAATGACATACATCAACCAAGTCATCAAGCCTGACCACTCCATCCCTTTAGTCACCTCTAACGACAAGCTCACGATATGGCTGAAATATTGCTGATGTGACGTTAAATATTAACTCACTCACTCACTCTAACGACAAGCATGGGTTGATGAAGATAATTTCTTACCCTGATCTCTACACAGAAAAGATGTTAGTTATGACATCACTCATTTAGCTGACTTATTTCATGCAATGGTAAAATTTCACCGACAAACAGACCAGTAAATATCTTGGACGACATGGTATTCAGAAATCCTTGGACCGCCTCCGTGGTGTAGTGGTTAGAGCGTCTGCCCGGAGAGCGGAAGGTCGCGTGTTCGATCCCCGACCGCGTCATACCAAAAGACGTTAAAATATGGTACTTGTTGGTCCCTGCCTGGCGTTCGGCATTAATGGGTACATCAAGGACTGGTCGGCTCGGAGTCAGTATAATGTTTCTGAGTGGGGTATTCATGCTTCACTGCGGCATGGTATCTCAGTGATCTAGCACTATAAAACCAGCTTCAGTCTGGGCTGGTACAAGCAGCCGGTATTCACATACCTTGCTTGTCTATGTATTCTCAAGCACGACGTTAAACCCAATTTCACCTCACCTCACCCAGAAATCCTTGCTTGTCTTGTGAGGTGACTATTGTGAGGTTTTCAGGCCGCTGTCATATTGATGCGAGTCATTATAACCCAGTTGCATAGATTGATGCTCTTGATATCAATCACTGGATTCATTATTTACAGACCTTGGTCATATAGCTTGTATATTGCTGAGATCAGCATTAACCAACGAACAAGCAGAAATATGGTAAATTCTTCATAACAACATTATGGGGCTGGGACGATTCACCGATGCACCAATACATCATGATACATTTAAGTTTGATACAACTATTGCATCGTCGACTGGTGTATCGATACAAAACAATACACAACCTTTTTTCAAAACAATATTATCTTAACCATGTTAATGTACTTATTTAGAGAAAAATATGAAAGTATGATAGAGTTTCTTGTTTGTTTATTACAAAAGTGTTATTGTTATACACAAATACCATGAAATAAATCTTAATACTGTCATTCTTTCAAGGTGTATGTATCGTGATGCGTATCGTATCACAGGTAAAATATCGAGATACGTATCGTATCATGACATAGTGTATCATCCCAGCCCTACAACATAAACAGTTTATCATCATGATAGCACAATGATATGCAATTGTAACTTGGCCACCCAAAGCTTTTATGTCTTTAACATGCTGAACCAGCGAGGTGTATCGATTGACTGCATGCTCAGACATTTATGTAATCAATAAGATCACTTCTATATTATTTATCAAATACTGTTGATTATTTGTGAATTGTACTTCTTATTCATGTTGATGGCCAAACTCTGATTATTGGTTCACGGATTTCATTTTAAAATTCCTGGACGACAGTAGTGATGGTGACTGGACTGAATGCATTTTGTTAGAATAATGATTAATGTATAGCCAAACAGACCATTTATCCAACCTACACAATAAAATGCAACATACCCGTAATTTCCGAATATCTTGTGATAGATATTTGCTGGTGTTTTAATAATGGTGTATCAGTTATATCGTCACCTCCAGTCAATTTTGGGGGCTGTGGGGTAGCTTAGTGGTTGAAGTGTTGGCTCGTCACGCTGAAGACCCCGGGTTCGATTCCCCACATGGGTACAATGTGCGAAGCCCATTTCTGTTGTCCCCTGCCGTGATATTGCTGGAATATTGCTGAAAGCAGCGTAAAACCAAACTTGCCAATTGTGTGATCACTGGAATCCGTAAACCAATTTCAGAAAGTCTCGTCTGTAGAATTGTATGTATTCTGACATGTTGCTGCCATTTTGCCTCATCAGGGTTAAGTCGAGAGGTGCCCTTAGTCCTAGGCCCGACTCCAGGTGTGTAGAATACAAGAACATCTCCGTCATATCTGTATGTCTGTATGTAGATGGTGTGTTGTCATAGCAACCTGTGGTGGCCGTGCATCATCAGTACTGCCCCTTCAAAGTAGGATATGTTTGTCCAGTTTAGAGCAATGAAACCTTGTTCGTCATGAAATCAGCTCATGTCCCCTGTCATCAGCCCATGGCTGAGTGGGTAAGATGGCTGACTTTGTGTGCTGGCGATTACCAGTAGGTGGGTTCAAATTTGTTGGTAAGAAATCACACATCACATCGTATACATTTACAGGTTTTCTGGAAACATATATATTCATCCATGCAGTGAAATTGTTAACTGCCAGTTTTCAACAACCATTTGCAACATGCTACTGAAAAAAATAGAGCCTTTTTTTTTTTAATAAAACACTGACAAATTTATGGATTACAAGGTTTTTTATACTTTGTGAGAGCAACGTGATACATTCCTGGTAGACAACAATACAATAATCTGTACCAAACTGTTGCAATTTTTTAAAAAGTACAAGAGAAGTTGTTGTCTCGGTATTGTACTTCCCAACATCTGGAATGCAACTCAAAGAAATGGTTTGATATGTATTTAGATTGTGTCTATTTTTCAAAGCAATGTTCAGGTAAAGACTAAGCTTCTATGAAGTATTTTTGGTTAATTTGATGCATGATTGTTGGAGATTAGTTACCATGGTGATGGTGTTTCTCTTCTGTGTGTCACTTGTGTCAGAGGTGGATCCCAGGGTTGGAGGTGTAGGGTCGAATCTCAGAAACAAAAACTGAAAATACAGGACCGTTTCCTTTCTGTGAACATGATTAGTTGGACAACAGATTTCTTCTTGACAAATGTAGGCAGTGGGGTAGCCTAATGGTTAAAGCATCCGCTCGACCTGGGTTTGATTCCCCACTTGGGAACAATGGGTGAAGCCCCATTTCTGGTGTCCCCCGTCGTGATGTTGCTGGAATATTGCTAAAAGTGGCGTAAAACCAAACTCACTCACTCACTCACTCACTCACTCACTCACTCACTCACTCACTCACTCACTCACTCACTCACTCACTCACTCACTCACTCACTCACTCACTCACTCACTCACTCACTCACTCACTCACTCACTCACTCACTCTCACTCACTCACTCACTCACTCACTCACTCACTCAGTTCTTAAATAATATTATAAGATTCTTTAGCATTTTTATGAAATGTGAGGGATATGTAAATGTGTTCAGCATGTTTAAAGAAAGAATGCACACATTGCTGTAAGTGTCACCGCAACTGTTATGTCTTCATGGATTCATTTTGCACAAAGGGCGGTGGGGTAGCCTGGTGGGCTAAAGTGTTCGCTCGTTACGCCGAAGACCCGGGTTCGATTCCCCACATGGGTACAATGTGTGAAGCCCATTTCTGTTGTCCCCCGCCGGGATATTGCTGGAATATTGCTAAAAGCGGCGCAAAACCATACTCACTCACTCACTCACTCATTTTGCACAAACAATCAAAGGTCACTGAGTGGGTCCATGTTTTTGGCTCAGAATTTTTTTGGTTATTTTTCTCTCAGTGGAGTGATTAACAGGCTTTGTGTGTTGATGTATCCCTTTTCTTTATATATTTTTGTCTGTATGACTGTTAAATGCCATATTATTATACTTCTGGACATTGTTATGTGGACCAAAACATTAGAGTATAGTATTTCACCGCCATCTTGTTGTTTTTGAAGAAGCTCTGGATCCACCTGTGTGTGCTATATGTGTTTGTGATGAATGTGTTTTTAGGTAGGTGGGGGGAGGTGAGTGGTGTTCTTGTATTCTGCACACAGAGGACGGCTGGGTCACGCTCTGTGATCTGTGCTGCTTCCCACCCCTTGTGCTATATCCTCCCCATCCACCTGACCCTTCACTCCTTATCACAACCATCACTGCTTTCACAAAAATAAGTTCGTCCCTACCACCTCATAATTATTTGTCTACCTGTCAAGATCTGAGATAGAATTGATCTTCGGTAACCCATGCCTGTCGTAAGAGGCGACTAACGGGATCGAGTGGTCAGACTCGCTGACTTGGTTGACACATGTCATCGTATCCCAATTGTGTAGATTGATGCTCATGACGTTGATCACTGGATTGTCTGGTCCAGACTCAATTATTTACAGACTGATGCCAAATAGCTGGAATATGGCTGAATGTGGCGTAAAACTATACTCACTCACTCACTCACTCATAATGGTAAGGACTTGATACTGCTGTTCGCCAACACAATCATTTCAAGACGATTAATATGAATGAGTGATGACTTGTTCGATGCATGTGATCATATCCAAATTGTGTAGGTCAATGCTCATGATATCAATCACTGGATTGTTTGGTCCAGACTCAAATAGCCATAATATAGCTGGAACATTGCTGAGCCTGGTTACACAACAAACAATTGGTATGAATAGACAATCAAGTGGTACCTTTTAGGTTAGTGTACATGTTCTCCCTTCACCCAGGAATATATCCATCTGCACTATGATACAATCACAACCTGCATATATTTATATTTGTTGAGAAACTAAGGCCATGTTTGACCAGAATGCGAAACTGACACCCTTCCCTAAGCCCGTGTCCAGCAAAATTTTAGTTTGGCTGAAGATGGTTGAGTTTAATGTATACAACCCTATGAAGTAGTGATTGAGGAATTTAGTGTATATGAAAGTGTGAACTGGTGACAGTGATACTTTAATAAACATTAATTACATGGCAGTTACTATATGCATGAGATATTTTGATATCTGGAAGATGTCTCGCAGTTACTGAGGTACTTAAGACAGCGGCACAGTGCAATACGTTGTTGTGTACATGTGTCTCTTACAAGAAATACAGTAGAAAATACAGACGTGACTGTCAGCTTTAATGTCAGTACTGCAAACATTACTTCCTTGAAACATGGTTTTAACAGTTTTGCAGATGTCAGTGATATGAATGAACTAAATCACCATGCTCATTAAATGTGTGAGGTGAGGTGAGGTGATGGTTTATAGTATTTTGATTCAGTAATTTTGGAATGTCAAGAGTTGAACTGTGACTGACTCGTGTGAGTGTTTCCATGACAACCTGTGTGTTACTATGACTATGTATGTATGTATGTTACCATGACTACCTGTGTATGTTATTATGATGTGTGTATTTGTATTACCATGACTACATGTGCGTGTTGCCATGACTACGTGTGTATGTTACCATGACTATCTGTGTGTGTCAGATGCGAATGTGTCGACCACGACGGCGGTGTTCGGAGAGGCTAAGACTGGCGGTGCGGAATACAGCTCCGACTCAGTGAGTACTGCGATCATTAATGGCAAGGTTCGGAACAGTGAACAGTGCGTTTGCACTGGTTATTTCAAAAACTGTCAGTCATTATAGCATAAATATTGAAGAAACATTGTTTGAATAATGTTCAATATTGTTGAAACTCTTATAATACCATCATGAACTACTCGGGGCAGTGGGGTAGGTGTTTGCTTGTCACACCAAAGAACTAGGTTCGATTCCCCACATGGGTATAATGTGTGAAGCCCATTTCTGGTGTCCCCCGCCGTGATATTGCTGGAATATTGCTAAAAACGGCGTTAAACCAAACTCACTCACTCAAGAGCTAATCACTTCTACATCCTCCATACTTTCATTCTGTAATAGCCAATGTCTTTTGAGCTGGAAGTATTGATCAACAGCTTCATTAGGAGAGAGTTTAGTGCTGTCATTTGATTGTGGCATCATGGTAGCCAAGCGCATCACAGTGACGTAAGACATGTGAGCAGACATCCATGTTAACACCCTGTCCTTTCTCTCCTGTAGAGTGACAAGAAGAGGCTGGAGCGGGTCCAGGGGGAAATGATGGAGGTGCAGGTACGTCCCACAGCAGCGTCTTCATCCATTACCTGGATCAGCTGAATGGAAGTTGGATCAAAATACTTAAATAAAAATAAAAAAATAAAATAGTTAAATAGTATGTCTATTGTTGCAAAGTGACAAACACTGCAACTTAGACCTGGTTGGTTGTTAATGTCTATGATTTTCTGATGTTACCATGGCAGCTGATTATGATGTAATGATGTTGCCTTGGTTACAGCTGCGGTACCAGAAGGAGATCGGCGTCTGGAGAAGGACAATCGTGAGCTACGGAAACAGCTCCTGCTTAGGGAACAGAAGTCCGGGAAAAAGAGGGTCATGAAGGTGGGTAGTTTCATATCTCTGGCATACTCGCTGTGAATAGCTGATGCAGCGTATATTCATTCATTCATTCGTTCTCTGGAATATAACATGGTGTATATTTGTATTTCTTAATAATGGCTAATATTGATGAATTTAATTACTGCATTGAAACTTGATTTAGAAGTCTGTCGGACATGGTACACATTTGAAATTGTCCATGAACATTGAAAATGGGTTTGTGTCATAACCTGAAAAAAGATACAGGGATTTCTTGGGTTCATATACTACAATAATTTGATAAGGATGCATACTTTTCTTCCCAATTGCACAGATCGATGCTCATGCTGTTGATCACTGGATTGTCTGGTCTAGACTCGATTATTTACAGACTGCCGCCATATAGCTGGAATATTGCAGACTCACTCACTCACTCACTCATACTTTTCTATCTAGTATGAATGCTCACAATATTGGTTCAGTTGTCTCCTAATTAATGAAGCCCCAGCTGTTTGAATGACCCACCCTATTCCCAGTGAAGTTCATCCTGCAGACAGGGCTAAAAGTGAAAACAATTCGGCAGGCTAAAGGCTAAAAGTGAAAATAATTCGGCAGACTAAAGGCTAAAAGTGAAAACAATTCAGCAGGCTAAAGGCTAAAAGTGAAAACAATTCAGCAGGCTAAAGGCTAAAAGTGAAAACACTTCAGCAGGCTAAAGGCTAAAAGTGAAAACACTTCAGCAGGCTAAAGGCTAAAAGTGAAAACAATTCAGCAGGCTAAAGGCTAAAAGTGAAAACAATTCAGCAGGCTAAAGGCTAAAAGTGAAAACAATTCAGCATGCTAAAGGGTAAATACTAAGTACCCTGTTACTGTCAAATACTGGGTTTCCATATCAAAGTTTTAGAGGAACATTTTTCCGCCTCCTGTAGTGTTTGTTGTTTGTCACGCCGAAGACCCGGGTTCGATTCCCCACATGGGCACAATGTGTTAAGCCTATTTCTGGTGTCCCCTGCTGTGATATTGCTGGAATATTGCTAAAAGCGTCGAAAAACTAAACTCAGTCAGTCAGTCAGTTTGTTGTTTGTCCACAGAAGTCTCTGATTGATATGTACTCTGAAGTCCTGGATGATCTGACTGTGTACGACTCCAGCTACAACACACAGGACAACCTACCCAGGGTATGTAACAACGTCAGTACAGGGGGATGTACTACTATATGATGTGTTACACAGCAGGTCTTGTTCATAGTCTGTGTGACCTGCCCAGGGTACGTAACAACGTTGTGTCAATAGGATGTACTACTATATGATGTGTTACACAGCAGGTCTTGTTCATAGTCTGTGTGACCTGCCCAGGGTACGTAACAACGTTGTGTCAATAGGATGTACTACTATATGATGTGTTACACAGCAGGTCTTGTTCATAGTCTGGGTGACCTGCCCAGGGTACGTAACGACGACACAATAGGATGTACCACTAAATGATGTGTTACACAGCAGGTCTTGTTCATAGTCTGGGTGACCTGCCCAGGGTTCAGAGAATGTTGGCGACACAATAGGATGTACCACTAAATGATGTGTTACACAGCAGGTCTTGTTCATAGTCTGGGTGACCTGCCCAGGGTACGTAACGACCGGCGACACAATAGGATGTACCACTAAATGATGTGTTACACAGCAGGTCTTGTTCATAGTCTGGGTGACCTGCCCAGGGTACGTAACGACGGCGACACAATAGGATGTACCACTAAATGATGTGTTACACAGCAGGTCTTGTTCATAGTCTGGGTGACTTACCCAGGGTACGTAGAGATGCTGGCTCAATAGGACAAACTAGAGAGTGATATGTTTACAGCAGATCTTGCTTGTAGTCTCTGCCAAGTACCCTGGGTACATAGGTAGCCATGTTTGATGTATTACAGAGTGATATGTTAACATGCCCTTGTTCAAAGTGTGTGTGACCTCCTCCGTGGTGTAGTGGTTAGAGCCTCTGCCCAGAGAGCGGAAGGTCACGGGTTCGATCCCTAGCTGCGTCATACCAAAAGACGTTAAAATATGGTACTTGTTGGTCCCTGCGTGGCGCTTGGCATTAATTGGTACAACAAGGACCGGTTGGCTCAGAGTCAGTATAATGTGTCTGAGTGGGGTATTCATGCTTCACTGCGGCATGGTATCTCAGTGAGCTAGCACTATAAAACCAGCTTCAGTCTGGGCTAGTACAAGCAGCCACACATGCACATGCATGCACGTCGTCATATGAGCGAAATATTCTTAAGTAGAACATCATACCCCATTTCACCTCACCTCAAGGTGTTTGGGAAATGTAGTTCTTGAATGAAAAAGAGGATAAAAATTGCATAATAAGAATAATAAGTTATAGCCATGCTGCATTTTGTTCATAACTGAACAAGCACATTCTCTCAGTCGATTTCTAACATATTTATTTTTCCTTATCCTGACTCATGCTCTTTTGCTTGTCCCCTTCCTCTTGCGAACATAGTGGAACACTTGTATCTCCTTAATTGAAGCTCCCTTCAATGTAAAATCACTAATTGGTACTCACCCAAGAGTTGCCTCCCCTGCCTCAAGCGCGGGAACAGGTGTCGCCACCCTCTGGCCTCATGCTTCACTCTCTCCTTCTTCGCCCAGTGAGCAGGATGTGAGAGCGCCTGTGTCTCCTTACACACTATATCCTTTGGTTTTCTTAGTTAGTTACCTCTTATAGTTTACTATAAAGGTATAGCTAGTATCCTTCATTAATTTGCATTGATAAGTAATCGTATTTCTACTGTTTATTCACGTGAGTTCGTGATTGTTCAGCTAGTATTACGTTGATGAAAAACTGTACTATTTGTAGATTACGTTTTTCCGCTGCGGATCCGCATGTAGTATGCCCTAGTTGTACTACGCCTTGTGCGTTTGATTCACGTTGCAGTTACTGCATTAATTTAACCAATTCTGCCTTTAATAAATACCATCTTTGCGTCTTGAGACGTGTTGCAGATAGGTCACGCAAACTAGGTGTAGACATGGCCGATACATCGGATTTCCCATCCAGTCAGCTGCTGTCGAGCGATCCCCTCCCGTCTGGTGTTCTGCTTGAGACCCCATCGGAAGAGGGACGTGGGATGCAGTCATCGCAGATAAAGTCCAAGAGGGCCTCAACGTCTTCTCAACGCAGACTTCGTACCCCCAGGGCAGCGTCATCCTCCAAAGGGAAATCTACGAAGTCATCGAGAACTTTCTCAGCAGAGATCGTTCCAGCAGCAGAATTGGGCCTCTACGATGATCAACCAATCATCATACCCGACATACGCCACAAGAAGCAACCAGTGACAGCGACAGTGACTTCAGCAGAGATCACCATGCAGCCTGATGCCTCTACACTGATGTCAGACGAGATCGCGGAGGGCCCCACCGCTATCAGCGCAGAGAGGGCACCATCTACTACGCCGCAGATCATCCCAGACGATCTAATGAAGCAGATCATGATCATGATGGAAGGCCACTACAGACTGGAGAAGCAGCCATCCGAGGGTCCGAGCCTTCGCGAAGGCTCCAACGTAGACAGCACCCCAGAGGCACCCCCAGTCAACGTAGCAGCCACGACGATGCCACCTTCGCGAAGGAAGTCACAGACCACCTCCACGAAGGACCCAGATGTACAGCCTTCGCGAAGGCCTTCGCGAAGGCGGGAAAGATCATCACCCTCTTCGGCGTCATACTCAGATACGGAATCTGATCATCAGACCTCACGGAAGCCTTCGCGAAGGTCATATCACCGTTCCCCAGGACCGGACGCAGAGGAAGCTTCGCGAAGGCGTTCGCGAAGGACACCTGAACCCAGATCGTCATCATCATCTAAAAGGACATCGAGGGACTACACAAGAGCTTCGCGAAGCTACCAACGGTCCCCTCATAGGTCGCCAAGAAGATCAACCTATCGATGTAGATCACCAAGACGATCGCCTCGCCGATCACCACGCCGATCTCCACGTACATCACCACGTCGATCACCTCACAGGTCTGCACATAAGCCTACAACTAGATCTCCACAAGCGTCAAACGATATAGAGATAGAGCCACACAGTCCTACATCAGAAGAGCAACAACCTCTCATTTATGATGATGGAATGGAAGATGATGGAGGAATTATTTTCTCAGATGCAGAGATAAGATATTGGATGGTCAATAATCTAGATCTCTCATCACCTTCCAAGAGTGGCAATTCGGCGCAGACTTATCTGATGAAAGAAGACGATGCAGATGCTATTACACTACCCCCAATCGACCCGATTGCGGCGGTACCACAGAACCTAGATACAGCATTCAACAAAGCCACGAAGGTTCAAACACCACATCTGCCAAACTTTCACGCCAAGAAGTTCTCCACGCATAATATGGACCCCTTCTTCAAGGCACAAGACATCGATGAGAACTACAAGCTGATCTCCGATGCCAAGAACAAGTACTACAAGATTGATGATCGAAAATTGGTTCAGATAGAAACCATGACGAGGTGTATGTTCTTTGGTCTAAATAGATCTAGAACAATAAATGAGACACTTATCACCAGATTTCGTAACGACCTACCTCTGAAGATGATAGAATGATTTACTCGGCCCTACTGATGCAAAAGAAGGACCAGCAGTTCTTAACAGATCATCTCACGTCTGTCTCAGCAGCACTGACCTTAGCTCGTCGTCAAGGCCTCCTCGCTTCCTGCAACTGGGGTGAGAACTTTACAGCTCCACTATATACAGCCCCGTGGTCTTCCCCATCCATCTTTGACGGAGGAATAGACAAAGTCTCCAAGGAAGTCACCAAGGATTCCAGAGAAGTCCTGATGATTAAATCGATGGACACGCTAGCCAGTGTCATTCGACAGACTTCACAAAGATACTCAGGGAGATCTAAATTCACGGGCCTACAAAGAGCAAGAGACAGGAAGATAGCCAGTTCCAGGGGAAGAGATTCTTTTACGCCCATATGGCAACTATAGAGGAGGGTCAGGAAGAGGCAGGACACCCAGAGGTTCCCGCAACTATAAACGCTGAAAGACAGGTTCGGAACGACTGGAGTCTTCCACCCCCAGCCGTTCCAGTACAACCGTCACAAGTGGGTGGACGTCTCCAACTACACTGGGAAAACTGGGGAATACTTCAAGACACCTATGTCTCCAACATTCTTCAACGCGGATTTCGTATCCCACTACAGGCCAAGCCTCCACTAACAGTCAACCCTCCCAAGTTCGAGGTACAGGCACAGCAACTACTAAAGTTAAGAGAGGCTGTTACATTACTCCTAACCAAGCAGGCCATAGAAGTAATAGATCAAGGAAACATCGAACCAGGTTTCTACTCCCCAGTTTTCCTAGTACCCAAGAAAAACTCCAAGGAGAAATACAGACTCATTTACAACATGAGCTTCTTCAACAAGACTTATCTACGCGAGACCACCGAAGTTCCACATGATACATCTACCGCGAGTTACGGCACATGATTCGTCCCATGGACTACATGGGCAGTATAGATCTACAAGATGCCTATCTGCACATCCCTATACATCCCGAATCCAGGAAATACCTACGGTTTACTCTAGACGGGTTACATTACCAGTGGAAAGTACTCCCATTGAATAACATCAGCCCCATGGTTATTCACGAGGATAACGAAACCGATTGTCACCTATCTACATCGTCAAAGGGCTCTACGCAGTCGCGTTCTTCCTCGACGACGGGATACAAGTAGATCAAGATCCACAGCATCTCAAACTACAGTTAAACTACATCATAAAGCTACTAACACAGCTGGGATGGTTAGTAAACTTACACAAGTCGGACCTAGTACCATCGCCAAGATCTGCAATTCCTAGGCATTCGATTTATCACCAATCTCAACCGTATAGTGTACCAGAAGACCGTTGGCTCAAGATCAACAGATCATTCCTCCAGCCCTACTCTCTCCGCTACCACTTCGACAATGGCAGAGTTTACTAGGTCTTCTAACATCAGCCCAAGACTTGACAGTCATAGGCAGATTACAGTTACGTCCTTTACAGGTCTTCATCAACACACATCTCGGCGACCTACAACCATTCAGTCTACGGAACATCTCAGACCTCATCTACTATGGTGGACCAAGAAATCGAATGTCTCGCGAAGGGATCTGTTTAGCAGAGCAGGAATTCAAAACCCATTTATATGTAGGCGCAGCGTGCTCCAAGGTTGGGGAGCTCATCTCACCAACCAGGCGGCATCAGGGTTATGGAATCAGCTAGAAAGCAAGCTCCACATAAACTCATTAGAGATGAAAGCTGTAATCAGCGCCATAAGACATTGGAGCAACATTCTACAGAATGCGCACCTGATGATACGTGCCGACAACTTCGACAGTGGCGTTCTATGTGAACAGGCAAGGCTCAGCGAGATCGCCGAACCTTTTGACTTTAACCTTTCAACTGTTCGAATTAATCCAAGATCTAAATCTACATGTCAAAGCATGCCACATTCCCGAGCCAGGAATATACTAGCAGGCGCACTCTCTCGGCCACATCTACCGTCGCCCGACAGAATGGATGCTCAATACAGAGATATTTGCACAGATAATCAAGCAAATAGGGCCGCTAGTAGATCTATTAAGCCACAAGATTCAACAATCAACTACCGACATTACGTGTCACCAGTTCCAGACCCACAAGCATGGGCAACGGGCGCTCTAAGCATATCATGGGAAGGCCTCAATGCGTACGCGTTTCCGCCCCCAGCAATAATACCTCAAGTATTACAGAAAATCAGCCAAACACAGAGCCTACAACTCATTTTGGTCGCGCCCTACTGGCCGGCCAGAACGTGGTTTCCCGCTCTAATACAAGAAATCGGTCAACCGGCACTAGAGCTACCCAAGCGCTCAAAGCTGTTAATACATCCACACACCAAACAGGTGCACAGAAACCCAGAAGTATTCAAACTTCACGTATGGACTGTATTAAAATGTGTTTAAACAAGAGAGGATATTCTACCAGGGCGGCAAAAGCGGTCACGCTTGCCTTACGATACTCAACGCAGCGTACTTGTAATGCGGCGACAAATGGCACAGTTTTGAAAATTATGCAGCAAACAAGGGTTTTACAGCCAGAGATGCTACGCATCCTCAAGTGGCAGACTATTTGTGTTACTTTCGGGCAAAACAAACAATTAAAGGCTCGACATTGTCAACATATCTTGCAGCTTAGTTCTGTGATTTCTATGAGAGCGGGTGTTAAATTGACAAAACACCAGAGTTACTGGCCTTACTACGTGCTTTCCGATTGGAGGACCAAAAGCGGAAGTTCCACGCCCCAGCTTGGGATCTGAATGTAGTGCTACAAAACCTCACAAGTGAGGATTATGAACCATTGGAATCGACAACCTTTGAATTTCTCTCACAGAAAACAATTTTCCTGTTATCGCTAGCCACGGCAGCCATAATATCTGAAATTCACGCTCTAGATTATGAGAGGATACAGTTTGATGACAATCAAAACACAGCGCACCTGGGATTAAGATGGGATTTCATCGCCAAAAATCAACTACCAGGACAACCAGACAGGTTATTTCACGTCCCTGCGCTATCCTCGATTCTCGGATCTCAAGATACATTGGACTTATCTCTATGCCCAGTACGAGCTCTCAAAATCTATTTACGTCGTTCCAAAACAAGGCGAAGATCGCTCAGAAGATTGTTCATCCCGTTATCGCCTACTATTCAGACAGAAGTCTCTCGTACCACCATATCTATATGGATAAGAACTGTCATTCTACGCCACCTACAAGGCAGCAGGACTGGACCCTCCAACAGCATCAAATCCACATGAAATCAGGGCATTGGCCTCCACCCTCGCCCTTCACGGTAACTGTTCATTGAATACAATTATGGAAGGATGCTTCTGGAAATCTAACATGGTGTTTGCTAATCACTATCTGAGAGATATCACCACCGAGGACGTCTCTGGCATTCACCATTTCGGTCCTTTGGTCCTCGCTCAGCAACTGACAGTCCCTCGTAGGCGTTAATATTCACCCCCACGAGATTATTATGTATATTATACATACATTATTTAGCTTATAACTCCACGGAGTTCTAGGGCTATGTATATATTTAGCTTAGGTTATTCAACCTTAAGCTCATACTGAGTTTTATGTTCAGTTGTACAGCTTCTCTATCAGAGTAGCTTGTTATATCTATAATTTGGTATATCAGTCTATTAGTAATGTAATACCCCAGTTATGGTATATATAACCTATGGCTTATTATAAAGGAAATATCCTAAGTCAATGCCTTTATGAAGTTCCCGAGAGGGGTTATTACAGTATAAGTTATTTAAATCACTAATTATTAATCCAAAGTATTCTGTTTATGCCCACCACCACTCCGTGTGGATTCTACAAGCAAAGAGCATGAGTCAGGATAAGGAAAAATATGTAATTTTTGAGTAAAATTGATATTTTATACTTATCCTGACTCATGAGGTTAGCTCCTCCCATCCTCCCCACATAACACTTTGGATTTCCCTGTAAATTCAAGTGTTGGGCTCGCAAAATCAGGAGAGAGTGAAGCATGAGGCCAGAGGGTGGCGACACCTGTTCCCGCGCTTGCGGCAGGGGAGGCAACTCTTGGGTGAGTACCAATTAGTGATTTTACATTGAAGGGAGCTTCAATTAAGGAGATACAAGTGTTCCACTATGTTCGCAAGAGGAAGGGGACAAGCAAAAGAGCATGAGTCAGGATAAGTATAAAATATCAATTTTACTCAAAAAATTACATTTTTCACAAAATGTATAGCCTTTGTAGAAGGGGCAAGAAGTGGCCCAGAATTTCAGGCTTCTTGTTGTCCATACAAACTTCTCAGTTCAAGTAGATGACATCCAGTAACTCCCCAAACAGGTAACGTATCTTTGTGACAGATCCTAATGTATGTTTCCTTGATGCAGGTGGTGGTTGTTGGCGACCAGAGCTCCGGAAAGACAAGTGTCCTTGAAATGATCGCACAGGCCAGGATATTCCCAAGGTAGTTGAAACATTACTGATAATCTCATGCCAATTTCTGTGTTGTCTAAAGCAAGATAATTTTGTTTTTACTATACTGTCAGATTGGAAATATAGTCAGCTTCTGGGTAGCCTAGAGGTTTCAATTCTCCTACAAAATGTGACGGTTATTTCTGGTGTCCCATACCATGATGTTGCTGGAATATTGCTGAGAATAAACAATACTCACTGGAAATATGTATGTGTACAGTATTAGTCGTTAACGTTTGGCAATCTGATCTCGATCTCTCTCCCTACATCATTTCAGTGGATCAAAATAATTCTCAAAAAAATATCTCTGTTAAGCATAGGGTACTGTTAACGTATGGTATTCATTGGTTGGCATGGCTACCATGTGGTATCATGTTGTGTCTGGTATCTGTACGTTTCTCTAAATTCCCTCAACAGGGGCTCTGGTGAAATGATGACAAGGTCACCTGTGAAGGTCACGCTCAGTGAAGGCCCTTTCCATGTAGCAAAGTTCAAGGACAGCAACAGAGAATTTGACCTCACCAAAGAATCTGATGTAAGTGTGTTTGTGCATGTTTAGTTAACACCTTGCGAGTTAATATTAGATGTAAGAAGTTAAGAATTCAAACTTTCATGTAGAGAAACATGTTTCAGCCAACCCTTGTCCTACCAACCCCATGTATAAAACATTTGGAACAAATGATTTTGAAGGTTTATTGTGTTCAGGTGTATGTCATTACGTATAAGCCTGGATTATCTTCATTTTACGTTGATAAATACCCTAGACAACATTATAACAATACAATGCAAAACGTTTTCAACAATTTAAGGGGTCTGGTGGAATTTGAATTAAGTGACCCGTAACCCTTTTTTTTTTAAAAGAACGCAATCGCCTTAGACTTGTGTGGCAATTAAAGAAAATATATTTTACTACTGTACAAATCAAACAAACTATAAATATGGAAAACTGATGAGTCAAACTTCTGTTTAAATTTGTTACCCAGCAGTGAATGGGTACCAGGTGGGATAAGACTGTTGTATGACTTGTCAACTTTCTAGGACCTCAGGGGCATCTTGGGTTAACTGGGGTAAAAATATGTTTGCTCTTTGTGCATAATTTGTCCTCGCAGTACTAAGCATCTTTGAGGTACATATAAGGTGCTCTACAGATGTATTATATAGAAAATTGTTGTTTTTCAGCTGGCTGCCCTGAGACGCGAAGTCGAGCTGAGGATGAAGGCCAGTGTACAGAAGGGCCAGACAGTCAGTAATGAGGTATGCTCAATTTGTTGCATTCATAAAGGTTAGGATTGCCTATGAATTACCACTTATCCATTGTGCCCTTTCAAGAATAAAGCTGTGCAGAGTTGTCTCCCTTAGAATGTCCCTATTCAATAAACAAGACATTGTTATCCATAAAGTCACATTCTTCATGATATATTCATGACCTCTGGGTTGCTGATAATAAACAAATATTGTGGCATGTAGCATTTGGTCATTTGGAATTCTAAATACATGCTGTGTCACAAACTTTCAAGATGATCACTCATTGTAGGGCTTCCAGGTTACGATTGGACCCCAGCAATGTGTGTTTGTTTATGTTTGCCACAAGAGAGAAATAAATGGATTTGGTGGTTAGTGGCCAGATCATGAGTCATCTTGTGTTTGACATCGCTCACAATATAAAAATCTGATCAAGATTTGATACGGATGATGTCCTAAGCAGGAATATTGCAGAGTGCAGTGTTGATAACATCCAGATCCTGTTGATGGATTGTCGATGAGGCAGCATTAAGTTACAAACAAACAAACAAACAAACGTGCCCCTGTTGATGTTTATTTACTGTTGTCAGTGTATCTTCTCCTCTTCCTCCACAGTGCATCTCCATGTCAGTAGCAGGACCAGGCCTTCAGAGGATGGTTCTTGTAGACCTGCCCGGAATCATTTCTGTAAGTTGATGATAGAAATAACACTCTGTTTTATGAAAGTATTGAGATCTGAGTTAAAATATGAAGCATCTTGTCTCTGCAATATTGCTTAGTGTTGCATGAAAAACACTTAAAAATTGTCTGTCTGATTTTCTTGTATTGAACCAGTGGAGTGTTGATCACTGTCATGACAGATGTGGCGACAAGGACTATTTCCAGGTACAATCATGCATTAATTTGTGATTTAGAAACCACTGTTAACTGTTTTCTTGTGAAACGTGGAGAATCATGGTTGTTAGCTCAACTTGTAGACATGATTGGATGAGTGAGTGACTATGAGGAGGTGTGTGAGTGACTGATTGAATGGCACTGATTTGAATGACCCTTTGTTGCAATGACTTATTGTAATGCTGTTCCTTTATTATCCCCCTGGCATGTAATGTGGGGGATATATTGGACGGCTCGTCCGTCTGTCCGTTGGTCCGTCCACCTGTCCGTCCATAATCATTTTGTTTCCTGGAGCATAACTCAAAACCTGTTCAGTATTTTTCAACAAGACTTGGCAGATCTATCAAACAGAACCTAATGGGGTGCCTTTTGCTATTTACAGAATTTTGTCATATTTATTTTTCATGATTTCCATGGAAACATGTTGGACTTAGTCTCAAAAAGGAAGGGTGGGCTTCGTTTCCGGAGCACAACTCAAACACCTTTCAATATATTTTTACAGAACTTAAAAGATATATGAGACATACCCTAAAGAGGTGCCTTTTGCTATTTGCGGATTTTGGGCATTTTTATTTTTCTTGGTTTCCATGGAAATGGTTTGGACTTAGTCTCAAAAAGGAGGCAGATACCAAAATGGTGCCTTTTGCTATTTGCAAATATGTGGCATTTATGTTTTTCCAGGTTTCCATGGATACCATTCAAACTTAAAAAATCAACTTTGAGTAACTGTCAGATGATTTGTTTTATCAAATATGTGGTGGCCGGGGGGATTTGTCATCTTATTGTCATGACTCTGACCAATGGATAAAGCTATGGAATACAAGCAAGTTTTACAGTTCATAAACTTGATTAGGATTCATAAGAAGACCAAACTATCACTTAACATGCTAAATCCTGTCTCCTGTCTACTGCATCTGTTATGCTAATCACTTGAAATTGATTCAAATTGTCAACCTGCTCAAAATAATGGACTCAGGCCATTCCACTTCTTTTGTTCTCTTTTATGCCCATTTCTCAGGTTGCCTAGTTGTCTAAGGTTGAGCAGATCACCATGCAAAGATTATCGCTTTGGCACACAGAAACCTCTGACCAGTTTGGACCTTTGTTTTCCCTGACCATGTTTGTAGGATTTCAGTACCATACCTGGAGTAGCCTAGTGGTTAAAGTGTTCACTTGACACGCCGAAGGTCCAGGTTCGATTCCCCACATGGGTACAATGTGTGAAGCCCATTTCTTGTGTCCCCTGCTGTATACTGTTGGAATATTGCTAAAGGCGGCGTAAAACTACACTGACTCACTGACTCACTCACTGACTCACTCACTGACTCACTCACTCACTCACTCACTCACTCACTCACTCACTCACTCACTCACTCACTCACTCACTCACTCACTCACTCACTCACTCACTCACTCACTCACTCACTCACTCACTCACTCACTCACTCACTCACTCACTCACTCTCACTCACTCACTCACTCACTCACTCACTCACTCACTCGGTCGGTACCATACCTGTGCTCAATAGTTTCACTTATGTGTAAAACATGAGAGACCTGCAAGACTCCTTGCTCTCCTTCCACAGATATGACATACTGTGGCATTACTGGAATTCTGTTCAATATGGCTTTACGTTTAAGACTCTCATTTCGTAATTCACTGACTGTATGTTTGTTGACCAGACGGTGACGACCGGCATGGCGCCCGACACGAAGGACTCCATTAAGGGGATGTGCAAGTCTCACATGGAGAACCCCAACTCTATCATCCTGTGTATTCAAGGTAGAGTCAACATTTCTCTTCTTCATCTTGCACAACAAGAGAGAGGACATTCTCCTCACATTGTTTGGGAAGGAAAACCAAGTTCTACGGATAGTCAACTTCTTTATTTCAATGAGTGTGACGTTTCAGCATAGGTACTAACACCGTTATCAAGCAATTGATCACTTGCTTGATAACGGTATTAGTACCTACGCTAAAACGACCGCCTCCGTGGTGTAGTGGCTAGAGCGTCCGCCCGGAGAGCGGAAGATCGCAGGTTCGATCTCCAACCGCGTCATACCAAAAGACGTTAAAATATGGTACTTGTTGGTCCCTGCCTGGCGCTCGGCATTAATGGGTACAACAAGGACTGGTCGGCTCGGAATCAGTATAATGTGTCTGAGTGGGGTATTCATGCTTCACTGCGGCATGGTATCTCAGTGGGCTAGCACTATAAAAACCAGCTTCAGTCTGGGCTAGTAAAAGCAGCCAGACATACACATACACACGCATGCACGTCGTCATATGAGTGAAATATTCTCAAGCACGACGTTAAACCCAATTTCACCTCACCTCACCTACGCTGAAACATCGCACTCCTTGCAAAAAGAAAGTTGACTATCCATAGAACTTGGTTTTCCTTCATCTTTACAACTTCTAAGATGCCTCTCAAAGAACTTATTGTTTGGGAAGCATATCTTTTGTTCCAGAATTGGTTGTTCTCGTTCTGAAATCATAATGTTCATGGCACTGTTAATCCTGTGAACATGATGGCAGTGCTAGTATTTATCAGGACTGAAAGTACGAACCGATCAAATACCTGTCCTTCTTCTGCAAGAGTCTTTGCCGGTGCTTCACATTCAAAGCTTTGAACTTCTTTGAGTGGCAGTTTAGAAGTTGGAGAGTACAATATTTATTTCGAAATAAAAGAAGTTGTTCTCCATAGAGTTTGTTCAATATTTTAAGCTTTTATGAATATTTTAGAGATAGCAAACTTGGAAATTGAAGTGTGTTGTCATGCTAACAGTTTGCTACCATTAGATGTGGATCATATCATATATGAGAATTATTAATTATCAGAAATTGCACAATATCATTCAAATTTTGGCCATTAACTGATAAATGCAAATAGATTTGGAAAAAATTGTGAAATTTGTGCCATTCAGAAATGTAGAGGTACACTGTTTATAATACAGTGTACATTGTCAATAGTGTGACAGGCCAACCTGTTGCCCATAGTGTGGTGACAGAGAACAAATGGTAAATGGAGGAGAGAATATGATAGCCACAATGACTTAGTCAATTGCTACTAACTCTGTCCTTGATCAGCTCATGGATTGTCACTTACTTTCATACCCAGAGTATGTCTCAAACTAATGTCTGCAAGAAGACTACATAAAGATTACATACTAGTAACTACATTTCTGTGTGGAACATGCAGGGATTTACAGGACGCGAATTCCTGCGTCCTATACGCTTAAAAATTGACAATGGACGCAACCAAATTTATTAGCGCATCCACAAATACTATTTGTAAAACTTCCAATCCAGTGACAATACGTTATCACTGAGTTTGCTACTAGCTGGGCTATGGTATTATTTGCAATTTAATTACTGTAACAATGTGATGATCATGATACACAATACAATAACAGTATTGATAATAATATTTAAGTGTCTGGGACCCCCATTTGGTTGTCCAGGACCGCAGAAAATTTAGAGTATGAGTCCCAGGGACACACAAATACAGGACTCCATGTAAATCACTGGACACTTACATACACACGCATGCAAGTTGTCATATGAGCGAAATATTCTCAAGTATGACGTAAAACTCAATTTCACCTCACCTCACTTACATATATAGCTATTATATGGCACATGCACTCACTCACCCACCCACCCACCCACTCACTCACTCACTCACTCACTCACCTATACTATAGCAAAATTGCAAAATATGATCCACAAGAGGCACTCATAAAATCGTCCTCATCCAAACACCAGTGATGTAAGAGACTGTAACTGTCCTGCAGATGGGTCCCTGGATGCGGAGCGGAGCAATGTGACGGAGCTGGTCAGTCAGATGGACCCCAAGGGGAAGAGGACCATCTTTGTGTTGACCAAGGTGGACCTGGCAGAGAGCAGCTTGTACAACCCAGACAGGGTAGGCATGTCTTCAGTGTGTTACCAGACGCTGGAGCTGATCCTTTTTTGATAATTGATATCTACAAATGTAGGCTATTTACTTGATTAAGTGTCAGGTCTTGATTAGACACAGACCCTTGATTAGACACAGACCCTTGATTAGGCACAGACCCTTGATTAGACACAGACCCTTGATTAGACACAGACCCTTGATTAGACACAGACCCTTGATTAAACACCAGGTCTCCAATATATGCCATTTATTGATTTAACACCAGGTGCTGTGTTCTGCTTGGATTCTACCCAATTTATCTTTGCAATTAAACTCTGGGGTAAAAGTGTCTGAAACAGGCTTTAATTGAGGAAATAGAGTAGTAATACTTTAGTCATTATTTATGTTACATTATTCTCAATATTTGCTGACTTTTTGTCCTAAGCCAATTTTGAACCATTATAATGCATAACTTCATAATGGCAACATGGAGGTTTCAGATTACGTCCCTTTGTAAGTGCTGTCTTTAGAAAAGGCGAAAATAGGTCTTTATTTCACTGGAAAGTGGGGCTGTTTCAAGACCATCGCTAATTTAAGCATGCCGTTTCATGGCTACAGGGAGTGACCTTTTTCTCCCTCCCGAATAAGATCAGGGCATCAACTCTCCGGAGAAGATGGATTAAACTAAATTTAGTGGGTTTGGCCACGCGTCTATGAATAGATGCAATGAAGCCATATCATCGGGAGTCATTAGTGCTGGTAAACCAAGTTCAACTGCCTTAATTGCCAACTCATGCGGTTCTGCCAAAGTGTAATTTGACACAGTCATACCCTTTGCCGTTAGTAATGATCTTAATTCAGGTTTCAGCATTGAATTGATACATTTGGTATTACCTGACATTGAGACACTAAAACACAGCCCCACCTTACGGTTTCTTGCACAACCTATTTGCGCCTCCCAACGCAGAAGAGAGACATCTCGAAACCTCAATATTGACTGAACCGGTATAGCAAATATTTTACTTCTAAATTTTTAATTTTTCATCACAAAATTGTGTTGTCTGTTTTGAATGTGAATGTTGAACTGCAGCTTGTCCTCATGGCTATACAATAACCACAGTTCTACATCCATCCTCGCGTGTTTCCTAAATCTGTCCAACTTTTGTTTCCAGATTAAATCTATTTTAGAAGGACGACTTTTCCCTATGCAAGCTCTGGGCTACTTCGCTGTTGTCACTGGAAGAGGTAGGAGTGTTATTGCTCTGTGTGGGAGTTTACTCCATTCCACAAGGTTGAACAAACAGCATCTGGGTTGTTCATTATATGAAAACCTTTATTAAAAGTATTGTGCTTTGTACACCATGTATGTGTTAAGCCTATTTCTGGTGTCCTTGGCTCTCACGTGATGATATTGCAATATTGCTAAAAGCTGCATAAAACTAAACTCTGTCAGTCAGTCAGTTGTACACCATGTGGCATAACATTATTTGACAGCTATTGAAAGCCTTGTATGCCTTCACTCCTTGGCTCATTCCCACTCACTGATTCATTTCACTCACTCACTTGCCCCTTCCATCCACCCACTCTCTCACTCACTCACTGCCCGGCCCATCCATCTACTCTCTCACTCACTCACCCACTCACTCCCATCCACCTACTCTCTCACTCCTTGCATCCATCTTCCCACTCACTCACCTACTCACTTGCCCATCCATCTACCACTCCACTCACCCACTCACTTGCCCATCCATCTACCCACTCTCTCACTCACTCTGCCCGGCCCATCCTACCCACTCTCTCCATCTCTCTCACTCCGCCAACTCACTCTCCCATCCATCTACCCACTCTCTCACTCACCCACTCACTTGCCCATCCATCTACCCACTCTCTCACTCACCCACTCACTTGCCCATCCATCTACCCACTCTCTCACTCCATCCACCTCACTCACCCGCACTCACTTGCCCATCCATCTACCCACTCTCTCTCACTCCATCCAACCACTTCTCTCACAAGCCTTCTTGCCCATCCATCCATCTCACTCACTCATTTACTTCTACATATCCATCCACCCACTCTCTTCACTCACCCACTCACTTGCACCCACTCTCTCACTCACCCACTCACTCTGCCCATCTACCCACCCTCCGCACCCTCTGCCCATCCATCCACCACCCACTCTCTCACCTCCACCGACTCACTTGCCCATCCATCTACCTCACTTGCCCATCCGCTCACTCCACTCTCTCACTCACTCCCACTCTCACTTTGCCCATCCATCTACCCACTCTCTCACTCACCCACTCACTTGCCCATCCATCCATCCACCCTCCACTCACCCACTCTACTCTCTCACTCACTCCATCTACCCACCCTTCATCTACCCCATCTCTCTCACTCACCAACTCTCTTGCCCATCCATCTACCCACCCACTCTCTCCACTCACTCATTTACTTATCTACCCATCAAATTACTCTCATTTCACTCATTAACTCCACCACTCACTCATTTCACTCACAAGCACAGGCACCCACTTATCCGTCACCCACTCACTCACTCACTTATCCGTCACCCACTCACTCTCCTGGTTTTATTCATTTCCAGGCAATACCAATGACAGTATAGCAAGTATCAAAGACTACGAGGATCGATTCTTCAGAAACTCACGGCTCTTTAAGTAAGTCTCTGTAAATGTATTCAGTATATTTCATTTGTAACCATAAGCAATAGAAAGCCTGAGGGGTGTCGCTATATGTCTACATCATGTATTGCTATACCATGTTTCCATGAATTCACAATGTTATTCAAAGATAACAGTAAATGAGAAATTCTCCTCTTGGATCGGCTTATCCTGTGTCTATTGACAAGTGTGATATTGGATAGAACTGATATTGTTGACTCTTGACAACCCTCCTTAAGATATTGTCAATCTTTTAATCTGAACGGAGCGGTGGGGTAGCCTAATGGTTAAAGCATTGGCTCGTCACGCCGAAGACCCCGGTTCGAATCCCAACATGGGCACAATGTGTGAAGCCCATTTCTGGTGTCCCCCGCCCTGATGTTGTTGGAATATTGCTAAAAGCGGAGTAAAACCAAACTCAGTCAGTCAGTCAGTTTAATCTGAACATGGGTCACAGGTTAACTTAACTTCCTAGGACTTCATGTTCATGCTATCTACCACTGGTTTGGCTGAATAATATTTGACTATATACAGGTTCTAATATAGCTGAAATATTTCCGACTGATTTAGTGCTAAGATTATTATTTGTCAAACGGGTGTCTAAATGAATACTGTATGAATCTCTTTAACGTGTTTGACGTGTCAAAGTATGTTTGACATTGTTCATAACATCAACCTCTGGTTTAGCCTGGTCCTGTTTCTGTTTATACAACTACAAGCATATTGCTTCAACCATCCATTTAAACCTGCATCAGCAATATGTGTAAGAGTTATCTGCTCCTGACAGAGACGGCGTGTTGAAACCCACTCAGATGACGACACAGAACCTCAGCATGGCTGTGTCTGACATATTCTGGAAGATGGTCAAGGAGACGGTGGAACAGCAAGCTGATGCCTTCAAAGGTAAGCATTGTTGCATATATAAACTGTTGTTGTCCAAAAGCCACATTCCACAATACACAATACACATAAGGCAATGGTGATATTGGCTCACTCATTAAAGCTGTAAGATTATCAAGAGCACCTTTGGAAATGGTCTCATCACTTTGACTATAATATGTCTTAACATGGATAGTTGCATCAGACATACTGAGCGCTTTGATTGACATGAAAGCATATTTAAGATTGGGTAAGATACGATTATCAATAGCCAGCCAAAATCATCATACAAGCCTAGACATCAAAGAAATATAATTTGCTTTGCATTCTTTCCACTGGAAATTGATTTCCTTTTTTTAACAGCCACAAGATTCAACCTGGAGACGGAATGGAAGAACACATTCCCTCGCATCAGGGAATTGGACAGGGTAAGATAACGCTCCTTACTGTCATCATCATCATCATCAGCAGCAGCAGCAGCAGCAGCATCAACCAAAGCTTCATGTACACTTTCTAGACACTTTGCCTGATACCTTATTCACTGAAGATTTGAGTACTTTCTGAATTTGGCATCTGCTCTCATTCTAAATCACCTGGTACAGTTTGCCCTGTCTACTGAAGCACTGCAATGTGGTGCGCAGAGTTGCCTCCCTTGGGAGCACCAGGAACTTGTGATTGTGGGTTCACATTCTGGTTCACCCTGAATATGTTTCTAGATTTATTTAGGACTTGACCTTGTTCATGCGCTTGATCAAAGCAGTAAACATCTTAAGACTGCTTATATTTATATGATATGATATCCTGGGTACGCTTCATTACATCTTAAGACTGCTTATGTTTATATGATATGATATCCTGGGTGTGCTTCATTACATCTTAATCTGTTTTCTGACAGAACGAGCTGTTTGAGAAGGCACGGGGTGAGATCCTCGATGAAGTTATAAATTTGAGTCAGGTTACTCCAAAACAGTGGTAAGTGCAGACAAAGCTAGAGATCCTTTGATAAGAACAAACACTGTAAACTTTAATTCACATTAATTAACTCTAACTCTCTCATCCACTTAAATGTGCAGCAGTTGAGTTTCCTTGTATGTTTTGACAATTATATTTGATATAAAGATCTACTGTATCATGTTAATATTATACAGTAAACTACGGTTGAAATGAACAGGGATACAGATTTTTGTTTGTAAAACCCTGTAGTTTGTTATGCACAATTTGGCTTAATATCCTGGAAGTGGCAAGGACCAAACACTCAGTTAGTTTTATCTGTCAGTTAGCTATTGTTGTATACACAGTTAACTGTGTTTTATAATTTAATCATTAGGACAGTTGTTACCACTGAGTGCCGGCTTCCTCCTACAATACACTCAGTCTACCACCATGAACGTGTCTTGTGTTCTTGTTGGCAGGGAGAATATTTTCTACAAGAAGTTGTGGGAGAAGAATGCCACGCACGTACTGGAGAACATCTACCTACCAGCAGCCCAGGCCGAGAACTCTGGGTAAGAGTACCACAAGCACTAGCTGTGTGTTCATAGAGACAGATTATTGTCTATACTCACTCACTCACTCACTCACTCGACCGCCTCCATTGTCTGAGTGGGGTATTCATGCTTCACTGCGGCGTGGTACCTCAGTGAGCTAGTACTGTAAAACCAGCTTAAGTCTGGGCTAGTACAAGCAGCCATACATACACATACACACGCATGCACGTCATCACATGAGCGAAATATTCTCAAGCACGACGTTAAACCCAATTTCACCTCACCTCACCTCTCACTCACTCACTCACTCACTCACTCACCCACTCACGGTTGTCATTTAGCTGGAATACTGCTGAATGCGCTGGTAAACAATTCCATATTCATTCACTCATTCCTTTACTTTTCACTCACTCCATTTCCCCTTCACGCACTCCTTCACTAATTCCTGCTTAACTCCTTCACTTTCCCTTTACTCATTTATTCACACACTGACTATAGTACTTTTGTTGTTACAGGACCTTCAATACTGCTATAGACATCAAGCTTAAGGCATGGGCCGATGTGCAACTTCCAAAACGATGTGTTGAGGTATATCTATATCACTCTCCTTACGTTGCAAGAATTATATTCAGTGTTGTTCTGTGTTGCCTGCCACTGGCTGGTGATAATATTAAGATATGGTCCAGACAGTCACATTTTAAGATGGTGGAAAGAAATGTTCAGAGGTCAGCATCACTGACCCAGAACTTCAAGATAGGTGAAGATTTTGTTCTTCAATCAACAATAGCTAATATATACTTCCCATCAAAAGTTTAGACTCCCTAGTGTAAACATAGCTTACTTCAGTTCTAAACTAAATTTTGCAAAATATTACATACAGTTTAAAGGTACTGTTTACACATGAACAGATGTATTGTAATCAAATTTGTAACTTTGAAAAGATTATTGTCATGAGTTCAATAAATGATGAGTGAAAATTGGCAAATACTTAACAAAACTTTACTCCAAGACGCAGCTGTTCACATGCATATTTGCAATGCTTTTCAGCAATTTGATGCATGTTCCTCTTGCAGTTCATGTGCATAAAGTTTGTAGTTGGTTCCCCCAAGTCAGTGGAGAAATCAATCTTCGATGTAACCATGTATATATACATAACGTATGGTGAGTGTTTTAGGTGAGTCTAAACTTTTGATGGGAAGTATGTTTTCTGCTTGTTGAACCCATTGATTGATCACTTTCCTTGGTCTGTCAACATGATGCTTATGTGTATCAGGGTAACACCAACCTGGCCAATGCCTTTATCAACCCGGTAAGGTCCGGGTTAGAATTGGCCTTCAATAACCCATGCATGGCATAAGAGGCGACTAACGGATCAGGTGGTCAGGCTCGCTGACAGAGTTGATACATGTCATCATCATTACATAGATCGATGCTCATGTTGTTGAGGGGCGGTGGGGTAGCCTAATGGTTAAAGCGTTGGCTCGTCACGCCAAAGACTCGGGTTCAAATCCCCACATGGGCACAATGTGTGAAGCCCATTTCTGGTGTCCCCCGCGGTGATGTTGCTGGAATATTGCTAAAAGTGGCGTAAAACCAATCTCAGTCAGTCAGTCAGTCAGTCAGTCAGTCATGTTGTTGATCACTAGATTGTCTGGTCCAGACTGGATTATTTACAGACTGCCACCATATAGCTGGAATATTGCTGAGTGCGGTGTTAAACAACAAACAAACAAAACTGAGATGTTTTGCTGAGAGTTCTTCACTGAAATACAGTTAAGCAACTCACTCACTGTAATGGCTGGTTTCAGGTCGGGTGGGAGACTCTACATGAAGAGTTTGAGAAGCTGGTTGGCCGAGACCAAGACAAGAAGCACCATGATGACATCTTTAACCAACTCAAGTCTGCCGTCATTGAGGGTTCCAAGGACCGACACAAGTGGGATGAGAAGGCAGAGCAGAGTCTGGTGAGTTGATGCCCAGAGTCAGATGATGTATGTGTCGGAGAGTAATCTACGTGTGAGGCAGAAAGTAATCTACGTGTGAGGCAGAAAGTAATCTAAATGTAACCTGTGTAAGAAACCAACCTTTGGTGTATCAAAAAGGAACCCACCTGTGTTTCAGAGAGTAATGTATGTGGCTGAGAGATTAATATGAGTGTTTTATAGTGTAGTCTACCTGTGTTTCAAATAATATGTATGTTTGTTTCAAAGTTATCTACCTTTGTGTCAGAGTTATCCACTTTGTTTAAGAGAGATATCTATCTTTGTGTCAGAGTAATCTCCTTTGTTTAAGAGAGTTATCTACCTTTGTGTCAGCGTTATCCACTTTGTTACAGAGAGTTATCTACCTTTGCGTCAGAGTAAACCACCTTTGTTTCAGAGAGTTATCTACCTTTGTGTCAGAGTAATCCACCTCTATTTCAGAGAGTTATCTATCTTTGTGTCAGAGTAAACTACCTTTGTTTCAGAGAGTAATCCAGGTGAACATCTTGGAAGACCGGTCTGTGACTGACAAGCGACACTGGGATGCTGCAATCAAGTTTATGGAGGACACCTTGAAAGAAAAACTGAAGCAGTGTGAGTATTTACTGTATTGTCAAGGCAGTATAGGCACCTAGTGGATAAACTGTATCTGTGGCCCAGGTTCCTGGAGTGTAACTGTGGCCCAGGTTCCTGGAGTGTATCTGTGGCCCAGGTTCCTGGAGTGTAACTGTGGCCCAGGTTCCTGGAGTGTAACTGTGGCCCAGGTTCCTGGAGTGTAACTGTGGCCCAGGTTCCTGGAGTGTAACTGTGGCCCAGGTTCCTGGAGTGTATCTGTGGCCCAGGTTCCTGGAGTGTATCTGTGGCCCAGGTTCCTGGAGTGTAACTGTGGCCCAGGTTCCTGGAGTGTAACTGTGGCCCAGGTTCCTGGAGTGTATCTGTGGCCCAGGTTCCTGGAGTGTATCTGTGGCCCAGGTTCCTGGAGTGTATCTGTGGCCCAGGTTCCTGGAGTGTAACTGTGGCCCAGGTTCCTGGAGTGTGGCCCAGGTTCCTGGAGTGTAACTGTGGCCCAGGTTCCTGGAGTGTAACTGTGGCCCAGGTTCCTGGAGTGTATCTGTGGCCCAGGTTCCTGGAGTGTAACTGTAGTGTAACTGTGGCCCAGGTTCCTGGAGTGTATCTGTGGCCCAGGTTCCTGGAGTGTATCTGTGGCCCAGGTTCCTGGAGTGTAACAGCCATGTTTGATTGAATGTCATCAGTTTGATCTGATCTCAAGATTAGATAAAGTTTGTTTATTCGATGCTGTATTTCACAGTCAGCTGTATTCAATCTAAGACAGTGAGTTCAGTACATTGTAGAGATTAGAACATACTAGTGGTGGACAGTACGAGCATCAACAATGTCATTGACTGAAGTCAACCAACTCTCACTGCCTTGACTTGTATGGAGTCTTTGAAGGGCATTTAGAAGTGATACACATACAGGCAAGAATTTTATGGATGTCAACTTCTTTATTGTGAAGGGTCACGACATTTCGAAGTATATCCTACTCCTTCATCAGGTGAATGAAACAATTAGGAACAGACAGCTATATATGTACATGTTGAAACAACAACAGGTATGAGATAACAAGGAAAACCAGTAGTTAACTGGTAGATGGACAAGTGGAAGCCAGGGATTGCTAATCCAGGCCTGATTTCAATAACAAAGGTGGGGCGGTGGGGTAGCCTAGTGGTTAAAGCGTTGGCTCGTCTCGCCGAAGACCTGGGTTCGAATCCCCACATGGGCACAATGTGTGAAGCCCATTTCTGGTGTCCCCTGCAGTGATGTTGCTGGAATATTGCTAAAAGCGGCGTAAAACCAAACTCAGTCAGTCAGTCAATAACAAAGGTGGCAATTTAACAAGGGACAAGAAAAAAACAAATAGAAGCCAGGGGGATATAATTAGCACTAACTTGGTGGAAGGACAAGTAGAAGCCAGGGATTGTTAATCCAGGCATAGTTGATGAGGTAACAATAGTGGCATATAACAGGGGGTAAGAAAACAAATGGAAGCCAGGCCTAAAAGTATTAATTACAATGAGTTGTATGATTCAATAATGTTTTGGTCACTAATGATACACTTTGGATTATAAATATATTACTATAATATAATTCTGAAGGTGGTGTACATCTCATACTTCTAGTACCAAGGAAGCTCCATTGGTGACACGGGTAGTTGTCAGGGTTAAGGGAGGTTCACTGTATTCATGTGGGGAATAAAACTGAAGCTTCAGTGGCACTGTCAAACACATGATTAGGCTTACCACCCACTATGTCAAATCAGTAATTTAATTTAAAAACTAGTTCTATAGTAGTGGTGGTCCGATTAATTGAAATAATCGAAGATTGGTCGTTGGTATTGAACCAATCATCAATTGTGAGATTTCAACCAATTCCCAACACTGTTCTATAGTTAGTGTTACGTGACTGTGTTGGGAAGATCATGTGTGTGTGTTCGTGTAACAGCGGAGGACTCGCTGCGGAAGCTGACCGGTCCAAGTTCGATGGATCAGTGGATGTACTGGCAGCGACAGACGCAGGACAACAAGGACAGGTCCGCCGCCAAGAGTGAGCTGGAGAAGCTCTTCAGCACAAACCCAGTGAGTAGGACCAGCCACCATATGTTAACACTATCAGTATAGTACTGCAATGCTTGAAACAGTGAAATGGTATTGCAGGAACTTCAGACATGGATTTCGTTGTATTGGGTATCTAAAGACATAACGATTGGTTGGTTTGTTCAACACTGCACTCAGCAATATTACAGCTATGTGGCGTTGGTCTGTAAATTATCGAGTTTGTACCAGCCAGTAGAGTGATCAACAGCATGAGCATCGATCTACACAACTGGGATACGATGACATGTGTTGACCAAGTCAGCGAGCCTGACACCTGATCCCGTTAATTGCCTCTTACAACAAGCATGGGTTGCTGTAGATCAGTTCTAATCTGGATCTCCACAGGTTTTAAATACATAAGGAGGCAGAATAGAAATAGTATCATCATCATGGGATATAGGTTCAACTGGGAGTATATCCCAGGCATTCCACGAGCTATGTCTCAGTTTCTGTTCTATGTTCCAGCACCACAAGTCCCACCTGTCCGGCGATGAACTGACCACAGCAAGGAAGAACCTGCAGAGTCACAACGTGGATGTCACCAATGACTTCGTAAGTGATCATATGACTGAGGTCTGGTTGATTTATTACATGCTCTAGGGGCACAGTTGGTGCAGTCATCTGAGGTGAGGCGCTTTTTTGAGTTTGGACCAACAGAAATGCCAAAAATAACCCATGCTCATGGTTTTGAATCCCAGAATGGCTGTGATTTTGGTTTGTCAACTCACGCATTTCACCAAAAGAATCAAGACTTTTACTTTGGGCTTTCCTACAGCTTGAAAGTGATAATTGCAATAATAATAATAGATTGGACATTTATATAGCACATCATATCCAGAGATATCCCTGCTCAAGAGTGCTTAGTCATATGCTCTAGAGAAAAGGACGGTATCAGGGTGGAACGACGGGACTGTTAGCAGTCGTGATATGACTGAAATACTATTCAGAGCAACATTCACACCCAAATTATTGAAGTTATATTACCATACAATGTACATATTTTCATGCTGTATGTCAACAAGTCTTCTGTGTATGTCATCAAATTTGACTGTTATGAATGAATTATAGGTGAGAAATCCTGAGGTATTTAAGACAGTATTAAATAATCTGGTAATTGTAAAATCACCAACAACCTTCCATATTACCACCACACAAGGGGGGACACACACACGGACACAGAGACACACGGACACAGAGACACACGAACACGGAGACACACGGACATGGAGACACACGGACATGGAGACACACACACGGACACAGAGACACACGGACACGGAGACACACGGACATGGAGACACACACGGACACAGAGACACACGGACAAAGAGACACGAACACGGAGACACACGGACATGGAGACACACACACGGACATGCAGAGACACACGGACATGGAGACACACGGACATGGAGACACACACACACAGGACATGGAGACACACACACACACGGAGACACACACACGGACACAGAGACACACACGGACACAGAGACACACAAACATGGAGACACACACACATGGACACACGAGACACATGGACACACACACACGGACATGGAGACACACGAACATGGAGACACACATGGACACACACACACACAGACACAGAGATGACAACAAGGAGACACACGGACACAGAGACACACACACACACATGGAGAGACACACACATGGAGACACACACGGACACACACACACGGACATGGAGACACACGGACATGGAGACACAGACATGGAGACACACACACGGACATGGAGACACACGGACACAGAGACACACGGACATGGAGACACACACATGGACACAGAGACACACGAACACGGAGACACACGGACATGGAGACACACGGACATGGAGACACACACACGGACACAGAGACACACGGACACGGAGACACACGGACATGGAGACACACGGACATGGAGACACACATGGAGACACACACACACGGACACAGAGACACACAAACACAGAGACACACACTCATGGAGACACACACACGGACACACGGTCTGTCATTAAGGAGAACAATCTTATCGGTGGTACATTCTGGCCATGAACATCTTGTGTCCTTGTTTGATAAGGAAGTACCTCTGTTCCTCTTTCAGATCCGAGAGACTTGGTACTATGTGTTCCGGCTGAACTTCTTCAAGAAGGCTCTGTACCAAGCCCAGCAGTGTAAGAAGGGCTTCTACTACTACCAGAGAGGATTCTCAGAGTCCGGGGTAAGTTAAGGGAGTCAGAGATATCTGACATTTTACTCTCTTACAGAGTTTCCGTATATCACTGTCTTTCATGCGACTCTCTCTCCCCTAAAAACCTTCTAAAATGATGCTAATTTATATAAATCGTCTTTAAGTCAATCTGGAACAAAGCATATCACCTGCACATACAAAATCCTTACGTTTGCAGTGACAATATGTATGTCTTCTGCTGCTCTATACTGTGATTCGTCTCACAGAACTCCATTGGATGGCGCCGATTGGAGGGTTGACAGAGTGACACCAAATTAGTGACCAAAATGTGATATAGGAGATCTTCTACCCAATGCATAAGGCGATTCCCCTTAATCCCTTCTACTTCTAGATATGAAAGACTTGCTTAATACACAACAATATATGGTAGCACATGAAATGTGGGATGAGGCTGACATCCTCCGACGAAACACAAGTAATACAAACCGACATGGTCATGAGACATCTCTGCAGGCCGGTACAGTTGGTTAATCTTTAGGACAATACCAGGATATTTCTAGGCCTGCTCAGATTCGATCTTCTGTGCCAAGTCTGCATCTAATGTCAGAATTCCGAAACTGGAATTGCATTGATAAGTAATTCAACTTGAACCCCCTGGTCTTTTAGAGAGGTCCTGTGGCTTTCGGCCTATGGCCTATTTTACTGAAACCAGAATTGTGAAAATGGAAGAGCTGTGATGTATTGCTGTACATTGTTGTATTGAATGCAGTGTCACAGTAATCTTATACAGTGTGGACTTGGTTTTAGTTACTAATTTGGATGACGGGATAAAATCAGGGCTGTTTCCATATGTATTCAATAGGTAGTGTGTTGTCAAAGTGGATGTTAAAGGGAGATAACTGCAGGTATTGATATATGGAACCAAGTGCCATATTGATGTGCACTAAAGGTAGAATATTTGAGAGGGTAATGAATGTTGATGATATACCAGTATTGTCCTTGTGTTGGTAATGATATATGGAATCAAGTGTCATATTGATGTGCACTAAAGGTATTGTGTTACCAGTATTGTCCTTGTTGGTAATGATATATGGGATCAAGTGTCATATTGATACGCTCTAGTAGTTGAACCTTTGGGAGGGCAATGGAAGTTGATGTTACCAGTATTGTCCTTGTGTTGGTTCAGCTGGAGTGTCACGACGTTGTGCTGTTCTGGAGACTACTGCGGATGTTGGAAGTGACAAGCAACTCCCTGCGGCAACAGGTTGTCAATAATGAAGGTGGGTGTCATCTCTAACTCACTCACCTCAGTGGGTTCAGAGTAATAGTGAACAGTATGGCCTCTGTATTCACCTGCATTTCAACTGTGGGGTGAGGTGAAATTGGGTTTTACATCGAGATTGAGAATATTTCGCTCATATGACGACGTGCATGCGTGTGTATGTGTATGTGCGGTTGCTTGTACTAGCCCAGACTTAAGCTGGTTTTATAGTGCTAGCCCACTGAGATACCATGCCGCAGTGAAGCATGAATACCCCACTCAGACACATTATACTGACTCCAAGCCGACCAGTCCTTGTTGTACCCATTTATGCCGAGCGCCAGGCAGGGACCAACAAGTACCATATTTTAACGTCTTTTGGTATGACTTGGTCGGGGATCGAACCCGCGACCTTCCGCTCTCTGGGCTGACGCTCTAACCACTACACCCCGGAGGCGGTCCCATTTCAACTGTACATTCATGTAGGATGTGTGTATATTCTTCTTGTGTGTCTGTTGCCATCTGTGTCTATTTCTTCAGTGGTCAACTGTTTCTCTTTCTGTGTGCTAGCCTGTGTCTGTGTGCAAACCTGTGTCGTGGCCATCTGTGTCCATTTGTATTTATCCATTCGACTGTGTACACCTGTATTTGGACCCGTGAATATCTGGTTCAGAATCCCTCATGCTTATCATGAGAGGCGACTATCGGGATCGGGCTCGCTGATTAGTTGACACATGTCATCGTATCCCAATTACATAGATTGATGCTGGTGATGATCACTGGATTGTCTGGTCCAGACTCGATTATTTAAAGACCGCCGCCATATGGCTGGAATATTGTCGAGTGTTGCATTAGCAACAAACCAACCAAACCAACAACACCTGTGTCTGTGTGTTCGCCTGTGTCTGTGTGTTCGCCTGTGTCTGTGAGTTCACCTGTGTCTGTGTGTTCAGCTGTGTCTGTGTTCACCTCTCTGTGTGTTCACCTCTGTGTGTGTTCACCTGTGTCTGTGTGTTTACCTGTGTCTGTGTGTTCACCTGTGTTTGTGTGCTCACCTGTGTCTGTGTGTTCACCTCTCTGTGTGTTCAACTGTGTCTTGTGCTCACCTCTCTTTGTGTTCACCTGTGTATGTGTGTTCACCTCTCTGTGTGTTCACCTGTCTGTGTTCACCTCTCTGTGTGTTCACCTGTGTCTGTGCGTTCACCTCTCTGTGTGTTCACCTGTCTGTTCACAAACCTGTGTTCACCTGTGTCTGTGTGTTCACCTGTGTCTGTGTGTTCACCTGTGTCTGTGTGTTCAGCTGTGTCTGTGTGTTCACCTGTGTCTGTGTTCACCTCTCTGTGCGTTCACCTGTGTCTGTGTTCACCTCTGTGTGTTCACCTGTGTCTGTGTGTTCACCTGTGTCTGTGTTCACCTGTGTCTATGTGTTCAGCTGTGTCTGTGTGATCACCTCTCTCTGTGTTCACCTGTGTCTGTGTGTTTGTGTGTTCACCTCTGTGTGTTCACCTCTGTGTGTTCACCTGTGTCTGTGTTTTCAGCTCGGCGCGGCTAGAACGGATCATCAAGGACACGCTGGAAGATCTCGGGGAGGACAAGGAGCGGCTGGAGAAACTCCTCACAGGGAGACGGGTTCTGCTGGCCGAGGAACTCAGTGAGTACTGCTTCAAACACCCAGAGTATTGCTGAGAGATGCTTTCAACACCAAATAATTAGACATCCTATAGTTTTACAATAAATAAAATTATAATAATACCTTTATTTAATTTTGTTCAATTTGTTTCAGAAAAAGTTCGACAAATCCAAGATAGATTAGAAGAATTCATTCAAGCATTGAACAAGGAGAAATAGTGCATAATCTTTGTAGGATAACTAAATCATCCCGACCCGGTTGCAGTGAAGACAGGAAGTTTGCAACACGTGCAATGAAAGGGACTGACAAGTCATAAACAAACCATTGTCTATGGACGACTTGGACAGTGATGAAACTATGGTGTGCCATGTTGGGTTCTGACAGACTGGCAGATCAACTTTCTCTATAGCAAGGCCATGAGATGTCTACCCTTGAAAATGGCTGTGCTTAAGTGCTATATATCATGTAGGGTGTGTGTGGAAGAGTGATGTAGCTAGGTCTGCAGAATGATGAAGCCATTAGATTTACAATGTGACTATTATTTATGACTGTTTTCTCATCGTGTGCGTCGTTCCTGTTTATCAGGGACATTCATTCTGGCGTCCATTCCTTGTCCGGATCAATTCCTGCAGCATCAGCCATGTTGTGATGATGTATTGGATCTAGATGATGCCAGATTAGTGTTGTAGCTTCAGGACATTAGGTGTGAAAATTCAGGAAATGCAGTTCCATAAACATTTATGCTTGTATAGTGTTTTGATTTATGAAAGCAGATTCATAAATTAGGACCGAGGGTTTGATAATGGCTGGATGGAGAGTGTATTTGATAAGTAATAAGTCATCCCTAAAAAGGGGCGATTCGATTCCCCACATGGGTACAATGTGTGAAGCCCATTTCTGGTGTCACTCGTCCTGATATTGCTGGAATATTGCTAAAAGCCGCGTAAAACTATACTCAATCAGTCATCCCTTAAATGGTTGATAATAGTATCAGTGCTTCAGACTGTTGAAAAGAAAAGAAATTGTCTACAACAAAAGAGTCATTGTTACAAGACAGTATAAAAATAATATCTTAGCTCAGAAAAAGAGGTAGGCTTGCCATACAAAATTAAGCTTAGAATTCCATACAAAGTCTCTTCGGGGTCCCTTCATGTAGAAATATCAAGTGCTCAGTCTCATAATTATGGGTCCCTTCATGTCCAAAGTACTGATCTCCCTCAACATCAATTGTCTACATAATTATTCTGTAAGTTCAAACAACATCCTTATCATGCTTGATGTTGGAAGCAAAGTGTTTCAAATGAAATTTTGCTAAGTATGCTTCACCATTACATTAATGAAATCTTAACATTTTAAAGAACATGTTGTTTCTATGATATTTTGTACAGAAGTGAGTGAGCATCGTAATAATAATTCCCTCTGTCGGCTGTCCATTATGCTTACTTGATGACCCCCGGAAAATCCACTGATGTAATAAAAACATGACATATTTATATCGACAGCCTTACCACCAAATTGTCTGCCATGCATCATTTTGTTGACCTTGTGTACCAAAATCAAGAAAAAACCAAGTGTGTTTGCCTCCTTTCTTGACTGGGGCGGTGGGGTAGCCTAGTGGTTAAAGCGTTGACTCGTCATGCCGAAGACCCGGGTTTGATTCCCCACATGGGTACAAAGTGTGAAGCCCATTTCTGGTGTCCCCCGCCGTGATATTGCTGGAATATTGCTAAAATCGACGTAAAACTAAACTCAGTCAGTTATTTCTTGACTTGATGCAGTCGTCCATCATACAGGGGATATACTTAGCTTAAATGTTACAGCTTTTACTCATAGGAAGCCTACAGTGCTGATCTGGGTAGGAATTGATCTTTAGCAACACATGCTTGCCCTTAGAGTTGACTAACAGGAGCGAGTTGTCAGACGTGCTGACTTGGTTGACACGTGTAATCAGTTCCCAATTGTGTAGATCGATGTTCATGATGGTGATCACTGGATTGTCTGGTCCAGACTCAATTATTTTCAGACCGCCACCATATAGCTGGAATACTGCTCAGTGTGCAGCATTCGACATTAATGTCAGTCCTTAGGCCCAAAACTGACCGTAAACCACTGGGACCCACAGCTTTTGTTTTCTGCAGGCCCTTATGGCCGACAGCTTTTTCATCCCCTGTAACTAAGAGTATTATTTCCATATTAAAGTATTGGGCCTACACATTCTGATCACGACCCACAACTTGTTATGGTTCTGGGTCCTAAGAGCCTGCATGTTTTCAGGGTTAAGGGCAAACACTGAGTGTGGCATTAAACCAGACCAAACAAACATACAAAGCCCAGTGGTGATGTCCTCTGCTCTGCTATTGGTGAATTTGCAGAAAACTGTTTAAGAAAACACAATATTTATTGCTTACTGCCTCATATTTTATGGATGAAATTCTTATAAATATGTTGTGACATTTATAACTCCCCCAAGGGATGAAGAGGGACTGGGTCAGTTTTATAAGATAACTGGTAGAGGTTTCCTTCTCATTAATCACCAGTACACTGGGGCTTGCCAAGACATGAAGTGATCGATGACTTCTCCATTTGTGATCTAGCACATCTAATGATTTAGTTTGTGTGTGTGTGTGTACTGTTATTTCTTATACACAACTAAAGGGAGGTTCTTTGTTTTATGATACTGTTTCTGGAAATAATGCTACTATTGCAGAAACAGCTTTAACATAACTATGAACAACCAGAATTCTGCCAAACACTTAACAGAACAGGGCCCCGTTTCACAAAGCTCTCGTAAGCCTAAGGTCTCGTAACCTTTCTCGTAGCATCCGCACCTCCTATACGCTAACAAAGGAAGTACGAATGCTACGAGAAAAGGTACGAGGTCTTAGGCTTACGAGAGCTTTGTGAAACGGGGGCCAGAATTTTTACTCCATTCAAACACTTCTGTGAAAGCCTGACAGACCATCCATAGGTGTTGTTGAATTCAGTCTCATCATGATTTTAAGTTACATTGTATATTAATAGAAACTACTGCGGTAATCTAGACTTGGCATATTGTAGAGTTGCTTAAGCTGCAGTAGGTATATTTGTTTCAGGGGCAGGACCAGAGTGAACTGTGTGAAAGCAAAACACTGTTGACGTAAATCTGTAACTGGATGGAACTAAACAGCGTAATTTAAAATAATAGACGAGCTGATACTTGTATTGAAAGGTTGCATGGTGGACACGAGTTCCCCCAAGATATAGCCAAGTGGACTTAAATCTATCATCATGTTTCTTTGTTCTATTGTACAGAGCCATCTGAATCAAAGTCGAGAACAAAGATGAAGTTTTGTGATGCCAGGATCTGCTGGTGTTTAAGTGCTACATTAAATATGATTAAAGAGATGGCTGACTGTGTCGTCTTTTGTTCTTGTATGAGTGAGGTGAAGGTGAAATAGTACCAAACAAATAGGAGCCATATGAAGAAACTGAATTAAACACAAACGCGTGCGCCAGCGGGAATAACAACTATTTGCATCATTGTAAAAACAGAACATTTCTGATGTCACTTGCTGCGATATTGTTGGAATATTTTTTTAAGCAGTGTAAAACCATACTCACTCATTTAAAACATAACAAATCGTCTGCGAGATCACTAACACCTAAAATAGTAATTAAAACGTTTAGTTATACAACATGTAAAATTACAAGTCATCCCGGCTACAGTTTATGTGTGTCTAACCGCCAGGCATAGACGGACATAGCAGCAGTGGGCCAGACGTCATCAAACTTGACGTATGAAGCACAGGAAATCACTTAAATGACCATTTACGACAGGAAATAATATTTCCTGGTTGGTTTAAACCCAGTTTACGCACCCTCGTCTGTATTAAAACATAAAATCCAATTCAACTGCAATTACAATCAAACGTTGTGTGAAAGTTGAAAGAACTTACGTAAATTCTTTGAGTTATCCGAGGTTCTACACAACCGTAAGTTCAACTCAACGGCCATTTGTATCCCATTAACTGTACTAATTGTGTCCAAATGGCAAACGAGAATATAGCAGACGACATGTTTCAGGTTATCTTCATCACGTGACTGGCTTATGAAGACCCGAGGGTTGTAAGATACTACAGGATATAAAGCATGAATATATTGGCTCACTTATTGTAAATACATTTTGGGGAATTATGTCATCAAATCATCCACATTTGAATAACTAAATGAGCTCTGCAGACTATTCAGACCATTTGTTATTGTGAACACTGAAGACAACGCACACACATCTGACATGCTAGCTTTAATTCAGAATCAACTTTTATTGGGCACACAAAGTAATCTTTTTACATGCAGAAATTATATTATAAATAAAATAATTCTAGGTTGGTGTAAATGTTGCGTTTTGACTCGCATATTCAGACTGGTGTCTTGTTAATGCTCTTAAATATACTGAGGAAAACAAATAAGGGAACACCATTTCGTGTCAGTGTTCCTTTATTTATTCTCAGATTTTCACCCACAGCGCTATTCAAAGCTGGTGAGGAAAACTGGAAAATATTAAAGGAACACTGAAATTTTCCTGTGTTCCTTTATTTGTTTCTCTCAGTATGTGTATACTATACATGTAAGTCTAACCACACTTTTTGTCGAAGAAAGTGGTTCAGTTTTTTATTACAGAGGTGTAGCTACCATTTAAAAAACGCCCGGGCTTACAGATGATACTTGCTAAAGATCACCTTGAAAGTTTGACAAGCCTTTACTACTATCTAAATACATATATAAAGCTTTGCAACCTATCGGGCTTACACGAAAACAGTGGCTTGCTACACGGTTGGCTGATCATAAGATCACGTTCGAGACAGTTTCAAACGTCTGCATAAATGTATTGGAGTAAGTGAGTGAGTTTAGTTTTACGCCACTTTTAGCATTATTACAGCAATATCACGGCGGGGGATACCAGAAATGGGCTTCACACATTGTACCCATGTGGGGAATCGAACCCGAGCGAAAAAAATGTATTGTAAAGGCGTGTTGATTTAAACAGAAAAAAAACATCATACGTCATATGCATAATTCTATGGAAATAATATAAGTAATACGTCGTCAGTTATCAAATATTGGATGTTATTATGACAAAAGGAATTCAATATTCATATTTGGACATGCACATAGTCTTACAAAGGTGTTATGTCATGTTCAGAGGAGCGGAAGCGTATACAAAAGGGAACCAAGAGGAGGGCCAGGATACAGCTGTCGTGGCTCTAGCTACAAGACGGCATGTTGTTTGGCGGTGCCGTTGTCGCAGCTGTATTTCCGACCGATCACCGTTGCAGACAACAGCGGGAGATCCAAGGGATTGTTGGTGTCGAGAGTGCCGTTCTCGAAGCTCAACTGCGTCTGCGCAAGGGCGAGACTTCCGTTGTCTGACATCAGCACTTCCGGGAAGAGGTAGGGTGTGCTGAATGTGCCCCATATGGTAATGTTGGAGAAGATGGACCTGGCATCTAATGTTGGTGAGCCGCAGCTTGAATAAGACGAATTGGCACATTTAAGCACTGTGCATATTTGATGGTAAAAGTGCCCCCGGTATGTGTGTAGGCCATCAAATGCGCCAAGTGCATACCTGTCACCTTCATGGATGTTGGCCGTGTACTTGGCGTGGCAACAGAGAGCGTTATGGCAAACCTTGATTTCGTCAGCGTGAGAATCTCGAAGGGAAACAAAGTTAAACAAATCATGGAAAGCGTAGGACTTAAATTCAAACTGGTCCACGCTGAGCATCCTCGAATCTGGTTTGCTTTGATCGTTGCCAAGGCGACGTGTAGGTTTATCCAGAACCTCAATGTCCGCAATTAGGAGTTTTCCACCTCCAGAGCCGACAGTGTCGTTGTAATAGTATACTGCAGCGCCGTCCGGTGTGTAAATGCCGCTGCCGTGAAACCTATGCCGATGGATGTTTGCGGCCAGGAAGTTCACACCCATCCCCATAGCGAAGGCTGAATGGAACTCCACTGCAGCAAAGAAAGGTAGAGCATCAAACCATGCTGTGGGGAACACGATGTTGCCAACGCCGAGGTCGTTAACGAGGGAAGTGGCTGGCTTCTCGAACAAAATATCATAGCAGGTGAACACGCCAAATTTGCCAAACGGCGTCTCAAACACGATGTTTTCGGCTTCAGATGGTTCGTCAAATTGGTATTCGTAGTAAAGGTGCGTTTTGTGGTACCTAGCAATGAGTGTACCGTTAGGGTCGAACACAATGTCTGTGTTGTATTGGTAGTGACCAACAGAGGGGCAGTGGGAGTCGTTCTGGACGGAGCAGGGTTGCATATCGCCGTAGTTTGCCACCAGGTAGAGGGTGTTGTTACGTGCGATGCAGCTGAGACGTCGTTGGACGTCAACGTTGGGTATGTCTGCGGAGGCCGTGCATGGGTTCCATGTCACGTGCTTTGGGTCAGGAATGGTTTCCAGAAAAGGCCTTATTGTTGTCCTCCCGTGAGCTGTGCCGTAGATTCCATCTTCAGGGGTGACCAGAATATCAACATCCTGCAACGAATAGAATCTAAATAAAGCTTCATATGTTAACGATTCCATATGACAATATGTCGTTATGACTACGGTGTCAGTATCTACACCGAAACATGGCCTTATGGCAACATGAAAGACGTTGTGATATTCAACAAATGTTGTTAATTTTGAATTGACTGATGAATAAATATATTCAGTTAACTACGTTTTCAACGAACTCAACGAGACCACTAATTGTAGTTCATTACCACTAGTTCTTTACACGCGTATAGTATAGTGGCACTGACCAAGGAAACAGTTCGTTATATCCACCATTTCGCTATACGCATGTTCGCTATAAACGTGGCTTACGGTACACTACACGCCAAAAGAAAGTTACCCTCCAACTTTATGAATTACTGAATCACCGAAAAACTATCAAAGATATGTCAGAAGGTATTAGTTTACAAGAAAACTCAGCAACACAGCTTTTTGCAAATCACTAAAAAGAAATTTTAAAATGCATTCATATATACGTGAAATGCATCCTTTTCAGAAGAGTTAAATTGTCCTATTTTCGTTCATTCCAAAATCAACAACAGTGATTTAGATTTCCGAAAAAAGGTTGAAATATAAATCTGCTTTGAGACAAAGATAAACCATTTAAAGTCACCATTTTTCAACTATTAAAACAAGAAACAAACTGTTGTAGAGTGTGTAAAATTGTTAAATAATCATTCCTATGATTTCAATCTTTTAAAATATTTTCTACTGATTATCATCAGTGAAAACAAGTAAAACGTGTCTTTGGAATTGTGAAGAAGTGTTTAGGAACATCTAAAATTATCTTTGTTAACATTTGTGCTTGCAAAGTAATATTTTTCCATTTTCTGTGTAGACATAGCAATATCAATCGCCAAAACGCAGCAATATTCAAGCAGTGTTTGCATCCATTTCACATGTAGAATGATTCTGTGGGGTATAAAGAGAGACTAGAATGCATGATGTGATACACAAGTACGAGAAATATGCCGCGGTTAACAGCTGAAGAGAGAGAAAGCGCCATTGGGATGGTGCAGATGGGGTCGACGTACAATGCTGTTGCCAACGCCTTCGGATGCCATCGCATCACGGTTATAAGACTTATTCTGGGCTTCAGTCAGACTGGGGTTCCCGTAGACAGACCAAGAAGTGGACGTCCACGCATCACAACGCCAGCTGAAGATAGGTACCTCCGTCACTAGGGCAGGAGGGTAACGTTTCTTTTTGCGTTTAGAATATTTCATAACCATGTGTTATTTATTGTAACTATTATCATTGCTTTCATTTAGGTATGTCTGGTGCTGAAGACCAAAGGTTAAAAGGCCAATGGTTCCTTGCCTAAACCAGATATTAATCAGTACTTAATGCTAGTACCTTGCTAAGATGAAATTAATGAAGTAACTATTACAATGTCATTGATTCGATTAAGATTCGTGAATTAATTAATGAATTAAGGATATACTGAAGGACATTAATGATATCTTGAAAAGAATTGCTGGTTTAATGATATCATAATATGATTTAAAAATATGTACACATTCATGTTTTTAATATCTGTAATTCAGTTCCTGGTACCTTGCAATAAAATACAGATATCTTTAATTGAATTGAACTGAACTGAAGATATCTTGAAATGAATTAAGACATAGAAAAGAATAGAGTTAAGTTTTGCTGTTCTTTCCTGTTTCTTATATCATCATGTATATCAATCATTGATTTGAAAATATCTTCAAACGTATTTAATAATATTTTTAATTTGACTTCGATATCAGTAACGGCCAGAATTGAAGCTACCCCTAACTGAATTGAAGATATCTGTATTGCATTTGTGGATATGTGTAAATTATTTCATATTTGATATTTTTACATTTAGAAATATTATCACGAATATGTTTTTGATATCTCAAAAACATTTTAAGACATCAGTCATTTTATTTTGGATATCAGAATGTAGTATAAGATATATAGAGATTAATAACCGAGCGTGTTTCCGTATCATTAATATCATATATACTGAGTCAAAAAAGAAACTTCACAAAATGTAATTGGAAAAATAATGAATAATTTTTCTCTGATGATACATCTGCGTATCCGAAATGGGATCCCCATCCTTCGACTCTAGAAAAACGTTAGCAAAACCCACTCAAACCAATCCATTCGTCGTGCAAATGACGTTAGTGCCAAATCAGGTTTTGCACGTGCAGTCGATCACGTGATCTTCGTATCGAAGTTTTCTTCATATGCACGTGTTTGCATTGGCCTCAAGAATTGAAAAAACACTTTTAAACCACAGTTCTAACGGTACTTGAAATGCCACGATTGTCAAATGTGCAACGTGAACGTGCCGTTGGCATGTTGCAAGCGGGAAGATCAGTTATTGACGTCGCAAGAGCAATGGGATGCAGCCGTCGTACTGTGTATGACTTGCGAGGTCGTCCACAACAAACTGGCACCACTTCTGATAGCCCAAGGTCGGGTCGTCCACGTGTGACGTCACGAGCAGAAGACCATCAAACCATCTTACGTCACCTACGTGACAGATTTCTGCCGGCTACACGAACCAGGGCTGAGATGTTTAGAGGTCGACTGTCCTCACAGACCATTCGAAATTAGTTGCGGGCTGCCAATCTCCATTCTCGACGTCCATATCGTGGGCCAATATTGACGCCGTTTCATCAACGTCAACGTCTGCTGTGGGCCCAACGTCACCTCCGATGGACCCAGAGAGACTGGAATCGAGTCGTCTTTAGCGATGAATCCAGGTTTACCCTCAGATTCGCGGACAGCAGGCATAGAGTCTGGAGACGACGTCGTGAACGGTATGCCCAATGTTGTGTACAGGAAGTCGACAGATTCGGGGGCGGAAGTTGCATGGTGTGGGGTGCTTTCTGTGGGAACAACCGTTTCCGACTTCTGGTCATCCGTGGAAACCTCACAGCTGCTGCTTACCGCGACCAGGTGCACAGCTCTGAACTCGTTCCTTTCATGGCGGCTCATGGCCCAGGTCTACAGTTCCAGCATGATAATGCTCGGTCGCATACCGCGATGTTGACACGAAATCTCCTTGAAAACGCTAGAATCAACGTCATGGACTGGCCATCGAGGTCCCCTGACCTTAATCCAATAGAGCACGTTTGGAATGCACTTGGGAGAAGGCTTCATGGTCTTAGGAACCAACCTCAGAATTTACAGGAACTTGGCGCTGCCTTGCAAGAGCAATTGCGCAGAGTCCCCAACCACTTGTTCACAAGCATCAGGCAGTCGATGAGGAGACGGTGTTTGGCAGTGGTGAATGCGCGGGGCGGCCATACACGATATTGAACTGAGAAATTTCGAATTTTTATTCTTGTGACTTGACATTCTGTATACCCATTTTTGGAACGGCGGTGTAGCCTAATGGAACTGATTATGGCACTGTCAGTGTATCGAGTACACCGCACAGATCTCAGCAATGAAATAATAACAATTTAACCATCTTACCATTTCTTGTTCTTTTATAGTGCCCTGAAGAAAGAATGTGAAGTTTCTTTATATGATATTAATGATACGGAAACACACGAGGTTAATACTCTCTTTATCATATAATGTCATTCTTAAAATTATTATAAAAAAAGAAGCAACTCGTACGTGAATTTATTTGAAGAGAATCGAGCATTCGCGTAAGAATACTTAGCGGTACACCAAGGTGAAGGTCGTTCATGACGGCGTCATATGGTTGTGACTAGTCGCTAATATAGTGCAAACGTAACTCGTGCTTAAAATAAGATCTTTCTGTCTTCAAAAGAACAACAAAATCGGGCACTGTTTTCTTAGCTGTGTTTCTAATTTCATTGCGGGTAATCACCTCATCAATATCAGTTTCTGATACCTGACGGAATCGATTCGTCGTCTGTATTGTGATCGATAGATGACTGACTCACTGAGTTTAGTTTTACGCCGCTTTTAGCAATATTCCAGCAACATCACGGCGGGGAACACCAGAAATGGGCTTAACACATTGTGCCCATGTGGGGAATCGAACCCGGGTCTTCGGCGTGACGAGCCAACGCTTTCACCACTAGGCTACCCCACCGCCCCTGATCGATAGATCAAAATCCTTGGTTGGTACCTTTCTTAGACGACTGCCTTTCATTGGTGCCTCATAGTCCGTACCTTCAATTTGAACGAAGTTCTCCGTTTCATGTTTTCCAAAGTCAATTACTGCAGTAACGACTCCAGAACCCCTGTCATCAATTCTTACAGAATATCCAATTTTGAGAATAGGGGCAGCCATGTTTGTTTACAAACAATGTTAACGTTATAGGATTCGCATGGCGTGTATGGAGTTTTGTGAAAGTAGTTCCTGGATTGACGTAATTTGCATAGTTATCAGGATACCAAGTTTATCACATTGCTTTATTGCACCGATAACACCTTCCATTAGATGATAACTTCAAATATTTATTGATATCTTTAAATAGAATACAGACAGTTTTTATAAAAACAATTGAACATGTCTTTAGTTTCTTATTGACAATCAATTAATGTGTCACCGTTATTACAAAATACTTAATACAGTAATGTATTTTTGAAAATAGCTTTATCAAACAATGCGATGCCCCCTTTCAGCCGGCGAGATTAAGCGTGTAACCTTTAGACTGTACTCTACCAGCTATGTTGGTCGACGTCAGGTGAGTATACAGTATGTGCGCTGCACTTGACTATCTTGGGATTATTATCACAATTCCATCGCGTCATACAACTCCTTAAAATCTCGTTGCATTGGTCGCGTTACCACATTCGAGGCTCAATAAATTTGTCCAAAAAAATTATGGAAGACGTGGAGGACATTTGCAAAAATGAAATATCAGTCGAGTTTGTTCTTTTTTTCAGCTGAACATTTGACATGCACTTTGCATGTGTTTGTGAAGAGTGGCGGGGCAGGTACGCTTACATTTCGCAAAAGCCTAGCATCATAAATATTTGATAGTGATTCAGAGACACATGTCTGTGACACAGGATCTCAAGGAAACTTGTTTGTTTGTTTGTTTAACGCCGAATTTCGGAATATATCCCAGCTATATGGCTGCTCTCTGTAAATAATCATACCCGAAAAAGACAATCCAGTGACCGACATTATGAGCATCGACCTTCGCAACTGGGACACGATGACATGTGTGAACCAGGTGAGTGAGTCTGACGACTCAGTGGCGTTAGTCGCTTCTTATGACGAGCATGGGTTGCTGAAGACCAATTCTTGCCCTGATCTTCACGTTGATTTGTTTATACAGAAGTGGCACTCTGATTTAGAAGTATCATTTAAGGGTAGATTCTATAAATCTATTAAACTTAATACTGATATTGAATTCTAACTACAACATTTACCTGATAAACATAAAATTGCCCTAACATTGTTTAGATTATCATGTCATCGATTACCGATTGAGACTGGTGGATGGTACAAAACTGATATTGTTGATAGAAAATGTACCCTATGTGTTTCAAATGATATTGGGGATGAATACCACTACTTGTTTAGTTGTAATTATTTCAACGATTTGAGAAAGAAACTGCTTCCAACACTGTACATCAAGAGACCATCTGTATTTAAAATGATACAGTTTATTTCAAAGTAAAAATGTCTCGGATTTGATTAAACTGTCGACTTTTTGTCGCTCCATATTATGCAAGTTTAAATAGACTTTATGTCGCCGTTGCTTACTTTGCATGACCTCTGTAAACCCTCATTATGCTATGCCCGGTAAACGGAGGTTAGTAAAAAAATAAAGAACCTGGCCCAATTGGAAGCTGCTTTGCACGAGGAATTGCGTAGGCTGCCCCCTTCAGAGGATCAGGAGGTTGACAGGGGGTATAAGGAGGAGAGTGCTGGCTGTCATATAGAGGTTACACTCGCTATTGACCTTGAATCGTGTAAGACACGCAAAATGACATTTTGAATGTTTACATTCACCAATAAATTCAACCGTAAACATTTCAGGTGCATACTTGTACAGACATGGTTTGCATGAAAATCAGTGAATTTATTAAAATGAACAATTATCATCATAAAATCAACATGGATTCCAATCGTTTTGTCATTTTTTTATGAGTCAAAGGATCATACGGGTCAGAAAAACTCATGTTTTTCCATCGTGGTCACCACGATAGGTTTTATGTACGTGTTGAAAACCTATCATTGTAAAAATACAGGGGATGGTTAATTAAGTTCTTTGTGTATATTTGTCGTTGGGTGTTCAAAACACAACTACAATTGGCTTACATGCTGGAAGAGACTGTCCAGCGGCCATTTGGGTTGCTTTTACATTTTTGTCAATTTAAAGATCATGCAAGTATATATACTAGGCGGGTTGGGGAAGGGCAGTGCATGTGTGGTCTTACAGTGACGCTATGATATCTTGTTTACCGATATCACTGGTAAATATGCTGACAGTATTATAGAGGTTTAACCTCAACCGACCGACAGAGTAATGGCTAATAACGGGATCGGGTGGTCAGGCTCGCTGACTTGGTTGACACATGTCAATATAGAACAAACTTTATGGATAACAACTTCTTTTTATTCGTGAGTGCGACGTTTCGATACAGATTCTTGTACCGTTGTCATATCGTTTCGATACAGATTCTTGTACCGTTGTCATGCTTGACAACGGTACAAGAATCTGTATCGAAACGTCGCACTCACGAATAAAAAGAAGTTGTTATCCATAAAGTTTGTTCTATATTGTACTTCCCAACTTCTAAAATGCCACTCAAAGAAGTTGACACATGTCATCGGTTCCCAATTGCGCAGATCGATGCTCATGCTGTTGATCACTGGATTGTCTGGTCCAGACTCAATTATTTACAGACCGCCGCCATATAGCTGGACTATTGCTGAGTGCGGCGTAAAACTAAACTCACTCACTCACTTAGTTCGTGATAACCGTAGTTCGTAATATGTATTTGCACTAAAACATACAGCAAATGGCCGCGACCAAAAACGGTTTGTTACATCCGTCAGTTCGTTACATCCGTCAGTTCGTTATATCTGTCAGTTCGTTACAAGCGTGCTCGTTAAAGACGAAGTTTACTGTACATCAAGTCAGTTTGAAGAGTCCTACCTGTGTTCGGGCGATTGCGGCTTGACGCTCGAATTCGGCCAAATTAGGTTCAACATAAGCCAACGCTTGTTCTCTGGATCTGACAAATAAGGTCCTGTTGGGAAGGCGCAAGGCGTGTTCAAGAACTGCGGCTCGAAACGTCCGTGACTCCCCCAACTCCACACACAGCAACATCGTCAGCGTGATGTATGTCCATCTTGAAACCATGACTTCGGGTTGTCAAAGGGTCGTGTTGATAACCGATTCCAATAAATTCTTCAAAACTATTTTGTAGATGGCTAAATGTCGTCGATGTAGTTGGGGGGCTGGCCGTTATCTGTTTGGGACTTTGGTAAACGACGGATAGGTTACGACATTCCCCGATGATGTGCTATTTTGCACGTATGTAATTGAAATCAAAAGCGGCGTCACAGGACCAAAAGCTGGATAGCAAACCATTGAAATAAACGTGAATACAGTAGGCAATACATGCCATGACCGGATTTACGTATGTTGGCAGATATTTCCTAACTTCGGGCATATATTTCATATGAATCTATACCTTTGAAACATATGCCCATCGTACATTTTCGTATGCACAAGTACCTCGTTCATGTATGCCATGACCGGATTGTCAAGTATTTTCAAACATGACTTGCAAAACAGATACCCCAGTAAATACATGATCATACAGTATTTCCGATGCATTCCTTTGCATTTCAATGGGTGCTGAAATTTCCGATTTCGTTCTAAGTTTACATGTAAATTTACGTAGGTGGAGAAACACATGTAAATTTTCAAATTTGCAAATGTTTACACACCTTAGATATTTATGTATCATACCGGATTTCATTGGTATGTATACGAACGGTTCATACGTCTTCATGTTACCTGTGCTCAAGCAAGATGATCATTTGTTTCCATCGTGTGAATTACTTTGTTCATGTAATTTCATTTTCATAGTAGGGTTGAAATCAACGTTCACCTGACCTCATTATTCTTATCATCAAAAGAGCCCGACTAAGAAAGCAATATTACGCAAGCTAAGATGGCTTATTAAGCTGCACTCGCTCTTGCTACCAGTACCAGTTACGCTTTGTGTGCGGTGTTGGCAGATCTTGTGAGTGGTGAACTTGTCTTTGCAAGTGTCCCCATCTGTCCCAACAGAATAGCACTTTATCTCTCTTAGAGCGCGGCCAAAAACGCTACACGAACCAATTCGTAATTTCTTAAGTCTCTTCGGCTCGCGCATCAGTACTGTAAAATAGTTTTTGGCAGTGCATAATTGGAATATTTTTGCACTGCATGTGACCTTTCTTAATAGTTTCACAATGCCTGAACCATATTTTTTCTCCTTCCGCTCAGTCTTTGCTGTAATAACGCCATACATGAACTTAAAGTTGTCCACATTTGTTTCATTAACACAAACGTATACGATAACAAACATTGCCATATCAAATTATATATTCTGTGAGACATGAAATGAAAAATAGTTTTTATCGTGGAGCTATTATGACCGGATAGCACAGGCGGGTGCGTTCTCTGAGTATACCATAGGCATGTTGGACCTCCGTGCCTTTTGTGAAATTCGTCTTGATTGTCCTGTTTAAATTGACGATCCATAAACCCAGGTTCCGAAAGACAATGTCACACAATTAAATTACATTTGTGACTTCATTCCATTGTCTGTTCGCTCCATTACTTTTCAGGAATGGAGCGATGTGTACCAGTTTCAAAATAAAACCTTAATTTTGTCATTTTGACATTTGATTTTGATAACAGAAATATTCCCAACACTTCGAATGTAATTTAAGTAGGGTAATATCCTCGTAACTCTCCATTCCTTAAAAATAATGTCCCTCTGCCCCTCCAGGGCCTCGTTATTTTTAAGGAACGGAGAGTTACTCGGACATTACCCTCTACGTAAATGTGATGTTTGCACTGCTGTAAATCTCCCTGTCGGAGAAGTCCTTCTAACAAGATATATATTCCGTTATTTGGAGCAGGCCTATGACTATTACGCCCCAGTGTTGCTAAACATCTTGCAGACCTTTAGCCTGACATAGACGCAGACCCGCATGTTCAAGTTCAGATCTGACAGGTGCCGAAAATATTGATTCCAACAAGAATGCAATATCTCAGTGGGTTATTGTTTTCCTAAGTAAGTGGAGTGCTTTCTACAACATTGGAGATAATGGTATCGCTGTCCTTCTGATACTCCCCCGAACGGAAGCTCTACCCATTAAGGGTACAATGTGTATGTTGCAGATTTGTATGGAATACTCTTAAGACTTAAGTAATTTGACCAGGATTCTTCGAACTTGCAACAGTCGTTTGAGAAGTTCAAGAGAGAAAGGGGTAGTGTGTGATGTATCTGACAGGCGTATATGGAGAAAGTTCGAAGAATGTTGCTGTATAAATACAATAATAGAAACGCCGGTTATGTTTGAAAAGTACCCTCAATCTCATAGCCAATGAGATTATTGTGAAAGATCGCAATATGTATCATCATAAACGGGCCCAGATGAAAGTACATGTCATTCATTCCCACATAATATACCTTTCACAGACACAGGACATGGTTGTTACAGGTAGGGCAAACACTTTCTTCTATAGGTATCTGCCGGTTTCACGTTGCATACATGTATTCAGATTATTGAGAAAAGTAGCGACGCATGTTGTCCTCCATCACGCATATAATTGCATAGATACTAGTACCCAGTGCTTAGGGATAGCACTGCAGCAACGTAATGAAATTTACGACATCGTATTTATTACGTTCTTACATAAGGAGAAATATCACACGGTTGTCATGGTAACGATAATTTGGCATACTATTTATTGTCTTGTTCTTTTATCTGCGATCAGAATTTAAATCAGTTTTGACGTGAGCATGTTAAGAGAAAAGAAGCTGTAAAACGAATAATAATGCCATCGAACCTATAGGCCTTTGTAAAAGCGAGTTTCAAGCGACCTACATAAAAAGCTCCATGATAAATATCTGCTAATCCGTGGCACGATTCCAACCATATCATGAGCATTTGTTTGTGAATCATAATCAAATAGTGATGCTACAAGGCGTCCATGCCGCGTCAACACACATGGAAACGCACGAGAATTGCAATACGGGCCCCTAAACCACTGATGCTCCGTGACCTGGAGACACATGTGATTGAGCGTAAGTAGGGACGGGTAGAAGACAAAAGACAAAATGGATACTCATGCTGTTATACTTTTGAATAATAAGTAAACATTCGTTCTTATAAAAGTATACTTTCCAGTTTCAACCAAATGTACATTCGAAGGATATCTAAATCCAGGTTAAGCTATTTGAATCATATTTACAATCAAAAGATCCAAACAATGGTCTGTTGTCAAAATATTTGGTTTTCCATATCTTGTCCCAATCTGTATCCAGAGACCATATAATAGTCTATTATATGGTCTCTGCTGTATCATAGTCACAGAACGATATTATTTCCACTTCCGCCCAGCCCTTACTGTAATGCTTACGCCCTATATGAAAGCATATCTATATATTCAGCGTTTGTTATAATCTGCAGAAAAACTCACTGCAGGGTTCGGGTTACAGAGTAAACATACCAAACACCCATGGCTGGCGGGGACCAACATCTTCAGTAACGTTTGCATCTGCCAATGCTTAATTCGCAAGTGGTGAGGCAATACGCTAATGAGGCTAAGGGTCCTGTACCATGTTTGTGAAATATCTATGATGCCTTATATGAAGTCTATAATCTAAGCAATCTAGCTATGCATGGCTTGAAGAAAGGCTCCTTTAGAATTTTGTTTGGTAAATATTAGCATTTCACTGACTTAATCATATTGGAAAACACATGGCAACCTGTACTTCATCGTGACTATGATTAAGATCATTGTAAAACAAAAGGGTTATTTCCTTTGAGTTAACTGAGAGGATTATTAATATTTGGAACTCCGGCCCAAGGTGATGTTATGCTGTCTGGAAACATAGCGTTTTTTTAATGCTTTGGTTGCACTTAATGATAAGTGATTGTTAAATGTACATATGTGTTTTTGAAGGATAATCTCGGTTGCTCAGAGACTTTGCACGTGTTTTCCCCCACTCTTTCCACACCCATCCTTCAGTTTTTATGTTTGTGACATGATCTGCACACTGATAATTGAAAACAGGTATATAAATAATAACTGTTTGCAATCTTTACCCAGTTTAGTTTTCCATGTATTTAGCAATTTTCAGTTTCTATTATTTTCTGGAAATTTTGTACGGAGGTACATTTAACAGTTTCACCCAATAACATTAAAGCATACAGATAATACGTTTCTGTACTTTGATAGATTAATAAGTTTACATTATATTCCATGATACTGGGATGCCAAAATGATTAACGTTCTTATAAAATGTATGACAAATCAGACAGCAAAAAGCACGAATTAAAAACACATGAGCAACATAAATAATGTCAGGCAGTAAGCTTTCAATAATTACTGAAACTGCTTAGTTATCTAACTTTATGCAGTCACTAGAGTTTTCTATAATCTACCCAAGAGATGGAATCAAAATAGGTGTACAGTATATTCCGTCGGGTAACTGAAATTTGAGAAAACGTCCGTATGGGACAATATCTGTGTTCCGAATAAAAAAGAGTCCATCCCAAGTAGTGGTGTAACAATTCATCTATATTATCGATGTTTGTATAGTCAGCTATGCGATACGAATGCATCAATACAAAACACATTTAGGTAATACATCAGGATATTTAGATCGCGAGGGTCCATGATACATCGATGTATCGCCACAAGAGACGATATACCCCGATACTACTTAAGTACTGCTTAAAGTTGTAAGGAGTATTTCATTAGGAATAGGAAGGGAGAAATCCTTCTCAAATTTAAAAACAAATTGAGCCTTATGGGAATTCGTATCTGTTACACGAACAAAGGAGTTGGTGTAGAAGTGAATGAGTGTGAACATGTTTCAAACTCTGTGAACTGTACAAAACTTGTCTTCAAGTAATTGAAATATTTTGTTGATGTTTGACACATAACACCATTTATTCACAACTATGAATGGTGCCTTAGCTTTGTTAAGAAAGAGAGCAAAGATAAGATACAATTTAGACTGCAGACTTAATTCTTTTTTCAATGATTCTGAATTCTGATATAAATTGCATTGAATTGTTTGTGAAAGAATTGGTGTAGAAACACAACTTGAAATGCTAAACTTTTATTAGATCAACAGCTCTTTAAGTGTGTGTGTGTGTGTGTGTGTGTGTGTGTGTGTATGTGTGTGTGAGTGTGAGTGTGAGTGTGTGAATGTAACACAGGTTTTAATGAATTTATAACTATTTCAAGTCACGATATGGCTGAAATATTGCCACTATGACTATAAACTTTAGCTCACTCACTCACTCATGATATATCGTCTCGCCTCATTAAACTGGTATCAGGATATATCGTCTCCCCACTTAGACTACGAAACACAGCTCTAATACCAAGTATGTGCATATTAACACATTTTACAACTGTTACAGTAATTTACACCGGGAATCAGTAATACATTGTAATCATCCTTTTTGAAAATATAGATAGCTATGATCATGAGTATGATAATTCATACAAGTGTGCACTAAAATAGGGACCTACCGGTTCCTGTCTGTGTGAATACACCTGTCTGCGTTTTATTGCAATAAGCAGTCTCTCCTTACATGCCATATAAACTGACGAGCAAAAGAAAGTACACAGGTGTAATTGTTGTTGCAATCCCAAATATGCGTTCTAACTAATAAAGTTATTGAAAAACATTGATTGTATAGAACGCAACCATCATGTTTCATTTGGCAAAATGCAACCAAAAACATTTGTACGTGTTTTGCACACATGTTTGCAAAATTGTGATTATTGTCCCATGCACCAGCACTTTTCTGACAGAGAGTATAAAACCTGTTTGTCGTGAAGACTGAACAATCACTTGACAGAAATCTCACGAGGAAATGCCAAGATTGACGTCGGCGTAACGAGAACGGGCCAAAGGAATGACACAAATGCGTGCTTTCAACAGCGATATTGCAAGGACATTGGGTTGCACAAGACAAACCATAATTCAGCTGTTTAACCGTTTCAGTACGACGGGCCAGACATGTGATCGACCCAGAAAGTGGACGTTCCAGAGTCACAACACCCCAAGAGGATCGCTATTTGCGAGTTATTCACCTATGCAACTGGATGTTGACGGTGACGTCATCAGCAGCCACATCATTGGGTCATTGCGTAAGCCGATTCACAGTGACAAGACGACTTCGTGCTGTTGGCATGTATGGGCCTACCGACTGCTGCGTGGAATGGCCTTGACCTTCCAGCATCGTAGGAACCGTCTGCAGTGGTCATCACTACATCGCTGTTTATTGTTACAATGTCATTTTGCTGATAAAACACGTGTATTGCAGTGTGCTTCACTAACATTTAGCATTTCGTCAAAGGTTTTGTTATTTTTATCTTATTGGAAGAAACACAATCTGTGTACTTTCTTTTGCACATCAGTTTATAAGAAGTGTACCTAAGGTCAATTATTTAAACTATAATATAAGTTACATTGCAAAAAGTATAAACGGTATTACCTACTGATCAGAAAGGCTTATCAGTAACCCACCGCCACACTCCACCCTAGGCCTACCCCATCCCACACCCTCTCCCTCTCACACACATGCACACACGTGCACACACTCCCTAACATACATATCGCTCTGGCCAATATTTGAACCTTTTAAACAGACATCATGTGTGTGTCAAGAAAGGCAGGCACGTTAATAGTGGTGCTCAGTCATGGGTATCACTTCGCCATGTGTTTCTAATGATCTCCGTGCATTATGGCCTGGTCCGAGGCGTTAACGAACCCGATGTGACAGTTACATTACAGAATCATTGAAATACATGTTAAAGTAGTGCTAATCATGTAACACTATATTTACCTATTACCAATCATTTACGCGTGTACTAAATATATGAAAACCTAACCCTGGTTATACGAGATTTCAAAGGTATTAAAATGCATATCCTACAATCACAGCATTTACATATGTTACACATACTAGAAAACACATGAAAACAATGGCCACATTTACACACCTGTGAAATGCATGTAAATACAGAGTTGAGTGTTTGTTCGTAGATTTCAAACGTTTGTTCATATGGCCGCCGGATGAAACATATATTTCCTAACGTTAGTAAATTTGGGTAATACAGTCATTTCGTGTAGTGCGTCTTTTTATTCCTGGGTCAACACGACGAGGGCAGTGTGACCTAAAGTTTACCCGTCCTAGATAAAAGTATGGTAGGGGTTCTCTCAGCAGGGAGACAGCAATATGTGCAAACAAGATGGTCGATAAATCAAACAGACCATTAAGTTTGACAATCATCTTGCATCACACAGTTGTTAGTGATTGTTTCTAGCCGGGGTTTTTTTGGTTTGAAGATCGAAATGGAACACGTGCAAATTTCACGTCATACACCAATCAACCTTTAAGAGCGATTACTGTACAAACAAGTATGGTCATATTGAAGTCCAAGTAATGAGGCACTCTCTAGACATTCATTATTATCATATCAACATTGATTGACTCAAGGGTCCGTCATGGGATAGTAAGGGAAACCAAAGTCAACCATGGACCAGTACGGGACATCAAGGCCCGCCATGGACAAGTAAGGGACATCAAAG